>NC_088390.1:75071666-75403888 GCF_037993035.2 Macaca fascicularis | reverse complement strand
AAAAGAGCTCAGCAATTTTACTGAAACTTTTCTAAAAATTCACAGATGAGGGACTACTCCCTAACTCACTTTATGAAGCCAGCATCACCCTAATACCAGAACCTGGCAAAGACACAACAACAAAGAAAACTACAGAACAATATCCCCGATGAATATAGATGCAAATATCCTCAGCAAAATGTAAGCAAACTGAATTTAACAGCACATCAATAATTTAGTTTACCATGATTAACTTGCCTTAATTCCTGGGATACAAGCTTGGTTCAACATACACAAATCAATAAATGTGATTTACCACATAAAGAGAATTAAAAATAAAACCATATGAGTATATAATTAGGTGTGGGAAGAGCCTGTGATTAAATCCAACATCCCTTCATGACAAAAACCCTCAACAAAATAGGCATTGAAGGAGCTTACCTCAAAATAATAGGAGCTATCAATGACAAACCCACAGCCAGCATTATACTGAATGGGCAAAAGATGGAACCATTCCCTTTGACAACTGGAACGAGACAAGGATGCTCACTTTCACCACTCCTGTTCAACATAGTACTGAAGTTCTTGCTAGAGTAATGAGGCAAGAAAAGGAAATAAAAACTATGCAAATAGATGGCCACACAAAAAATAAATACCAAGGAATATATCTAGCTTATCTAATCAAGGAGGTGAAAGATCTCTGTAAGGAGAATTACAAAACACTGCTGAAAGAAATCATAGATGACACAGAAAAATATAACATGCTTATGGATTGAAATAATAAATATAGTTAAAATGGCCATACTCCCCAAAGCAATCTACAGATTTGACACTATTTCTACCAAACTATTAACGTCATTTTTCATGGAATTAGAAAAAATATTTTAAAATTTATATTAAAAAGTCTGAATGACCAAAACAACCATAAGCAAAAAGAACAAAGCCAGAGGCATCACATTACTTAACTTCAAACTATACTATAAGGCTACAGTAACCAAAACAGCATGATACTTGTACAAAAAAGAAATATAGACCAATGGAACAGAATAGGGAATGCAGAAATAAAGCCACACACCAATAGCCATCTGTTCTTTGACAAACAGACAAAAATAAGCAATTGGGAAAGGACTCCTTATTTAATAAATGGTGCTGGGATAGTTGGCTAGCAATATGCAGAATAATGAAAATGGACCCCCACCTTTCACCATATACAAAATTTAACTCAAGATGAATCAAAGATTTAAATGTAAGACTTCAAACTGTAAGAATCCTATGAGAAAACCTAGGAAACACCATTCTGGACATCTGCCTTAGGAAAGAATTTATGACTAAGTCCTCAAAAGCAATTGCAACAAAACAAAAAATGGACAAGTGAGACCTGAGTAAACCAAAGAACTTCTGCACAGCAAAAGAAACTATTGACAGAGTAAATAGACAACCTAGAGAGCGGGAGAATATATTCATAACCTATTCATCTGACAAAGGTCTAACATCAAGAATCTATAAGGAACTTATTTCAACAAGCAAAAAACCAATAATCCCATTAAAAAGTGGTAAAAAACGTGAACAGACACTTCTCAAAGGAAGACATACAAGCAGCCAACAAACATGAAAAATGCTCAACATTGCGAATCATCAGAGAAATGCAAATCAAATCCACAATGAGATACCATATTATACCAGAGAGAATTGTTATTATTAAGAAGTTAAAATACAGCAGATACCAGCAAGTCTGTGGAGAAAAGGGAACACTGCCACTGTGGAAAGGAGGTTGGAGATTTCTCAAGGAACTTAAAATAGAACTACCATTTGACCCAGCAATCCCATTATTGGGTATATGACCAAAGGAAAATGCACACAAACTAGAAACCCTAGAGTAAATGGATAAATTTCCAAACAATCACATGACCTCATATGTTCATCACAGCAGTATTCACAATAACAAAGACATGGAATCAACCTAGATGCCCATCAGTGGTGGATTGGATAAATAAAATGTAGTACATATATACCCTGGAATAAAAAGGAACACCCAGCCATAAAATATACTCAGCCATAAAAAGGAACAAAATCATATCCTTTGCAACAACATGGACACAACTAGAAGCCGTTATCCTAAGTGTAGTCATGCAGGAACAGAAAACCAAATACCACATGTTCTCACTTATAAGTGGCAGCTAAATATTGAGTATTCATGGACATAAAGATGGCAACAATAGTCCCCCAGGGGACTAATAGACAGGGAAGGAGGCAAGGAGAAACTAATCATTGTTTACTATACTCACTGTCTGTGTGATCTGTGTGACTAGATCATTAGTATCCCGAACATAGCATCATACAATATACTCATGTAACAAAGCTTCACATGTACCTCCTGAATCTAAAATAAAAGTTGAAATTATAAAAATAAAAATATTTTTATGATCAATGAAGAAAATTTGTATAATAGAGAAAAATATAGAAATTAAATAAAATTGAATAAAAGAATCACCATGATGTTAAGGAGAGAATGGAGCAAGACGGTAGAATAGTTCTTACTACTGATTGTCCTTCTATAAAAACATGTATTTGAATAACTGTCCACAAAAAGATCTTCACAAGAGCTAAGAAAACCAGGTGATAAATCACACTACCTGGTTATAGCATAATAAGAAAAGAGGCCAGGTATGATGGCTCATACCTATGATCCTAATGCTTTGGGAAGATGAGGTGGGAGGATCACTTGGGACCAGGAGTTCAAGACCATCCTGGGCAACATAGCAAGACCCTATCACTACAAATTCCAAAAAAAAAAAAAAAAAAAAGTGAAAGTTAGCTAGGTGTGGTGGTATGTGCTTGTAGTCCAAGCTACCCAGGAGGCTGAGGTGGGAGGATTGTTTAAGCCCAGGAGTTTAAGGCTGTCTCTATCTCTTTCAGTTTTGCTCTGATCTTAGTTATTTCTTGTCTTCTGCTGGCTTTTGAATTTGTTTGCTCTTGCTTCTCTAGTTCTTTTAATTGTGATGTTAGGGTGTCAATTTTAGATCTTTCCTGCTTTCTCTTGTGGGCATTTAGTGCTATAAATTTCCTTCTAAACACCGCTTTAGATGTGTCCCAGAGATTCTGGTACATTGTGTCTTTGTTCTCATTGGTTTCAAAGAACTTATTTATTTCTGCCTTAATTTTGTTATTTAGCCAGTAGTCATTCAGGGCAGGTTGTTCAGTTTCCATGTAGTTGTGCAGTTTTGAGTGAATTCCTTAATCCTGAGTTCTAAGTTGATTGCACTGTGGTCTGAAAGACTGTTTGTTATGATTTCCATTTTTTGCATTTGCTGAGGAGTGTTGTACTTCCAATTATGTGGTCAAGCTTAGAATAAGTGCTGTGTGGTGCTCTCAGGATGTATATTCTGTTGACTTGAGGTCGAGAGTTCTGTAGATGTCTATTAGGACCACTTGGTCTAGATCTGAGTTCCCGTCCTGAATATCCTTGTTAATTTTCTGTCTTGTTGATCTTTCTAATATTGACAATGCAGTGTTAAAGTCTGCCACTATTATTGTGTGGGAGTCTAAGTCTCTTTGTAAGTCTGTAAGGACTTGCTTTATGAATCTGGGTGCTCCTGTATTGGATGCATATATGTTTAGGATAGTTAGCTCTTCTTGTTGCATTGATCCCTTTACCATTATGTAACGCCCTTCTTTGTCTCTTTTGATCTTTATTGGTTTAAAGTCTGTTTTATCAGAGACTAGGATTGCAACCACTAATTTTTTTTTCTTTTTTTGCTTTCCATTTGCTTGGTAAATATTCCTCCATCTGTTCATTTTGAGCCTATGTGTGTCTTTGCATGTGAGATGGGTCTTGACTCTTTATCCAATTTGCCAGTCTGTGTCTTTTAGTTGGGGGCATTTAGCCCATTTACATTTAAGGTTAATATTATTATGTGTGAATTTGATCCTGTTATTATGATGCTAGCTGGTATTTTGCCCATTAGTTGATGCAGTTTTTTCATAGCATTGATGATCTTTACATTTTGATTTGTTTTTGCAGTGACTGGTACCAGTTTTTCCTTTCCATATTTAGTGCTTCCTTCAGGAACTCTTGTAAGGCAGGCCTGGTGGTGACAAAATCCCTCAGCATTTGCTTGTCTGTAAAGGATTTATTTCTCCTTTGCTTATGAAATCCAGTTTGGCTGGATATGAAATTCTGGGTTGAAAATTATTTTCTTTAAGAATGTTGAATATTGTCCCCAACTCTCTTCTGGCTTGTAGGATTTCTGCTGAGAGATACACTGTTAGTCTGATAGGCTTCCCTTTGTGGGTAAACCGACCTTTCTCTCTGGCTGCCCTTAACATTTTTTTCCCTCATTTCAACCTTGGTGAATCTGACAGTTATGTGTCTTGGGGTTGATCTTCTTGAAGAGTATCTTTGTGGTGTTCTCTGTATTTCTTAAATTTGAATGTTGGCCTGTCTTGCTAGGTTGGTGAAGTTCTCCTGGTTAATATCCCAAAGGGTGTTTTCCAACTTGGTTCCATTCTCCCCGTCATTTTCAGGTACACAAATAAAGTGTAGGTTTGGTCTTTTCACGTAGTCCCATATTTCTTGGAGACTGTGTTCATTCCTTTTCATTCTTTTTTCTCTAATCTTGTCTTCATGCTTTATTTCATTAAGTTGATCTTCAACCTTTGATATCCTTTCTCCCACTTGATCGATTCGACTATTAATACTTGTGTATGCTTCATAAAGTTCTTGGGCTGTGTTTTTCAGCTCCATCAGGTCATTTATGTTCTTCTCTAAACTGGTTATTCTAGTTAGCAATTCCTCTAACCATTTAGCAAGGTTCTTAGCTTTCTTGCATTGGGTTAGAACTTGCTCCTTTAGCTTGGAGGAGTTTGTTATTACCCACCTTCTGAAGCCTACTTCTGTCAATTCATCAAACTCATTCTCTATCCAGTTTTGTTCCCTTGCTGGCAAGGAGTTTTGATTTTTTGGAGGAGAATAGGCATTTTGGTTTTTGGAATTTTCAGCCTTTCTGCACTGGTTTTTCCTCATCTTCGTGGATTTATCCACCTTTGGTCTTTGCTGTTGGTGACCTTTGGATGGAGTTTTTGCGTGGTCATCCTTTTTGTTGATATTGATGCTATTGCTTTCTGTTTGTTAGTTTTCCTTCTAACAGTCAGGCCCCTCTTCTGCAGGTCTACTGGAGTTTGCTGGGGGTCCACTCCAGACCCCGTTTGCCTGGGTATCACCAGCGGAGGCTGCAGAACAGCAAAGATTGCTGCCTGCTCCTTCCTCTGGAAGCTTTGTCCCAGAGGGGCACCTGCCAGATGTTAACTGGAGATCTTCTGTATGAGGTGTCTGTCAATCCCTGCTGGAAGAGGTCTCCCTGTCAGGAGGCACAGGTGTCACCTGTGGAGGCGATCTGTCCCTTAGCAGAGCTCAAGCACTGTGCTGGGAGATCCACTGCTCTCTTCAGAGCCAGCAGGCAGAAATGTTTTAAGTCTGCTGAAGCTGTGCCCACAGCCACCCCTTCCCCCAGGTGCTCTGTCCCAGGGAGATGGGAGTTTTATCTATAAGCCCCTGGCTGGGGCTGCTGCCTTTCTTTCAGAGATGCCCTGCCCAGAGAGGAGGAATCTAGAGAGGCAGTCTGGCTATGGTGGTTTTGCTGAGCTGTGATGGGCTCCACCCAGCTTGAACTTCCTGGCTGCTTTTTTTACACTGTGAGAGGAACCTATTCAAGCCTCAGTAATGGCGGACACCCCTCCCCTCACCAAGCTTGAGCATCCCAGGTCGACTTCAGACTGCTGTGCTGGCAGTGAGAATTTCAAGCTAGTGGATCTTACATTGCTGGGCTCCATGAAGGTGTGATCTGCTGAGCTAGCCCACTTGGCTCCCTGGCTTCAGCCCCCTTTCCAGGGGAGTGAATGGTTCTGTCTCACTGACATTCCAGGTGCCACCGGGGTACAAAAAAAGTTCCTGCAGCTAACTCAGTGTCTTCCCAAACGGCCACCCAGTTTTGTGCTTGAAACTCAGAGCCCTTGTGGTGTAGGCACCCAAGGGAATCTCCTGGTCTGTGGGTTGTGAAGACCATAAGAAAAGCATAGTATCTGGGCTGGAGTGCACCGTCCCTCAAGGCATAGTCCCTCACAGCTTCCCTTGGCTAGGGGAGGGACTTCCTTGACCCCTTGTTCTTCCTGGGTGAGGTGATGGCCCACCCTGCTTCTGCTCCCCCTCCGTGGCCTGCACCCACTGTCTAACTAGTCCCAATGAGATGAACCGGGTACCTCGGTTGGAAATGCAGAAATCACCCATCTTCTGCACTGATCTCACTAGTAGCTGCAGACCAGGGCTGTTCCCTTTTGGCCATCTTGCCCAGGAGCTGCCTTTTATTTTTTAATTTTTGTATTTTTTGTTCATTTATATTTGTGCTTTAATTTTTTTCTTATCAATTATATAAGCATTTTATGTAATTAAATATTTTATCTGTATATTTTACAGATATAATTGTATCTGAAAAGTTACATTTCCAAACCTGTGATAAATAACCTATAATTTGTTCATTCTGGAACCATTATTGCTTTATAAATGTAAATTTGTTTTATAGTGATAATTGAATTTATTTAAATTATTTCTAAAACCCAAGCAATACATTCTCCTGTCTTGCTCAAATGAATAACATGACAATATATATAACCACTTTAGATAACAATAGGTGAAATAGTCACTTGTATTTTTGATAAACTCTGAGTTTTCTTAAGTGTTATGGAAATGTTTACAAGATACCGAATAACCAATATCAGATATAGTATAAATGTTTTAAAAGTATTAAAATGGACATAGTTTGCAAAAATATCATAATATTGTTGTTTTTGAAGCTATTAACTTGGGTTTTATTAGGATTACATTTAGGAGCAGATTCATGAATATGAAAATGGAAGATCAGAATAAAACAAAAGAAGGGACCAAAAGAAAAATGGAAAAAGAACTAAACTATTTCAACTCTGTTGTAGAGAGATTTAGTGCTGGCTTTACTCCCTATTTCCCTAACACACCGCTTGTAGAAGAAGCTGACCACTGTGTATTGCATCACCAATTCTCTTCTTTGATGCCTGGATTCCGATTGGGTTTGATTAATCCAACAGAAAGTGGCAGCAACAGATTGAGGATAGAAGAATGGGGAGGTCAGACCCTCCTCCCCTGCTTTGGTGCCAGATCTAGTGCTGAATGGATCCTTGACGCCCACAGGTTTTCCCCTCCTCCAGTTACACCCACCTGCTTCTGCCCATTAAGGGTACTGACCCCAGGAATGGCTCCCCCCACTGCAGGCCACACTCGACCTCCAGCAGTTCATCAAAATTACCATTTATGCATTTTGTCCTACCAATTTCTGGCTCTAGTGACTTCTGCTCCAAGTAAGCTGATCTTGGCTGTGATTCTCTGTATTCACTTGTTTCTCTGGATTTTAGGGTTATAGCTTGCCCTGGAACCTCAGTCTCTGATGGGTCCAAGAAACATCACTGATTTTCAGTTTGCTTAGCTTTTTTCTTATGGCAAGAAAGGAAATAATGACTTCCAAGCTCTTTACATGTTGGAGGTGAAGAAATTGAATTTTAAATTTTTTTGATTTTTAATTAATTAAAAATTATATTTAAATACTCACCTGGGCTACCTTATTGAAGAATGCAGTTTTAAAGTTAATCATATCTTTGTCCTCTTCCTAAACCATAAGATTTTTAGGGAACTTAGTTCTGATCATGGCTCTCTCCTCCCATATAACTGTTGTTTGATACTTGAGTTGTCCATTGTGTTTAACACTGCCCCCTGCACACATTAGTCATTATCATCATTAGTTTGCACAATCAATATTTATTTAGTTCACTATTATATTTATTAGTTGTTAGCATTCAACTACTTCTTTCTGGATTCAGTCTTTTTTCCTTCTTGGAGGATATTTATTAGTAGTTCTTTCAGATACGTCCATAAAATAGAAATCTCAGTTTTTTGGGATAAAGATATACCTATTTTATCCTTACACATGAGTTATATTTTAGCTGGTTTGTCAATCAGCTTTTGCCAAAACACCCTAAAACTTACTGGCTTAAAATAGCAATCTCCTTTTAGCTTTGTTTTCCTGTTTCATTTCTGGCATCTGGATATTTATTTTTCTTTGGATGTGATCTCTGTTTTTGTTACTTCTTATTAACCATTTTATTTATATCCTTTTTGAAGGAGCATTCACATTAGCATAGTTCAACAATAGAAATAGAAATAGCAATAAAAATTTTGCTATTATCTTACAAAATTCCACTGTGTGGTATTTTGGTACAAATGAACACAAAGTGCCATGTAGGACAAAATCCAAAAAACTATACCTGAGCACGCTGTCGTGAAATTCCCTACACTTGTAGTTAAAGAGAAAACCCTAAGATGTCTACTCAAGAAAAACAGAAAACCTCAAACTTACGAGTACCAAAAGTACTTTATCATCATATCTGGCTGAGAAAGCAATAACATGCTATTTTTAAAGTGAGAAATATAAGACATTTTCAGTCAGAGCATAAACAAAAACAGAAAACAATAATAGAATAACAGAGTAACAAAAATACAGATGGAGAAAATGAACAGATTCGTTATAGTAAAACAAATTTACAAATGGCCAAAAATTATATTAAAATATTCTTGACAACACTAGGAAATATAAGTTATCAAAGTGGTACTAATTTTTATTAATCAGACTGGTAAAATTTACAAACACCTATAATGTCCAGTTTTGACACGGCCGTGGAGAGTATAGTCTCTAACATTTGGTGAGTCATCCCTCATTGCAAGGTACTGCACTCAATACTTTACATATGTTATTTTCTTTAATCCCTACCATCTCCCCTCCACCCCAATCCTAAATTTCTAAATTCTAAAACAACCCTTGTTAAATATTATTGTGTCCTCTGGATCTCACAGATGAGAAAACTGAAGCTCCCTGCATAAATCATTGGGGCTCCAAGGTAAGTTACTTGCCCTGCATTGCAGTTAGCAAGGAGTAGAACTAACGTTTTAAGTTCAAATATGCTAACGGGTGTATCCTATAAGGAACATGAAGATATGGGAGAAAGATGGATAGAGACATAGGCTGATTTTTTATATTGCTAGAGTAGTGTAGATTCTGATATGTTTGTTAACATTTGAGGGCAATCACTAGTAGAACAAAATACTGATCCAGAACTTTATAGATGACAGGTGGGGAAAAAGGAAAAGGGGAACCTGAAAAAAGGAACAGAGAAAACACAGTCACTATAGAAATGGATACATGGGAAATAACAGGAAAGCATAATTTAAAGAGACCGTAAAATAAGATGATTGGAAGAAAAGGATTGGGTAACGTAAGGACTTACGTCCCCTTCCCTGTCTTGCCCATGGAAAGCAGAAGATTGGCAGATAAGGTAAAAAGAGAAATGCAGTTTTACTATTTCAACGGGCATCCTTCAGGCGTGTAATAAGAGTCTGTCAAAATATATCTGAGAAATGCAAATTGCAAATAAAAGTGGAGGGCAGGAATATGTCACACAAAGGATATTTCAAGGCAAAAATAAAAGCACAAAACAAGACCAAGTAGAATTTATTACATTTTTAAGAAACAAAGAGGGCCAGGTGCGGTGGCTCAGGCTTGTAATCCCAGCACTTTGGAGGCCAAGGCGGGTGGATCACAAGGTCAGGAGATCCAGACCATCCTAGCTAACATGGTGAAATCCCATCTCTACTAAAAATACAAAAAATTAGCAGGGCGTGGTGGCGGGCGCCTGTAGTCCCAGCTACTTGGGAGGCTGAGGCAGGAGAACGGCGTGAACCTGAGAGGTGAAGCTTGCAGTGAGTGGAGATTACGCCACCAAAAAAGAAAGAGAGAGAAAGAGAGAGACAGAGAGATCGAGCGAAAACAAAGAGAAATGTTTGGAGGATATCTGATAAAACTCACATGCAGTCAGTGCAGCCGGATCTGAGAAAGAATTGAAAGCAAGAAGATAAAAGCCCCTGGGAAACAAGCAGACATTCTCAGTCTTTCTTTATCAGGCAGCTGGACCCCTTCATCCTTCTTTCTTTACTGACCAAGTTTTCTGTTTTTGCACAGTGTTGAGAAGGGCTGCACACAGGTCATGGGGTGACAAGTCCTCTTTACAAATAGCCAGCAAGGATTCCAAGAAGAATGTTTTAGTGTGGTGCAAAACACATCACATGAAATTTGTAAGGTTTCTGGCACTGGAGAATACTGCTGCAAAATAAATGAAACAAAAGGCCAGGAAAATTGTAAAATATGTGCACATAGTAAGAATAATGGAATAAACAGAGACATATGCAAATGAGACAGCATAGCATTTGTAATTTGAGCTCATAGACTCTACAGATAGTCTGAGTTTTAACTTAGTTTCCGCTACTCACCATCTGTGTGAATTTGGTCAAGTTACATAACTCCCTGGGCCTCACCCTTCTGGTTCGTAAAATGGGGTGATTAGAATAATGTCTACGTCTTGGGATTATTATGTGGATTAAATGTTTTAATATTTAAGTATGTCTTAGACACGATAAATGCTATATGTACTTGCTAAAAAAAGTATACATTACGGTATAAAATCAGTGCCATTTCATTTTTGAACTTCCATGGGATTATTTTTGAATTGGTAAATTGATTCAAAAGCTTCTTTAGAAGAGTAAATAGGTTGGGCGCAGTGGCTCACGCCTGTAATCCCAGCACTATGTGGAACCAAAGCAGGCGGATCATTTGAGGTCAGGAGTTCCAGACCAGCTTAACCAAAATGGTGAAAACCCGTCTCTACTAAAAATACACAAAAATTAGCTGGCTGTGGTGACGGGCACCTGTAGTCCCAGCTACTGTGGAGGCTGAGGCAGGAGAATCGCTTGAACCCGGGAAGCAGAGGTTCCATTGAGCCGAGATAGCGCCACTGCACTCCAGCCTGGGCGACAGACGGAGACTCCGTTTCCAAAAAAAAAAAAAAAAAGTAAATAAATATTATTTAATCTAGAAAATATTAAAAAGAAGATCAATGAGAGGGAGCTTGCTCTGTTATAGTGCCACAGAGATTACAGTGTGGTACATTGAAGGAAATATATTGAAAACAGAATTTAGAACCGAAAGTCAAAGTCCACTAGGGCCAGAACTCATAAGCTCTAACCTAGGTACAAAGTTCTTCTAGGAAACAAGTTACTGGAAAAAAAAAATTCCTAAAGTATATTCTCTGTGCACAAAATGTTGGTGATGTTATTAAATGTGATAATTTTGTATTTTCTGCAGAAAATACAACCCTCCAACCTTTTCTGTAGACATACGGAAACAATCAGAAGTCTTTTTTTTTTTTTTTTTTTTTTTTTAAAGTTTGACAGTCTCATGGATTCAGGAGTTCAGCCTACTTCCACAGACTGCTTGCTGAGCAAATTCTGGATCCCATATAATTAGAAAAAGGATAAATATAATTGCATCAATATTGAGAGAATGGGAAATGGGTGAGGAAGAGTTCATTTGGT
Source organism: Macaca fascicularis (assembly GCF_037993035.2). Taxonomy (NCBI): domain Eukaryota; kingdom Metazoa; phylum Chordata; class Mammalia; order Primates; family Cercopithecidae; genus Macaca; species Macaca fascicularis. The sequence goes on along the minus strand of NC_088390.1, from coordinate 75,392,409 downwards.
TGTCATGGTCCATGGGACACAGATAAGAGGCTGATTTAAGAATTGCATGCATTTATTGTTTCCCTTTCAGCTGTGTGTTCAGGAAGAAATTACAGTACAGAAGAATTTAACAGACTTACTGGCTGTAAGCAGAAAGATAGTGGTCCTTTACCCCATCCTCTTCAGCCAAAGATAAACTCCATGAATTTTAAGAATTTTGGAACAGTCTTTTCTTCTACTTACACAAGATGCTCAAAAATAGACAGAATGGCATCTATTACCAGTTAAAAATGTTTCTCTAACAATACTGGAAAGCAGGACATTCTAAAATTCAGTAGTTACTGGTGGAGAAAGTAGTTTGTTTCATGGGAACTGTTGCAGAAGTGACAAACCTGGAGGCTTTGGGAACACAGATAATTGTTATGTGAGATTTCTTTAAAGATTCTCCTCGCTTCAGCACCATGAAAGATGCTATAATTAGTATGCACACAATGAAACTGAGGTGCAGATGAAAACTCAGAGTTTCCTTTGTTACCCTGAAAAAAATGACATTGCTTTATTGCTTTATACATATATATATGTGTGTGTGTGTGTATTTTCCACTTTGCTCTGCTCTACTCTTCTCTGGATTAGGTTCTCACTTATCTTTGCTTAAATCATTGTGTTGGGGTCAATTCTCCCATTAGGGCCTTGTATGAAAAGACTGATTGAGAAAGGCTAGATTCTTCTTGGTTTAATAGTTCCTAATGTTTTGATATGTCCAGCCAACCATCTGCAACGACAAACTCCCTGCTGAGGAACTAGCAGGAAACAAAGAAATGGAAAACAGCAAAGAAATCACCACGTGAGCAGAAGATATTTTGGCAGCCTGGCTGAACTGAGACCAAATTCTCCTTGGAAATCAGTATAAAACAGAAACTATTCACAATGAACGTGAAATTAAAAGCATGATGTAGTAGTGACCCAAAAGGAATGTGAATTCTTCTCCAGAACATGCAGAGACCCATGGATGAACTGTGTTTCTAGATTTTTCCTCCAGCTTTCCTGAGAGTAAGTTAACCTCTAAAATTGTGGTTATTTTGCATATAGAAATATAACGTAAGACTATAAATAGGAATGCCAGACATTTACGTAGAAACCATTAAATGTAGTAAGTTATTAACGAGTCATTTTGACTTTTCAAATCATCTGTTTTATTTTGTATGACTAAATAACCAATTGAAGAACTAAGAATTTGTATTTTTACCTCATAACTAAAGCATGTTTGGACAAACAGCGACATTATCTAATAGGCTATTGAATAAATAAAAATAAATGTAACATTATGATGCTTCTTTATAAGTATGAACTATTTCCAAAGTTATTTGAATTACTTACTCTTCTTTGTTTTTAATTTTACTGCCAGAGGAATTGTAAGCATTGCAGGTTGCACAATTTTCTGAGTTTTGAATTGTTTTTAAATGGCTTGAGAATATTTTCATCAAGAAAACTTACAGAAAGATTTTCACTGATCTTATTTATTATACTTTAAAAAAATTTTGATCTAATTTGTTGCCTAGTGCAACAAATTAGAAAAATTTGTTCTGTGAATAACAGGAATTTTATCTGACTGAGAAATGATTGGCTTTTTATAACCAATTTATTATTTCCAAATTATACAATTTCCTATTGAGAACAATTTAAGCTAATTAGATGTTTTATATTATTACGGTAGGTGGTATATTTTTTCTCTGATATTTACACCAAGATGTTCAGTGGTGGAAAAAAATCAGTCTTAACGCTCAGAGACAAATAACCACATTCATGACAATGGGATTATGTAATTGTTTTTTATTCGAAAATATTTTCTGGCACACACATTAATTCACAGAAAGAAAGAAGAGTAGTCACGTGGGCACCATATTTAACCCTTTCAGATACTGAGGTTTTTCACAGCATTGATTTCTTAGTTGGAAATGTAGCAGTTTGGTTTCAGTCAGGATTTCCAGGCTATCACAGCCTGCTCTGATGGCATGATTATCAGGAACTCATCTGCATCACTGGTGAATCTCTTTGGTCACTTTTGGACAGTTTTTAACCATAAGTCCATGCCCTCCTTTGTTATGCTGATGAGGTGCGTCATAAAAGGAATGTCCAACAATGTCTTCCCGTCTTGTTCTCAGGCCTCAGGCTCTCGGACCCCTTTCCCCAAACCTGCCCCCATATTAACTTTCTATTGCTGCTGTGAAAAAAAAAAAAAAAAAAAAAGGCCACAACCTTAATGGTTTAGAACAAAACAGAGTTATCATCTTACAGCTCTGGAGGTTAGAAGTGTGAGGCGGGGCTCTCACTGGGCTAACATCAAGGGGTTGGCCAGGCTGTGTCTCTTTCTGGAAGCTATAGGAGAGAATCTGTTTTCTTACCCTGTGTAACTTTTAGAGGTTTCTTGCATTCTTTGGTCCATGGTCTTCCTCCTCCATCTTCAAAGCCAGTAATAGCATATCAAACCCTTCTTCTACTGCCTCACTCTGATCTCCTCGTGTGCCTCCTGTTTTACTTTTTAGGACCCTTGTGATTACACTGGGTCTGCCCAGATAATCCAGGATGATCTCCCTATTTCAAAGTAAGCTGATTGCAACCTTAATTCCATCTACTGCCTTAATTCCCCTTTGTCATATATTGTAACATATTCACAAATTCCAGGATTAGAATGCAACCATTATTCTGCCTATCACATTCCTCTTCAACTATGCCTTGTGATATGGTTTGGCTCTGTCCTCACTCCAATATCATCTTGAATTATAGCCCCCATAATCCCTATCTGTCATGGGAGGGACCCAGGGGGAGGTAATTGAATCATGAGGGCAGGTCTTTCCCAGGCTGTTCTCATGATAGTATTCAAGTCTCACAAGATCTGATGGTTTTATAAAGGGGAGTTCCCCTACCCAAGCTCTCTTGCCTGGTGCCATATAAGACGTGACTTTGCTCCTTATTTGCCTGCAGCCCTGATTGTGTGGCCTCCCCAGTCATGTAGAACTGTGAGTTAATTAAACCTGTTTCCTTTATGAATTACCCAGTCTCAGGTATGTCTTTTTCTTTTTTTTTCTTTTTTTTTTTAGACAGAGTCTCACATTGTTGCATAGGCTGGAGTGCAGTGGCGCTATCTCAGCTCACTGCAACCTCTGCCTTCTGGGTTCAACTGGTTCTCCTGCCTCAGCCTCCCAAGTAGCTGGGATTACAGGCACCTGCCACCACACCCAGCTAATTTTTTGTATCTTTAGTAGAGATGGGGTTTCACCATGTTGGCCAGGCTGGTCTCAAACTCCTGACCTTGTGATTCACCTGCCTCAGCCTCCCAAAGTACTGGGATTACAGGCATGAGCCACCGTGCCCGGCCTCAGGTATGTCTTTATTAGCAGTGTGAGAACAGACTAATACACCTTGCCCTTCAGACTTCAATCGCAGCACAATATTCCCTGCAATAGACCATGGATAGGCTTCATCTCTGGTACTACCTCCTTGAGGCTGACTTGAATAAATCATCTTCCCACTTGACCTGTCTCTTGAATACCAGAAGGGGTCAGCATATTCACAGCTTTGCTCCTGCCATGAATTTGGCAGGATGAACCATGAACCTGGGATCCAGGAGCACCCTCATCCGTAAAACCATTGAACGGGCAATGCAATCTTATGATTGCCATTCCTGTTCAATATGGCGCCAAAAGAGGATAAAAGGAATGTGCAACATAATGGTATTGACGTGAAAACACAGGCCTTATCAGTCAACTGGCCTTGTGCTCCACTGTACCAAGGCTTGAACTACTACCTTTGAATCATTTCCTGGGTGAGTTTCCCATCCTAGAATGTTGGGTTTGTTAGCTAAGATTAGGTCTTACATTTTCTTTATCAGTTATCTTGGTCATTAAAGCTCTACAACTTTCAGACCATTTTTGTTATTCTGCCTAATATATGGCACCATTATGTAAAATGGTGTCATATTTGCATTTAACCTACGTATATTGTCCCGTGTACTTTAAATAATCTCTAGCTTACTTACAATACCTAACACAATCTAAATTCTATGTAAATAATTGTTATACTTTATTGTTTCAGAAATAATGACAAGAAAAAAAAAGCTTCTACATGTTCAGTACAAACCCAGCCATCCTTTTTTCTGAGCATTATCTACCGGCAGTTGGTTGCATCCACAAGTGCAGAACCCACAAATAGAAATGAGTGACTATAGTTTTTGAGCTGTGCTAACATGAAAGAGTATAAATAATTACATTATACCCGCACTACCAGACTGAAATTGTCATATCTGAAATAAGTTACCTTCATGATGTTGTAGTAGGTCAGTTAATGACTTTTGGACAGACATGTCCTGAATTCTTTGTTTGTTCTCTGCAAACAGTTCTATAAAGACTTACTAAAGCCTTGGCCCATGTTTTAGAAAGTAGAAATCTGGCTGACTGGTGGATCTGTGTGCAAGCCTGAAGGTCACTCTCTCTCTCTCTTTCTCTCTTGTAAGCCTAGGCCCTTATGTGGGTTACCCTCAAGGCCAAGGCTGAGCCCATAAGCAGACAGGCATGGGTGATTGTCTCTCATTGAAAATAGCAGAGCAACATTGGTGCCTACAAATAGTTATCCCTATATTGATTTCAATAATACAATAGTAGAATGAGGTATCTGTTTAAGTACTTTCAAGGACAATTTTATGTGATTTGTTTATCTCTATTCAGCTGATTCATTATCCCTCACTCCACCTCCCGCCTATCCACATATGTGTAGGCAGGTTATAGCCATCATAGATGTGAAGATTAGTTTGGGTGCTCTTTTCTACCAACAGTAAAAGTGGGCTATCTGCTTTGAAAGAATAAAGTTTGTCTATAATAACATGAAACCTGTTCCTTGACTCAACAGTCCTTTCTACAATAATTACATTTTTATGCCCATACTGTCCCCCCAAAATGCATTTTCACACCACTGAACGCTAGTTAAAACTATGAGTTCCAAGTCTCCCTACCTCTTGGAATGTTTCATAGGAAAATCTCCACTGACAAAGTGACATAGGTCTGGATTTTATTTCTGTGCCTCTTCATCACCACATATTCAACTATTCCAAAATAGTTATTACCACCATCACTCTACTCTAGTTCCTTCTGCTCATTATCTCTTACACAGTATATCGTATCTAATTAGGCTTCACCTTATGAAGTAGGCTTTGTAAATATCCCAGGGGATGAAGAACAAGGAGTTAAAAGATACAGAACAAAGATTGAGAATTTTATTTCATTTTCTGCTTCTAGCATCTGAAAGAGATTGTAGAGTGTTGATACAATTTCTTCCTTAACAGTCTGATAGAATTTCCCAGTGAACCCATTCACTGGGGAACCACCAGTGATGCTTTCTGTTTTGAAGATTTTTGATTATTAAATCAGTTTCTTTTACAGATATAGGCTAATTCAGATTGTCTGTTTATTCTTGTGTGAGTTTCAACAGATTGTCTCTTTGAAGGAACAGATTCGTTTCACCTAGGCTATCAAATTTATGAGCATAGGGTTGTTCATAATATTCCTTGATTGTCCTCTTAATGTCTATGAGATCTGTAGTGATGCCCCCTCTTTCATTTCTAATATTAGCAACTTGTGTTCTCTCCCTCTTTTTTCCTAGTTAGCCTTGGTAGAGGCCTATTGATTTTATTGATCTCGGAGAACCAGCATTTGGTTTTACTGATTTTTCTCTATTGATTTCCTGTTTCCAATTTCATTGATTTCTATCATAATTTTTACTATTTCTTTTATTTTGCTTTCTTTAGATCTTTTTTCTTTACTAATGTATGCATTGGATGCTGTAAATTTCTCTCTAAACAAAGCTTTCACTGTATGCCACAAATTTTGATAAGCGTTTTCATTGTTATTTAGTTCAAAATAAGTTTTAATTTGTCATTAGATTTTTTTCTTTGACTTTTATGTTATTTAGAAGTGTGTTGTTTAACCTTCATGTATTTCGGGATTTTCCAGCTATCTTTCTATTACTGCTTTCTGGTGTAATTCTACCATGGCCTGAGAGCATGTATTGTATGATTTCTATTCTTTTAAATTTTCTAAGGTGTGTTTTATGGCCCAAATTTGGTTTATATTGGTGAACATTCCATGTAAGCATGAGAAGAATGTATTTTCTGCTATTGTTGGGTGAAATAGTGTGTAGAAATGTTCATTTTATCCAGTTGGTTGACTATATTATTGAGTTCAACTCTGATTTTATTTGTTTTCTACCTGCTGGATCTGCCCATTTCTGCCAAGAGAGGTGCTGAAGTCTCCAACTATAAGAGTGGATTCATCTATTTCTCTTTGCAGTTCTCTCAGTATTTTGACACTGTTGTTAGCATACACATGTTAAAGATTGCTATGACTTCTTGGAAAATTGACCCCTTTATCTTTATGTAACTTCTCTCTTTATCCCTGATAATTTTCCTTCTTTTGAATGAAAAGTCTGTTCTGTTTCAGAATTCTGCTCCATATGAAATTAATATAGTTATTCCAGCTTTCTTCTGATTAGTGTTAGCATGGTCCATCTATATTTGTGCGTCTATTTTTAATCTATATGTGTCTTTATATTTAAAGTTGGTTTCGTGTAGACAACATGTAATTACATCTTTTTTGTCATCTACTCTGACAATCTCTATCTTTTAATTGGTGCATTTAGACCATTGATGATCAAAGTGATTATTGACATATTGGATTAGTATCTACCAAATTTGTTACCATTTTCTATTTATTGCTCTTGTTCTTTTCTTCAATTCTATTTTTGGGCTACAATTTTTCTGCCTTGTGTGGTTTTAATTGAGCATTTAATATAAGTTCATTTTTCCTTCTTTCTTAGAATGTCATTTATTTTTGTTTTTTGTTTTTACTTTCTTTCATGGTTGCCTTACAGTTTGCAATATATATTTACAATTAATCCAAGTCAACTTTCAAATATCACTCTACCACTTCACCGGTAGTGTATCTTATAGTAATAAAATAACCCCAATTCCTCCCTCCTGTCTCTCATACCATTACTGTCATTCATTTCACTTATAAATAAGTATACATGAACATTATATATGAATGTAATACATACATCATATATGCAGCATTTATATACATGTATGCACATAAGTATACACAATTGAATACATTGCTATTATATCCTATTATGTTTCAGATCAATTAAAAATAAGAAAAAGTTTTTATTGTACCTTCACTTATTATTTCTTTCTCTGATGCTTTTTCTTTCTTTATGTAGAGCCGATTTTTTTTTTTTTTTTTTTTTGAGATGGTTGCCTAGGCTGGAGTGCAGTTTCGCCATCACAGCTCATTGCAGCCTTAACCTCTCAGACCCAAGTGATCCTTTCTACCTCAGTCTCCAGAGTAGCTAGGGCCTCAGGCATAAGCCATCATGCCTCACTAATTTCAATAATTTTGTTTTTGTAGAGACAGGATCTCCCTACGTTGCCTAGGCTGGTCTTGAACTTCTGGGCTCAAGCCATTCTCTCACCTCAGCCTCCTGAAATGCTGTAATTGCAGGCATGAGCCACTGTGCCCAGCCTTATATATAAATTTGTGACATATCATTTTATTTCTTTTGAAACAACTTCTTTTCATATTTTTTCAAGGCAGGTCTACTGGCAACAAATTCTCTCATTATTTGTTTGTTTGAGAAAGTACTTCTCTTTAGCTTTTTGAGGATAATATCACAGAGTACATTCTACTAAGGGTAGAATGCTAAGTTGGTGGGGTTTTTTTCTCTCAACACATTAAATACCTTATTCTCTTCTTGTTTGCATGATTTCTGAAGAAAAGTGAGATAAAATTCTTATTTTTGCTCTCCTATAGAAACGATGTTTTCTTCCTCTGGCTTCTTTAATATTTTTATTCTTTATCTTTGATTTTCTGGAGTTTGAAAATGATATTCCTTGATGAAATTGTTTGAGCAAATATTCCGCTTGGTGTTCTCTGACCTTCCTGAATCTACGGTTGGGTATCTAGCCATAATCTGGGGAAATTCTCAGTCATTACTGTTTAAAATATTTCTTCCGTTCCTTTCTTTCTTTTGGATATTCCCATTAGGCATATGTTACACATTTTTAATTGTCCCACAGTTCTTAAATATTCTGCTCTGTTTTTTTTTTTTCAGTCTTTTTTTTGTTTTCTTTTCAGTTTTGGATTCTTTTCTCAGCTGTGTGTAGTCTACTAATAAACTCATCAAAGATCAAAGGCATTCTTCATTTCTGATAGTATTTTTTTAATATTAGGCATTTAGTTTTGGTTCTGTCTTAGAAGTTTTATCTCCCTTCTTACCTTGCCCATCTGTTCTTGCATGTTGCAACATTATAAGAAATATGTATTTTGTCTCTGCCCTCTAGTTTTGGCAAAAAGCTTCTAGAACCCTTGTAATTTCCAGAGTCATGGGGGTGATGGGAATAGCATTTGTTATAGTATTTGGTCCCTGTTCCTGACACAGAGCTTCTAAGACCAGGAATCTCTGAAGTGAAATGAGTATCTTCGTGTTCATGAGATATCTGATGGCAGAAATAACCTAGATTGCTTCAGGATAGGACTGGTTGCCAGGGAATCACCTATGTGATTAGAAGGTTTCAGCCCCATCCCCAGATGTCCAGGGAGAGGAGAGGAGATGGAGTTCAAGTTAATCTCCGACGGCCAATGATTTTATTAATCATGCTCATGTAATGAAGTCTCCATAAAAACCCTAACTGTAGGAGTTTGGGGAACTTCTGGGTTGGTGAACATCTCAAGGTGCTGGGAAGGTGGTGCACCCAGAGAGTTACTGGAAGCTCAGCATCCCGTCCTATATACCCTGCCCTATGCATATTTTCTATTTGGCTGTTCCTGAGCTTTATCCTTTGTAATACACTGATAATAGCAAGTAGACTGTTTTTCTGAGTTCTGTGAACCACTCTAGCAAATTATCAAACCCAAGGAGTGGATGTGGGAACCCCTAATATGTAGCCAGTTAGTCAGAAGTACAAAAGACCCAGGCTTGTAACTGGCATCTGAAGTGGGGGGCCGTCTTTTGGGACTGAGTCCTTAATCTGTGTGATCTGCTGTAACTCCAAGTGGACAGTGTCAGAATTGAAATCAATTGAATTTTAGGACACCCAGTTGGTGTCCACCGAGAACTGGAGAATTTCTTGGTGGGAAAAACCCACACTTTTGTTATCAAAAGTGTTTTATGCAGAAAAACAGGTGTGGGCTTCCCTCTGCTCCCCGCTGCATTTTACATGTCATCTACTTTATCCGTTGAAGCCCTTAGTATTTTAAACATAGTTGTTTCAAATTCCTAGTCTAATAATTGCAACATTTCTGCCATATCTGAATTTGATTCTGATACTTGCCCTCCTTATAATTCTTTTTTTTTTTTTTTTTTTTTTGCGTTCTAGTATGTGTTACAGTTTTTTCTATTTGTTTTTGAGACAGGGTCTCTCTCTGTCACCCAGGCTGTAGTACAGTAGCATGATCATGGTTCACTGCAGCCTCAATCTTGTTGGGCTCAAGCAGTCCTCTGCCTCGGCCTCCCAAGTAGCTTGTAGCTGTGACTACAGGCACCATACCCAGCTAATTTTTTGATTTTTTTAAAAAATAGAGATGGGGTCTCACTTTGCTGCCCAGGCTGGTCTCTAACTCCTGGCTTCAAGAAATCCTTCTGCCTCAGCCTCCCAAAGTGCTGGGATTACAGGCATGAGCCACTGTATGCAGGCTGTAATTTTCTCTTGGTAGCTGGATATGATGTCCTGGGTAAAAGTTAATCTCATAAGTTTGTGGCACACAAAATAATTGATTCAAACAAAGCTCCTATCTTGGTTTGGTTACTTATTTTCTTTAATTTCCAATTCCCACTTTTCACCCAACCTCCATTCTTCTTTCCCACTTCCAAAGATAACCTTTTTATTGTATTAGGGATGATGATCCTTTAGTTCCTGAATATTTTTGGAAAATGTGTATCACATGTAATGTGAATTGATACCAATGATATTGTGACCTAATGCTCAACCTTTTCTCTTTCTTTCTTCCTTTGAACTGGAGCTATATTTTTAAGATCTCTTCAAGTGGATGGGTGTATGCCAATCCAGTGCTCCTGAATCCTACATAGTAGTCTTAGGGCTGTATCCATAAAAATTTGTTTTATAACACTATGCCACAATAATCTACATTATAAAGAACATCATTGCACTGGTCCCCTCATGAACCCATGTAAGAATCTCCTTGAGCTACATATCCAGGAGCAGAACTGATTGATGGTAGGATACTGCTAAGTAGTAATGAATTAGTAATGAATCACCCACGTGACTGGGTAAGTTTGTACCCCCAACAACAGAGCAGAAAGTTCCTTTCTCCCCGTTAGACAATTTAACAACACCCACAGCTGAGGAGATAGCAGCGATTGACACTAGTCACTCTTCTGATTTTTCTCAATCCAATGATGGAGAAATTATATCTGATAGTTGTTTTAATTCTTATTTCCTTCAATATTGGGTTTAAACATTGCCTCATATGTTTTTATTTTAGCCTTTTGACTTTCTTCTTCTCGAGGAATGCAACTAGAAACAGCTGTTACAATGTTTCTTTTATGTTTGATTGCACAATGTTTTCTGCTTTAGACCTTCACATTTACTTCATTTTTTTTCATCTTTTTAAAGGAAACAAGTCAAAATGAGCAACAGATGCATGAGTGTGAGTCAGCAAACATGGGCTCTTCTTTGCAAGAACTGTCTTAAAAAATGGAGGATGAAAAGACAGACCTTGTTGGTATGGTTCAGAGTCTATGTGTTCTCATATTTAGAGGATGAAAAAGTATTTTATCGGACAACATAAACACTTTATTTTCATTATTTAATATTGCACATATGTGTAGTCCAATTAACCTAGATTTTTTTTTTCCAAATTCTGGGCTTTGCTATTTGTTCAAGTAAAATTTATTTTTTCAAATTACAATATGTATTATTGTTTTATGTCTTACTAGAGGCATTTTTTTAAAAATTCATAAACTCCTTGAAAAATAAAGCTATATCTTTATACTGCAGAGATAACAATTCTTAACCTCTGAGCTCATTTGAATCTCATGAACACATTGGTATAGAGAAGTTTAGGGCCAAAGTAAAAAACAGGCAGGGAATCCAAAATTTAAGAAACAATCCAAAGGCAAATTGTTGCACTTCTACACAATGTCGCTATAGACACAGACAATGTCAGTTTGAAAGAAATAATGGTCATGTAAATAAACGGAAAAATGGTATTGTGAACTTTTACTTCTATTAAAATAGTACTTATTTTCTTCTGATCATAAGAATGACTAGATGTGCTTTGTGCAAAAAATTTAGTAAACTCAGAAAAATATAATAAAATCACTCATAGAATACTCATAGTTCAAAAGTTATATTAACATCTGATCTTATGAACTAGTGTGTGTATGCGTATGTGTGTGTGTGTTCATGCATGTGTCAATACGTGTGTGTTCACATATTGAATGCTTGGATTGGCAGGGAATAAAGTATACAGCAATTCCTGCATAGGGAAAAGATTATATAAATGTAAAAGTTTGAGATTCCACCCTATATAGGTGTTTTACCTTTAAACTTTTACCTCTTTTTTTATATAAACATTATGTTTATTTTTCTATTAAGATAGAAATAGGTATAGATATAGACCAACACACATAGCTGAAAAAGGATCATATGATGAAGATGACATATAGCTCTTTTAAAAATGACATATGTGTAGAATTATAACTAATTAACTAGTTTCTTATCACTGGGTTTCAATTGCATTCTGCTGTATTTCCAATTCCTGAATGTGGTCACAATGACAAAGACTTTTACATTTTTGGGGGGGACAACGTTTTGGGACTATCTTCTTCCACATACCAGCAACAGAAGGTAAAAATATGATCTTGCTCCTGTTGACAGAAGCTGGTTACCTATTCCATGTCTCCTACTATTTATTTATCACTGTCACTAAAATTTTAACATGACTAAACTGTTGGGCCATTCATAAAGTAATCCAGCCTTTATCACTTGCACTAAAGTGTGGTAAACTTAGATTCCCAATTGTAATTGGAATTGATGTTACAATTCTGTCTTGGTACACAATGTGCATATTTTAAAATATGCAGATTAATGAGCAAAAGAAAATCAGGATATTTAAGAACTAGGAGAAAGAACAAATGCAATGCAAGCCAAATAACAGAATTAAGTGTTTCAAATTGTTTGTGGATGATTTATCTGTGGTATAACATCTACCAGTTTGCTTCCTTTTTCTCTTATTGCTATATAGGAATGGCTCTTTTCATTTCTTCTGGTACTGTTTCTGTACCTATTTTTCTCCAATTTACATCAAGTTCATGACTCTCCTCAAATGCCTTCAATGGATCTGGGACGTGTAGATAATTTTAATGATACTAATTATGTTATTGCATTTGCACCTGAATCCAAAACTACCCAAGAGATAATGAACAAAGTGGCTTCAGCCCCATTCCTAAAAGGTATGTTCCCTGGTTGTTCATAGTAATTTCCTTATTTGCAAAAGGCGCAAATTCATTTTGAGATATCCGTCACAAATTATATTGAATGCTCAAGTTTCTAGAGTTTATTAACAACATTAATGTATATTCCCTCCAAGTCTCAAGATTTTTTCTGGTTTGTTCACTAGTGTCCCATTTAGGAAATTCCATATTAAAAGGGTTATCCTCATAATTGTACATATCGAAATCAGATAGTCCAGGGTTATTTAAATGTATGTTTGTGAAAAGATTCTGGAAACATTGGACTGTAGTGACAGCATGATTTTTCAAATACATAAATATTGAGAGAGAAACTAGACATCATTTCAAAAACCCATGGGCAATATTTACAATGAAAAGAGGTGACATGTTTCCTTGTACCACAAAGTATATATGTGGGTGGGATGAAGCTCTAAAAGCCACAAAATTGGCATGGTTTCTCTCTCTGGGTGTAGGAAGAGAACAAAGAGAAACAATAAGGTATCTGATGGTCCTAAAGAAACTTCTTTAAGAGTTCATAATTATCCATCAGAAAGCAGAGAGGGCCAATTTGAGAAAAGCAACTGAAACCATATTCAGAAATTATATTACTAGTATAGTTTTTGAATGCAATTGAAACTGTTAAATGTGTAAAGTGTGATAGACCAAATAAGTAAGTATGGAATAGTCTCATTCTCTCACCCATGTGTCCTTAAAACTTGGGAGTCACAGTATGGAAGAGAAGATCTAGGGCAGGACATTTACAAGGTGAAGAACTTTGTCATTCCAGATAGCTTAGAGAGCCATCAAGACCTGATCGGTCATGGCAAAAGAACTCAGCAGCCAATGTGGCACAAGTCCATGCTTTCATCAAATTATTAAATGAAAAATATAAGTAACTGTTTTACCATTAGAGGATGATACAGGTTGAGCACCCCAATTCTAAAATCCAAAATCTGAAATGCTCCACAATCTGAAAACTTTTGAGCGCTGACATGATGCATAAGTTGAGTATTCCATACCTGACCTCTTGATAAGGTTTGGCTCTGTGTCCCCACCCAAATCTCATCTTAATTGTAATCCCCACATGTAGAGGAAGGTACCTGTGATCCCCATGTTTTGAGGGGGGGAGGTGATTGGATCATGGGAGCAGTTTCCCCCATGCTGTTTTCATGATAGTGAGTTCTCACAAGATCTAATGATTTTATAAGGGGTTTTTCCCCCTTTGCTTCCCGTCTCTCCTGCCACCTTGTGAAGGTGCCTGCTTTCCCATCTGCCATGATTGTAAGTGTCCTGAGGTCTCCCCATGTTGTGGGAATCAGGAGACCAGAGAGACCAGATGGGTGGAACAGGAGTATTTTATTTAGGTGACCACTGGCCCAGCAGATTAATATCCAGAGGCTGAGCTACGAACAAAGACAGGGCTTGACTTTTATTCATGCAGCTGAAGGCGGGTGGCTAGCCAGTGGTGTGAAACTTGCGGAATGGGGAAACTGAGCTTACAGAAGCAGAACAAAGGCAGTTAATCAAACCGTGACAGGTTTTGCAACTTAGGCATGTCTTGTGACCTTTGCCATCCTGCACAAATGGAAAAATAGGAACTTACAAAATCCTTGCAACCTTGCAGAAATAGTTACAAAAGTAGTTATAAGAGCGTAGCGTGGGGAGAGGATTTCACGGGGAGACTGATAAGAACTTGCTTTTCTCATCCCTGCTCTTGGAATCCATTTCTTTGAGGCCCCTGCCTGGCATTGCAGATAATGTAATCATAGCTCCAGCTGGACTTTGGAGTGAGTCAGCCTGGTCAGGGAAGGACTTGTTTTCCCTTTACTTGTTTTTCTTATATTTCCTGCTTCACCCAGCCATGCAGAACTGTGAGCCAATTAAACCTTTTTCCTTTATAAATTACCCAGTCTTGGGTATGTCTTTATCGCAGTGTGCAAACAGACCAGTACACTTCATGTGATGGGTCACAGTGAAAACGCAGTCAAAACTTTGTTTTATGCACAAAATCATTTAAAATATTGTATAGGCTGGGTGTGGTGGCTCACTTCTGTAATCCCAGCACTTTGGGAGGCTGAGGTGGGCAGATCATCTAAGGTCAGGAGTTCCAGCCTGGCGAACATGGTGAAACCCTATCTCTACTAAAAATACAAAAATTAGCCAGGCGTGGTGGCCTGTGCCTGTAATCTCAGCTACTTGGGAGGCTGAGGCAGGAGATTCACTTGAACTCGGGAGGTAAAAGTTGCAGTGAGCCAAGATCGTGCCACTGCACTCCAACATCAGTGACAGAGCGAAAGTCCATCTCAAAAACAAAACAAAACAAAACAAAAACAAACAAACAAACAAACAAACAAATATATATATATAGAGAGAGAGTATAAAATTGCCTTCAGGCAATGTGTATAAAGTGTATGTGAAACATAAATGAATTTCACATTTAGACTTGGGTCCCATCCTCAAGATTTCTTATTGTGTGTATGAAAATAATATAAAATCCAAAAAAAAATTGAAACCAAAATACTTCTTGTCTCAAGCATGTGATAAGAGATACTCAGCCTATTGTAATGAGTTCTTATTATGGAAAATAGCAAATAAAGAGAAAATACAAGCACATATCCCACGTGAACTAACTATTGCACAACCAAATAGATAATGGAAAATGTTATTTTATAAATGTTTTATATTAGTAGATGAAAAAAATGATAGAAATAAAACATCACCATTTTGAAACTCCCATTGAATTAATGGACCTAGGCGCTGAGGGTCAACAGCTGCTAATGTCTCAAAAAGAAAAACAATTAGCAATTATAAGCCTCTCATAAAACAACACATCAACACCTATCAGCTGGCAAAAAAGGATTAGACCTGAGTCTGATTAAGCCTCTCGATCTAGCTGCTGGATTGTAGAAAATACAGAGGACAAAAGAACTTGTTGAATTACACCAGGAGGATGCACTATATGGGTTAAATGGCCTGGGTTAGATCAGTAACAGTCAGCCATTTGCACTATATATTTTAGAATAAACAAAGTCTCTTAAGGAAACACTATCTAAATGCAACAGTCTTATGCTGTCTTTGGAAATTTGGCTATATTGACACCACTTCCAAATGAAAATGTGTACTGTAATTGCAGCATATATTCCAACATTAGATAGGTTTGTTTGTATGTGAATTTAAATCAATGTATTGGTATTTCCAATGTCAATATTTATACCAGTACTAATACCCATGATTATTTCCAATACCATTGGAATTTCCAATACCAATAATTATTTCAAATTCATTGTGCCTTAAATTATTGTTTGATATGGTTTGGCTGTGTCTCCACCCAAAATTGTATCTTGAATTGTAATCCCTAGAATCCCCACAATCCCCACGAGTCAAGGGAGGGACTCAGTGGGAAGTGATTGGATCTTGGGGGTGGTTTCTCCCATGCTATTCTCATGATAGTGAGTGAGTTCTCATGAAATCTGATGATTTTATAAGCATCTGGCATCTCCCCTGCTTGCACTCATTCTCTCTCCTGCCTCCCTGGGAAGAGGTACCTTCTGCCATGATTGTAAGTTTCCTGAGGCTTCCCCAGTCATAGGGAACTGTGAGTCAATTAAACTTCTTTTCTTTATAAATCACCCAGTCTTGGCATTTTCTTATAGCAGTGTAAGAACAGAATGATACATTGTTTAAATGATTTATTTGGAAGGGTAAATTATATTTGAAATACTAATGTTTGCCATACATTTCTGATTTTATCTAGAACATCAGAAATTCCCACCCCTTTCCCCTCCATGTCTTATTTAGGCCCAGCACTGCCTTTAGGAAGGAAATAGCTTTAACATAAAATAACCTCAACATAATTGAATATGGCCAGGTAGACATCTTCTTGCTTAACTAATTCTTTTTTTTCTTCACATGGCAGGAAGAACAATCATGGGGTGGCCTGATGAAAAAAGCATGGATGAATTGGATTTGAACTATTCAATAGATGCAGTGAGAGTCATCTTTACTGATACCTTCTCCTACCATTTGAAGTTTTCTTGGGGACATAGAATCCCCATGATGAAAGAGCACAGAGACCATTCAGGTAACTTTTGTAGAAGAAAAAAAATTTTTTTTGCTATTGTATCAGTAGCCACAAAGGGACCATACCTGATAGCAGAGGTGAAACTACACAAACATATACAACCACAACATATACCTTTAATTTCTGAACATAAATGAGATTCATATTTATTAAATGAAGCTTATGTGCTTAAGTACATTGTTATATTAAGAAATTATATTTACTATTATTTGTAAGTTACTCCTAAAAAAACACCTGAACAAAACGATGTTGCTCATTGACTCCCAAACATTTTCTTAAAGTTTAGTGTTTTCTTGACATAAGCAACAGAAGATCCGAGCTCAAGGAAAGCAATCTTGACTAATGGAAAGAATTATAAAATATAATGAAAAATCATTGAGAATTGGTCTTAAAAATATTCGTAAAGTAATTCTGCTATATTCCGTGTGGGTGTGCTCTGCAAATCTCAACTGAGAAGACTTATCATCCACTATATTATCATGGACTTTGCATTTTGAAACATTTGAAATTTTGTTTTTTTCTGTAGCCAAGATTGTATCATTCCATAATAATGGATGTGTTCTTCTTCTAAAGCTCACTGTCAAGCAATGAATGAAAAAATGAAGTGTGAAAGTTCAGAGTTCTGGGAGAAAGGCTTTGTAGCTTTTCAAGCTGCAATTAATGCTGCTATCATAGAAGTGAGTATAAAGTTAAAGGAATCTAACTGCATTACATTTGAATTTTGCTGGATGGTGATTTAATGGATTATCTTATTCTATCATTTATTTACTTCATTAATGAGGCACAATACACAGAACAACTTCCATATTAAAACCATTGTGCTAAGTACTGGAGATCAGAAAATAAGTAAAACACAGGCACTTTTCTCCAGGGATACTGGTACTGGGGGAGATTGAAACATGGATATATAGTCATAATAAGAGTTTAGATTCTATCATAGAATTTTTTATTTTTAACTTTTTTTTTCTTAGAGACAAAGTTTTACTCTGTTGCCCAGGCTGGAGTGCAGTGGCTATTCACAGACATGATTATAGCTCACTGCCACCTCAAACTTCTGGGCTCAAGTGATCCTCCTACGTCAACCTCCCAAGTAGCTGGGATTACAGGCACGTGCCACCATGCCTGGTTCTATCATGGAATTTAAAATGGTGTACGAGGTAAACTATAAAGCAGGATATACTCTGATAAGAAACATCAGGGCAAATTTACTAATTGAAGTGACATTCCAGCTAATCTTAAAATAGAGTAGTGTTTTGTCCAGTGAGGATGATGATGTTCTAAGGAGTCACGACAAAACCTAAAGTGTTTCAGGAACCACAGGGGGCCAGATCATGAAGGGCATATATACATAAAACATATAAATGTAGAATGTACATGATTCCTTATAATTTAGAGAAAAAGCCCAAGGTTGGAATTAGATTGATGATAACAATTTGTTCATTGATATCTTTATTTAGATCGCAACAAATCATTCAGTGATGGAACAGCTGATGTCAGTTACTGGTATACATATGAAGATATTACCTTTTGTTGCCCAAGGAGGAGTTGCAACTGATTTTTTCATTTTCTTCTGCATTATTTCTTTTTCTACATTTATATACTATGTATCAGTCAATGTTACGCAAGAAAAACAATACATTACGTCGTTGATGACAATGATGGGACTCCGAGAGTCGGCATTCTGGTAAATCATATGACTCCAATCCATTATGCAGCACAAACAGAACAACTTAGCTGGTTGACTCCTTAGACCAGGGGTCTCCAAGCTCCAGGCCACAGACTGCTACTGGTCTGTGGCCAGTTAGGTACCAGGCCACATAGGAGGAGGTGAGTGGCAGGCAAGTGAGCAAAGCTTCATCTATATTTACAGCCACTCCCTATTACTCGCATTACCACCTGAACTCCACCTCCTGTCAGAATAGCAGTGTTATTAGAGTCTCATAGAAGCTCGAATCCTATTGTGAACTATGCATGCGGGAGATCTAGGGCTCCTTATGAGTATCCAATGCCTGATGATCTGTCACGCAAGAGATCTAGGTTGCAGCCTCCTTATGAGTATCCAATGCCTGATGATCTGTCACTGTCTCCCATCGCCCCCAGATGGGACCATCTAGTTGCAGGAAAACAAGCTCAGGGTTCCCACTGATTCTACATTATAGTGAGTCGTATAATCATTTCATTATATATTACAATGTAATAATAATAGAAATTAAGTGCAGAATAAATATAATCCACATGCATCATCCCAACACCATCCCCCGACTCCTGTTTGTGGAAAAACTGTCTTCCATGAAACTGGTCCCTGGTGCCAAAAAGGTTGGGGACTGCTGCCTTAGATCTCTAAAGTGTCATATATACACTTACTGCTTTCATAAAGTAGTACGTTATAAATGAGTGCAGCAGATGACCCTACAGACTTGGTGACTTGAAACTTTCCAAATTTATTTGACATAAAGAAAGCCTCATCCTGTAGAAGTTTGCCAATACTCAGTGTGCTAGATGATTACTTGGTCACTAGTTACCATATATGGGTGAACCCAAATACACAAATGCTTGAGGTTTCCAATGTTCAGTAAAATACATGTTTCAGATACCTTATGTTAGGAATGGTGATTGACTTTTGACCCAGTGTTGGATGAGTCATCACTTTTATGACACTGCAAAAAGAGAAAACCTTTTATGTTCTTTAAACATTGAGACATTTTAGTTGAGGCCGTAGAGCACTGTGGTAAGCCTGGGAGGTGAGAAGCCTTGGGTTGTCTCCATCTCAGCATTCAGTAGCTACCATCTTGGAAAATTACTTAAACTCTTTCAACCTCAGTTTTCTCTTCTGTAAAACATGGATAATTATATGTACCTCTCATTGGTCCTGATAATTAAAAGAAAGAAATATATCTAAAATATTTTACATGGTGCTTAAGAATAAACACTCGATATTAGGTGTCAGTTGATGGAGATATGGGGAGCTTTATGGCCAGAGAGGACAGTAGAGGCAAGTTAGGAAACAAGGGTTGAATTGTCATAATGGCAAGATCTTTTCAAGAGTTTAGCCAAGTGATGCATTAGAGACAGGTGCGGTAAAACCCTGAGTTTCTGGAGTCAGAAAGAAATGGCTTGAATCTTGAATTTGCCCTTTGCACACTGTAATATTACCTCAGTGTTAAATAAGATATGTAGAATATATATAAGGGTTCTGGGCATATGCTACATAGGCTTTCAAAGAATATTGGACATTACTGAGTAGAAAAAAAATAAAGTTTATGTGATTTTCTACACAAGTGTTCAATACACCAGGTGGAGAAGTGGAGAAGATGAATTACTTCTTCGGTTTAGGATGAAAGTTTTTCTCAGATGTCTTTTTCTGTATCAAAATTGAATAACTCAATACTAAAAAAATTTGGTCAAGATAGATAGATAGATATTTCTTTTCTTTCTTTCTTTTCTTTTCTTTCTTTCTTTTTTTCTTTCTTTTTTTTCTTTTTTTTTTTTTTTGAGACAGAGTCTTGCTCTGTCACCCAGGCTGGAGTGCAGTGGCAAGATCTTGGCTCACTGCAACCTCTGCCTCCTGGGTTCAAGTGATTCTTCTGCCTCAACCTCCCGAGTAGTTGCAACTACAGGCAAGTGCCACCATGCCCGGCTAATCTTTGTACTTTTTGTGGAGACAGAGTTTCACTATGTTGGCCAGGCTGGTCTCAAACTCCTGACCTCAAGTGATCCACCTGCTTCGGCCTCCTAAAGTGCTGGGATTACAGGCGTGAGCCGCCACCCCAGCCTGTTTTTTAAAAAATGCTACACAAAGAATTAGAGAAAAATAGCCAAGATGATTTTTAAAATAATAATCCAGTGAGAAAGGATTAAAAATCCGGGCAGTGTTTTTCCTCTCGTAAGAAAAGCCTGGGGCATTTTACTTGTGCAGCATTTAAGTGGAACTAAGGAGAGTTTGTAGAATATAGATGAACAATTTCAGATGAATAAAAGTGTACTGTGCAAAGGGAGTTATTACAATTAGCCATTAAAAATAAGTCATCTGAAAACATGATGGCATTTTCTACTTTAAATAAAAACTAACTGTTCATTGTGGACGCATTATAAGCCAGTTGCCATATTAAACCCATAAAATAAATAATTTCATTTATTTTTCCTGTTTTCCACCAGAGAAAACTGAAGTTTGAAGAGATTAAATAACTACCTCTCAGGGTTATATCGTTATAATGTAGCAGGAGGAACTGGAACTAACTCAGATCTGTGATTAGAAAGCTTTTTCTCTTTCTCCTTTAAAGAACTTTCTTCCTGTTTATTTGGCATTGATAGCAAGGGAAAAGCTATCTTCATATTCGTCTACATGTCTGTATCTATCTATGTCCTGTGGGTATGTATAAATGTGTATCTATATCTAATTATCTATACTGGGGATTGGTAATCTATCAGCTGTTTTTGTACAATTTGCAAATTAGGAATTTCTTTTACATTTTTAAATTATACTTTAAGTTCTGGAATACATGTGCAGAATGTGCAGGTTTGTTACATAGGTATACATGTGCCATGGTGGTTTGCTGCAACCATCAACCTGTCATCTAGGTTTTAAGCCCCACATGCATTAGGTATTTATCCTAATGCTATCCCTCCCCTTGCTCCCTACCCCTGACAGGCCCCAGTGTATGATGTTCCCCTCCCTGTGCCCATATGTTCTCGTTGTTCACCTCTCACTTATGAGTGAGAACATGTGTTTGGTTTTCTGTTCCTGTGTTAGTTTGCTGAGAATGATGGTTTCCAGCTTCGTCCATGTCTCTGCAAATGACATGAACTAATTCTTTTTCATGGCTGCATATATTCCATAGTGTATATGTACCACATTTTTTAAATCCAGTCTAATATTGATGGGCATTTGGGTTGGTTCCAAGTCTTTGCCATTGTGAATAGTGCTGCAATAAACATACGTGTGCATGTGTCTTCATAGTAGAATGATTTATGATCCTTAGGGTATATACCCAGTAATGGGATTGCTGGGTCAAATGGTATTTCTTGTTCTAGATCCTTGAGGAATTGCCACACTGTCTTCCACAATGGCTGAACTAATTTACACTCCCACCAACAGTATAAAAGCATTCCTATTTCTCCACATCCTCTCCAGCATCTGTCATTTCTTGACTTTTTAATGATCACCATTGTAACTGGTGTGAGATGGTATCTCATTGTGGTTTTGATTTGTATTTCTCTAATGACCAGTGATGATAAGCTTTTTTCATATGCTTGTTGGCTGCATAAATGTCTTCTTTTGAGAAGTGTCTGTTCATATCCTTTGCCCATTTTTTGATGGGTTGTTAGTTTTTTCTTGTAAATTTATTTAAGTTCCTTGTAGATTCTGGATAGTAG
This sequence comes from Macaca fascicularis, assembly GCF_037993035.2. Classification (NCBI taxonomy): domain Eukaryota; kingdom Metazoa; phylum Chordata; class Mammalia; order Primates; family Cercopithecidae; genus Macaca; species Macaca fascicularis. The sequence continues at coordinate 75,370,454 of NC_088390.1, read as the reverse complement.
ACCTTTGTCAGATGGATAGATTGCAAAAATTTTCTCCCATTCCGTAGGTTGCCTGTTCACTCTGATGATAGTTTCTTTTGCTGTGCAGATGCTCTTTAGTTTGATTAGATCCCATTTGTCAATTTTGGCTTTTGTTGACATTGGTTTTGGCATTTTAGTCATGAAGTCTTTGCCTATGGCTATATCCTGAATGATATTGTCTAGGTTTTCTTCTAGGGTTTTAAAGGTTTTAGATCTTATGTTTAAGTCTTTAATCCATCTTTAGTTAATTTTTGTATAAGGTGTAAGGAAGGGGTCCAGTTTCTGTTTTCTGCATATGGCTAGCTAGTTTTCCCAACATCATTTATTAAATAGGGAATGCTTTCCCCACTTATTGTTTTTGTCAGATTTGTCAAAGATCAGATGACTGTAGATGTGCAGTGTTATTTCTGAGGCCTCTGTCTGTTCCATTTGTCTATATATCTGCTTTAGTACCCATACCATGCTGTTTTAGTTACTGTGGCCTTGTAGTATAGTTTGAAGTCAGGTAGCATGATGCCTCCAGCTTTCTTCTTCTTGCCTAGGATTGTCTTGGCTATGTGGATTCTTTTTTGGTTTCATATGAAATTTAAAGTAGTTTTTTCTAATTCTGTGAAGAAAGTCAGTGGTAGCTTGATGGGAATAGCATTGAATCTATAAATTACTTTGGACAGTATGGCCATTTTAACAATATTGATTTTTTCGTATCCATGAGCATGGAATGTTTTTCCATTTGTTTGTGTCCTCTTTTATTTCCTTGAGCAGTTATTTGTATTTCTCCTTGAAAAGGTCCTTCATGTCGCTTGTAAGTTGTATTCCTAGGTATTTTATTATCTTTGTAGCAGTTGTGAATGGGAGTTCACTAATGATTTGGCTCTCTATTACTGGTATATAAGAATGCTTATGATTTTTGCACATTGATTTTGTATCCTGAGACTTTGCTGAAGTTGCTTATCAACTTAAGGAGTTTTTGGACTGAGACAATGGGGATTTCTAAATATACAATCATGTCATCTGCAAACAGAGACAATTTGACTTCCTTTCTTCCTATTTGAATACCCTTTATTTCTTTCTTTTGCCTGATTGTGCTGGCCAGAACTTCCAATACTATGTTGAATAGGAGTGGTGAGAGAGGGCATTCTTCTCTTGTGCTGGTTTTCAAAGAGAATGCTTCCAGCTTTTGCCCATTCAGTATAATATTGGCTATGAGTTTGTCATAAATGGCTCTTATTATTTTGAGACATGTTGCATAAATACCTAGTTTATTGAGTGTTTTTAGCATGAAGGGATGTTGAATTTTGTTGAAGGTATTTTCTCCACCTCCTGAGATAATCATGTGGTTTTTGTGACTGGTTCTGGTTGTATGATGGATTACATTTATTGATTTGTGTATGTTGAACCAGCCTTGCATCCCAGGGATGAAGCCCACTTGATCATGGTGGATAAGCTTTTTGATGTGCTGCTGGATTCGGTTTGCCAGTATTTTATCGAGGATTTTTGCATCGATGTTCATCAGGGATATTGGCCTGAAATTTTCTTTTTTTATTGTGTCTCTGCCAGGTTTTGGTATCAGGATGATACTGGTCTCATAAAATGAGTTAGGGAGGAGTCCCTCATTTTCTATTGTTTGAAATAGTTTCAGAATGAATGGTACCAGCTCCCCTTTGTACTTCTGGTAGAATTCAGCTGTGAATCTGTCTGGTCCTGGGCTTTGTTTTGGTTGGTGGGCTATTAATTACTGCCTCAATTTCAGAACTTGTTATTGGTCGATTCAGGGATTCGACATCTTCCTTGTTTAGTACTGGGAGGTTGTAGGTGTCCAGGAATTTATCCATTTCTTCTAGATTTTCTAGTTTATTTACATAGAGGTGTTTATAGTATTCTCTGATGTTAGTTTGTATTTCTGTGGGATCAGTGGTGATATCCCCTTTATCATTTTTTGTTGTGTCTATTTGATTTTTCTCTCTTTTCTTCTTTATTAGTCTGGCTAGAAGTCTGTCTATTTTGATAATCTTTTAAAAAACCCAGCTCCTGGATTCATTGATTTTTTTGAAGGCTTTTTCATGTCTCTATCTCCTTCAGTTCTGCTCTGCTCTGATCTTAGTTATTTCTTGTCTCCTGCTAGCTTTTGAATTTGTTTGCTCTTGCTTCTCCAGTTCTTTTAATTGTGATGTTAGGGTGTCAATTTTAGATCTTTCCCACTTTCTCCTGTGGGCATTTAGTGCTATTAATTTTCCTCTAAACCCTGCTTTAGCTGTGTCCCAGAGATTCTGGTGTGTTGTGTCTTTGTTCTCATAGATTTAAAAAAATTTATTTATTTCTGCCTTAATTTTGTTATTTACCCAGTAGTCATTCAGGAGCAGGTTGTTCAGTTTCCATGTAGTTGTGCAGTTTTGAGTGAATTTCTTAATCCTGAGTTCTAATTTGATTGCACTGTGGTCTGAGAAACTGTTTGTTATGATTTCCATTCTTTTGCATTTGCTGAGGAGTGTTTTACTTCCAGTTATGCGGTTGATTTTAGAATAAATGCTAGTGGTGCTGAGAAGAATGTATATTCTGTTGATTTGGGGTGGAGAGTTCTATAGATGTCTATTAGGTCCACTTGGTCCAGAGCTAAGTTCAAGTCCTGAATATCCTTGTTAATTTTCTGTCACATTAATCTGTCTAATATTGACAGTGGTATGTTAAAGTCTCCCACTATCATTGTGTCAGAGTCTAAGTGTCTTTGTAGGTCACTAAGAACTTGCTTTATGAATCTGGGTGGTCCTATTTTGGGTGCCTATATATTTAGGATAGTTATCTCTTCTTGTTGCATTGATCCCTTTACCATTATGTAATGGCCTTCTTTGTGTTTTTTGATCTTTGTTTGTTTAAAGTCTGTTTTATCAGAGGCTAGGATTCTAACCTCTGCTTTTTTTTTTCTATTTTCTTTTTTTGCTTTCCGTTTACTTGGTATGTATTCCTCCATTCCTTTATTTTGAGCCTATTTGTGTCTGCACCTGAGATGGGTCTCTTGAATACACACACGAATGGGTCTTGACTCTTTACCCAATTTGGCAAATTGGATACTGGCATCTGTGTCTTTTAATTGGGGCATTTATCCCATTTACATTTAAGGTTAATATTGTTATGTGTGAATTTGATCCTGTCATCATGATGCTAGCTGGTTATTTTGCACATTAGTTGATGCAGTTTCTTCATAGCATCATTGGTCTTTTTATTTTGGCATGTTTTTGCAGTAGTTGGTATTGACTTTTTCTTTCTGTATTTAGTGCTTCCTTCAGGAGCTCTTGTAAGGCATGCCTGGTGGTGACAAAATCCCTTAGCATTTGCTTGTCTGTAAAGGATTTTATTTCTCCTTCACTTATGAAGCTTAGTTTGGCTAGATGTCTTTTACATTTTTAAATGCTTCGGAAAAAATTCAATGAACAATAATATTTTGTGGCATGTGAAAATATACATGAAATTCAAATTTTGTTGTCCATAAATACATTTTATTGAAACACAGCCACACATCACTAACATGTTGTTTATGATTGTGCTTGTGCTACAATGGCAAGAGAAACTGTACAGCCTGCAAAGCTGAAAATATTCACAGTGTGGCTATTTAGAAAAAAGTGCTGAACCCTGCTTCATTATCTACTTTTTTTGTCCATATTGTTTATACAATAACTTTACTGAAAAAACTTGTCCAGAGCTGAGAAATCATCATAGATGTCTTCCCAGGAAAGCTCTCTCTGGAAACCTCTCCCAGTGACATCCATCGTATCACCCAGTTTTACTTAATTTGCAATTAGCTATCTATTTTGCCTCTCTACTTGTTTATTGCCTACCTTCTCTTATATTATGTGATCTTGAGGGTAGGAGATAAGTTAGTTATTGCATTTTCTTTACCCTTGATAAATGGTGAGCTTCACAAATCATTTGCTGAATAAATGAATCAAGGAAGTGATGAAGTAACAACATTCTAACTGACTGCTTTGTTTCTCTGCTAGGCTTTCCTGGGGTTTGATGTATGCTGGCTTCATCCTTATCATGGCCACTTTAATGGCTCTTATTGTAAAATCTGCACAAATTGTTGTCCTGACTGGTTTTGTGATGGTCTTCACCCTCTTTCTCCTCTATGGCCTGTCTTTGGTGAGTTGGTGAATTTCATCTCAGTCTTTTTTTCTCTTTCTCTCTCTCTGCTACCAATCATTTATCACTAATTCTGGTCTCACCTCTTTTGTTCTCTTTGTAGTATTTGCATGAGATAGTGTCTAGGGGTGGAAAACTGATAAAATATACTTTTATAATATAAAATTCCTTTTTTGTGCTACTAATGGTTCTCACAGAATTATATACCAGCTAAAGTTTTTCTCTTTTCTCAGATAACTTTAGCTTTCCTGATGAGTGTCTTGATAAAGAAACCTTTCCTTACGGGCTTGGTTGTTTTTCTGCTTATCGTCTTTTGGGGGATCCTGGGATTCACAGCACTGTATACACATCTTCCTGCATTTTTGGAATGGACTTTGTGTCTTCTTAGCCCCTTTGCCTTCACTGTTGGGATGGCCCAGGTAAGAGTTAAGGTAACAATTTCACTTTTTACAAACCATTCTACACAGACTCCCTCTTAATAATTCACGCAACATGCTCTAAGTATTCCATTCTATAACTTTTGTAAAAATAAACATTTAGGAGACAGGAGTGACTTTAATTTTTCTCTCTTAGTGTAATTAGTTTCCCTATAAGTCACTAAATATAGGATCATACTCTTATTATTGAGGTGTTTCAGCTTCTACTTCTAATGGATTATCCCAAAGAACATTTGTCCCATTCAATGCTCAGGAAACATGACCCTTAATGTTATCAAAAGCATTTAAAAACCAGGAATTTGGAATAAATACATCTTTATTTTTTAATTGCTAATTTCTACTGAACCTTGTCTCAGAAAAGTTAATTTTAGTTATGATATCATAACTATAAAATGCTAAATGAAAAGTTATGCTAGATATAAACTCATTGTATCCTACGGCAGTCTAGTTAAGACATTATTCTTCTGTCTTCTGCCCAGCTACTGAAATATTTTACTACTTCATGTTTTTACTCTGAAATGGACTTCCTTGTTGAGAATTCCCTCCTTTTTTCTCATTCTAAGTTCAGTAAAGTCCTGTTGCAGCACTGTTTGTAATAAGATTGAAAATAATGTAAATGTCCATTGGTAGATTACTGGTTAAATAAATTACGGTCCATCCATACGATGGAAAGTGTGCATCCATCAAAAAGAATTTTTAAAGACTGATGCTGTGACTCACACCTGTCAATGATAGCACTTTGGGAGGCTAAGACGGATCACTTGTGGCAGGAGTTCGAGACCACCGTGGGCAACATGGTGAAACCCCATCTCTACAAATAAATAATAATAAAAAATAAAAATTAGCCAGTCATGGTGGGAGTGCATCTGTAGTCCTAGCTACTCTGGAGGCTGATGTGGGAGAATCACCTGGGTCCAGGAGGTTGAGCCTACTGTGAGCTGAAATAGCACCACTGCACTCCAGACAGGGTAACAGAGTGAGACCGTCTCAAAAAACAAAGAACAAACAAAAAAGAATTTAAAAACACTTCTTGTACTGACATAGAGAGTTCTGTAAACTCTATTAGGTCCTGCTCAAGTATCACCTTTCTTGAGTTTGTACTTCCTCCTAGAAAATGTATCTGGGGCTGCCTGTGGGTTTCTTAGTGCTCAGTACTAACTTCCATTCATTTCCCAAATTGACATCACTTCATTGCTATTAAAATTATCTTCTATAATAGTAGACAGAGCTCTGTAGAGACAAGATTAATTTTATTTATCTTTGCAAACCCAGTTGTAGCAGAAATAGACAATAATAATTCTTAATGCCATATTAATTCTTTTAAAATTTGCTGTATCTTTTTTTTTTCAGCTTATACATTTGGACTATGATGTGAATTCTAATGCCCATTTGGATTCTTCACACAATCCATACCTAATAATAGCTACTCTTTTTATGTTGGTTTTTGACACCCTTCTGTATTTGGCATTGACATTATATTTTGACAAAATTTTGCCCAGTAAGTACTAACATGGCTGTAACTTAACACAATTTCAGTAATTGCATGTCTTGAAAATAACTCTACATTGTACTAAATAAAAATTAGCAGGCAGTTTTTCAAAATTTCTACAACAAGCCTAATGATATTCTGTAGTTTGTTTATAGAATCACTTTCTAAGACTTGGCTCTGCTATAACACTCCAGGGTGTTTCTTTTTAAAAAGAGACACTTGCGAGAGATTATGGATAATTATACTATTAGTGTTTGTATCAGAACTAGATGAAGAATGCTGGTGCTTGATACTTGATCTTAGAAATCTGTAAGTGCTTTTCCTATTTAACTCACTTGATAGACAACAGCAGGTTGTTAGTAAAAATATTATAATTGTGTAATCAATGTACAATCTTTCCTTTCTTTGTTACTTTTTTTTTTTTTTTTGAGAAGGAGCCTAGCTCTGTCGCCCAGGCTGGGATGCAGTGGCATGATCTCGACTCACTGCAACCTCCGCCTCCTCGATTCAAGTGATTCTCATGCCTCAGCCTGCTGAGCATCTGGGACTACGGGCATGCACCACCATTCCTGGCTAATTTTTGTGTTTTCAGGAGGGATGGGGTTTCACCATGTTGACCAGGTTGTCTCAAACTCCTGACCTCAGGTGATCCGCCAACCTCGGCCTCCCAAACTGCTGAGATTACAGGCGTGAACCACCGTGCCACCCTTATGTACAATCTTTTCTGTAGAGAAACAAAATCTTTCTCTGTGCATCTCTGGGGTTTGTCTGTCAATTCCTCATATGTACTAGGTAAGTGCTAAGGAAGAGGCAGAAAGGGAAATTAGAAAATGAAGTGAAGGAAGGGACCTTCTAAATAGTTTATTCATCACATTTCTGGGAGTACTGATACAGAATAATGACTCGCTGATTATTTTAAAACCTCCCAAGAAAGAAATTTCAGAATGTATCATTAGTGTTATGATATTTACGATTATTCTTGGTGTATTGACCTTATCTGATCCAAATGGAGGAAATCACAAGCAGGAGAATTGCTTGAACCCGGAAAGCAGAGGTTGTAGCGAGCCAGGATCATGCATCTGGACTGCAGCCTGGGTGACAGAGTTAGACTCCATCTTAAAAAATAAAAAATAAAAAGGGCACATAAGTACAGCTAGATAGAAAATTGTTCTTAATTAGATTTAAATTCCTCCTGAGACATCTCTCTGCATTTTGAGGAGCTTTTTAGTTAGTTAACAATGCTACATGCTTCTCATGTTTAAAACGTCATATTAGCCATCTCTGTTATTTTCTCCTCACTGTTCTGTGTGTGTCAAAAGCACATTAAAACAGTAATACCTTAATACGATAATGTGGGTTCAGATTTAATGTCAAAAGGGCTGCATGGATATGATGATGGTATCCTTGAAGTGATGACTGACCCAGTATTCATTTACCTCCTGCTCACATAGCTGAATATGGACATCGATGTTCTCCCTTGTTTTTCCTGAAATCCTGTTATTGGTTTCAACACGGAAGGGCTAATCATGTGGTCCTTGAGAATGAAACAGATTCTGATCCTACACCTAATGACTCTTTTGAACCAGTGTCTCCAGAATTCTGTGGGAAAGAAGCCATCAGGTAACCAATAAATTACTTAGAGGCACAAATGGAGAACAGGCAAGACCAGGGATCTGTCAGGCAGCACACTAGGAGCAAAGACCACCTTCTGTGCCCTCTATACCCACCTACATCCAGCCTGCTGCACTCATCAAAGGCTACACTCACTCTTCATAGCACACTATTTTCTCACATTCTCAGCATTTACATTTACTAATATTTTGTGATATAGTAACAACCGTCCACAAGTAAATAATTTTTGAATTTCCATTTTCCATATTATCTTTCTCATTTCTCCTCTTTGTGTTTTTCTCCCCTTGGTTGTTCTCTTTGTGACAAACACTGCCATTGTCTCCCTTGCTTTTATTCTCACCCTCCTTTTTTTGTTAATTCACTTTGTCCCTCTCATCTTCCCTTCCTGGTTTATAATTTGATGAGGAGAAAAAGGCAAGCGATGCAGGCATGGGAAGAAGACACTCCAGAGAGATGGGAAGGAAACATGAGAAGTCAGGACTGTTAGTTTCATGCCTATCTTCCCTCTTAGATGATGGACGTGCTTTATTCAATTCTTTGATTTCCAAACAACTAGAAATCTCTAATATTACCCCAGATCTTTGCTCAAATTTCATTCATAATTCAATGTTGTATTAATCTCACTCCTCAATAATACCTTTCTGATATATCTCTTTCAGTAATATTTTAACTCAGAACATTTATGATACAGTCTCTGAACACAGGTCCAATATGAACATACAACAAAGAGCAATATTTGCTCATTCCTTATGAGCATGTAAACATAGCAGTGTTTTCAAGAATCATGACATCTTTCTAAGCTGGAACTCTAAGTTTTATGTTCTTTCCAGTGCCTATATCAGAATTAGATCCTATCAGAGAGATCATAGAAAGCCTTGAATGACGAAATAAGGGGTTTTCATTTACTCAGTGGGCAAGGAGGAGGGTATTGAAGATTTGCGAATTGAGGGTACTAAGACTAGTCTTATGGTCTAGAAAAATTATCCCCAGCAACGGGTGGAGATTGGAAGCAGGGTCTCACATAGCTGATGGTTAGGAAAGTGTAGGAGATTTCATCTGTGGCATGGCTGCTCAAGACTGCCAGTCCTGCGTCATGACTGTGGCTGGCGCTGCATCCAACAGACCAGTGCACAGAGTTCTGAAGCCTGCGCCATTCTATCCCAGAGGTCGAGCCAGCTGGGCTCATAATTGCCTCTCAGTATAGAAGGCAGAAAAGTGAAATGTCAATTAAAAGGTATTATTATACCAACCACAGAGTAGATTCTACCTAATCTATAATGTACTATCTAAACATGAAAGTTAAATGTTATCAAAATGTATGGAAAAAATCTATAATTTCTATTGCTTAGATGAAATGAAGGAATAAAGCAAGCTGATACCTATTATTGTCTCAAAAAGAAAAGATAGGGAAAAAGAGGCTAGGAAAAACCAAGCGACTTGCCCAAGGCCACAAAGTTTAAAGAGAAACAGTATTTGAATCCATATGTGCTCAACTTGAAAGTCATTGCATCTGAATGCGCAGCCTCTTCAGTTACTTCCGTATTTAACTGGATTGTGCCTATTTGATAAATTGAATTATACCCCTCAAAATTTATTGAAACCCTAACCCTTGAAATGATGGTATTTGAAGATAAAGTCTTAGGAAGTGATTAGGGTTACATGAGATCATGAGGGTAGGGCCTTCCTGATGGAATTAGTGTATTTATTAGAGGCACAAGAGAGCTTGCACTCTTTCCCTCTCTCTGCCATGTGATGACACAGCAAGAAGGCAGCTGTTTGCAAGCCAGGAAGAGAGCCCTCATCAGAAGCCAAATCTATTGACACCTTAATCTTGGAATTCTCATCCTTCAGAACTATAGGAAATAAATGTGTATTCTTGGTATTTTGTTATAGCAGCCCAAGCAGGAGAAAGCAACCTACCTGCTGGTTTGTTGTGATAATGTAAGTAAAAATGTAGACAAAATGCTCTGGATCTGGCTTATAGTAAGTAGTCTTTCAAGTCACTTAAAATCTTTTTTCTTTTTTTTAACTTCTATTTTAAGTTCAGGGGTACATGTGCAGGTTCGTTACATAGGTAAAGTTGTGTCATGGGGGTTTGTTCTACAGATTATTTTATCACCTAGGTATTAAGCCTAGTACCCGTTAGTTACTTTTCCTGATAAAATATTTTTCTATGCCCTCTTTTAAAAATCTTTCTCTGTTTTAAATCCTTTTCCTGGTCTTTTTCCTCCTCTCTCATCTTCTTTGGAAGTTTACTGGTTTCAAGTATTTTGTGTTCTGCTTATATTATCTTATTTATCTACAATCCAACTCTGTATGATAATTAATGTCATCCCCCTATCACTGCTGAATAACTGAACTCAATGAGTCTTGAGTACACAGCATTTATAACAGAGCTAGTGTGTAGCACAACTGGGATATCACCAGTTGTGAATCATTTGATGATTAGATTCCGAAGCCTATTATTTCTATTATGGTGTGTTTCTTCTCTTCTTTTTTCCACCATAGTATCTATTCACCATTGATTTTATCTTCAGCTTTCCTCATATCCAGTCATTTGTCACAATTCTTCTAACAATGTATTTCCATGTGCTAGCTGTGCCCTCCATATTTTAGCCTGTTCATTTTGGAAAGATCAGGGATTCTGCTTCTAATTAGGTACCCTGGATGCTTCTACCAGTGCCTGTGTGAAAGAAGAGAATCCCCAGATTTTCTTTGAGGCTTTGAAAGAAAAGAATCCCAAATTTTCTTTGAGACTTTGATTAAGCCTCAGAGACTTGACTTATCAATCCTCTGCACATTTTCACAATTCTCTGAAAACATTTCCCTCTTTTTTTTTTTTTTCAGAATCAAAAATCTTAAAAAAGAATATGCAGGGAAGCATGAGAAAGTAGAAGTTTTGAGAGGTAACAAAATAATATTTTATTTAATGGGGCTGCTTGATTTAGTGGCTGCCTCACTGTTGTAACTTCTGGGTAGGGATTAAGCACAGATATTCCGGATATGTCTCTCCTTTATTTGAACGCATTATGTTTCCTTCAATGTAAAAAAATAAAAAAAACATATAACAATTTTAAAAAGTAGGATGTATCATTAAAAATCGTGTGGGTTTGAAAGATATATGATAATATTATGAAATTCTTTATTTTCAACTCATCTTATTCTCCAGCTCTAAAACTGTCTTTTAGTTAGCCTGTCTTTATTGATAAAACCGCTTTTATCAAAAAATTAATTGCATAATAACATATTGACAATACTACCATTATAAAATGATGAAATACAGTTTTAAAAGAAAGAATTTTAAGATGAATTTTATTTTGAATATTGCTAGCTCAATCTATTCATGCTGCAAAATTATTACAACAATTTCAGAGACTGTAAAGTTAATATGTAGGCTCTGAGTGTAATTTTTTTTTTTTTAATCATGCCAGGTGTGGTATTTGACATATATGAAGGCCAGATAACTGCCCTCCTTGGTCACAGTGGAGCTGGAAAAACCACCCTGTTAAACATACTTAGTGGGCTGTCAGTTCCAACATCAGGTAAGAAGACAGTTATTCAAGGACAAGTACCTGGGCAAACACATGAATATGCATTTAATTATTTAACTGGGGCCAGGCATGGTGGCTCATGCCTGTAATCCCAGCACTTTGGGAGGCCAAGGCGGGTGGATCGTTCGGTCAAGAGATGGAAACCATACTGGCCAACATGGTGAAACCCCGTCTCTACTAAAAATACAAAAATTAACTGGCTGTGGTGGCGGGCACCTGTAAGTCCAGCTGCTCAGGAGACTGAGGCAGGAGAACCACTTGAACCCGGGAGGCGGAGGTTGCAGTGAGCCAAGATCACGCCACTGCACTCCAGCCTGGCAACAGAGCGAGACTACATCTAAAAAACAGTTATTTAGTTGGTTTCATTAATTCAACAGTCTCATTACCCATTATACCCAGGCATTTAAGAGAAAAATTTTAGAAGTTTCTCTTATTATTTTATTGAATTGTATTATACCTATTTAGAAAAATGTTGTTCACGTTTTAAATATGTCATAAGTAGTTTTATGATTATTCGGTTACTAAGTAGCATTCCAGCTGAATCAGATGTTATTGTGAATATTATTACATTTTTAATCAGTTCATTGCATATTCCTTACAAGTAAACAATGTTGAAATGAATCTAAAAATTGGTGTACAATGTTTTCCATTTTAAAAGATCTTCAGTGAAGCATGACATATTTTCCTGATGGTCACTCTCTGCCTTCTGCTTTCAGGTTCAGTCACTGTCTATAATCACATGCTTTCAGGAATGGCTGACGTAGAAAATATCAGCAAGCTCACTGGATTTTGTCCCCAATCCAATGTGCAATTTGGATTTCTCACCGTGAAAGAAAACCTCAGGCTGTTTGCTAAAATAAAAGGGATTTTGCCACACGAAGTGGAGAAAGAGGTATGTGAGCATATTAGATGTCACACAGCCATGAAAATGAGATTGTTTACCTAGAAAATGTTGTGCTAAGTTATTTCGACATAATTCCTCATCTAAATTTTAGGCAAAAAGGCCCTTTGTAAAGAACAGAAAAATGATAGTGTTTTTAAAATAAACTTTCTGGGTTTGAGACTAAATATTCCTTATTTGGTTAGGTACAACGAGTTGTACAGGACTTAGAAATGGAAAATATTCAAGACATCCTTGCTCAAAACTTAAGTGGTGGACAAAATAGGAAACTAACTTTTGGGATTGCCATTTTAGGAGATCCTCAGGTAAGTCAAACAAAAATTACTGGTGAAATCAGATTGAAGACTATAAAAGTATTTTATTAGGTCAAACAATTTGCAAATGATAAATATAAGAGAACGTCTAGGATGAAATATTAAGCACTAACAAATTTCTCCCAAATACTTTTAAAAGTATAGTGCTTTTTAAAAAGATCTTATCTGAAAGGGTGGAATTACTTTAGGACTTTCCTCCTGTCCAGGTTTTGCTATTGGATGAACCGACTGCTGGATTGGATCCTCTTTCGAGGCACCGAATATGGAATCTCCTGAAAGAGGGGAAATCAGACAGAGTAATTCTCTTCAGCACCCAGTTTATAGATGAGGCTGACATTCTGGCAGGTAATGTTTTGTTTCCCTTATGTATCTTCATGAGAAGTTAGAGACAGTGTGGAATATGAACAGTTATGCTCCACAGCTGTGTCTCCCTGGAACTGCCATGACCCAAGACAGGAGAATTTTGCTCTTACTCATTTGTGGGTCTGCATCCCAGAGTACTTGGCCCCGTGGAAATATTCTGAGTCCATTGCAGAGCAGCTTTCTGGTTGTAAAATACATATCACACCCTCTAAGATATAATTTGTTTTAGGCAGTCTTGATGTCAGTTTAACTGAAACAGATCCTTTAGATGTATAATTTTTCTCAATACGCTAGAGAATAAGTTGACCTAATTTATCAATCGAGCTGTTGGATGACAAAAAAAAGTGGTTTACATACAGCCAGAATTAGAATGTATCTATTTTAGTGTGTCATGCTGCTACAATACATCGTTAATGGATTTGCGTTTTGTGAATAGTAAAGAAACAAGTCCTTTGTGTAACTTATCTTTTGATTATTTCTAAATAGACAGGAAGGTGTTCATATCCAGTGGGAAGCTGAAATGTGCAGGCTCTTCTCTGTTCCTGAAGAAGAAATGGGGCATAGGCTACCATTTAAGGTACAGCCCTGAATGTTGGAGACGTGTTGACACATGCTAAAAATGCTGGGGGCAGGTGGTATCAGCATCAATGGGTAAAAGCAGGTCCTATAACCACTAAGTTCATTTCTAGAGAGCTATGGTAGAACTAAGGCATAATTGCTTTGTTTTTTAGCTAGAACGCAGGATATATGAGATTATAGACATTGAGCATGCAAGGATGATTAATCTAGGTTTAAATAAAATTTTTGAAAAATATTTTCACAACGTGTTGCCTGCTAAGAGTAATTTGTTGATATTCTGACCCTTTCTCTTCTCATATTTCAGATGTTTACTTTTGCTCATCTTAACAATTTCAATACCCTGTGTTCTCCCTGACTTCATTTCTTTCCACCATCCTTTTGTGTTTTTCTTCTCTTACTGATAATAATTATTATCATTGAGTAATGTCTACTACTTTTTAAGTATTGGCTATGTTTTAGGTACTTGCTAAGATATTTACATATAGAATATTCATATTATTGTATTCAATCCTCTAAATAACTCTAAGAAGATACTGTTGTTATTCCTCTTTGACAAGTGAAAATACCACTTCAGATAGTTTTAATAATCTGCCAATTTCACACGACTTGTAAATGGTAGTCGTTGGATGAAAATTACAGGTGTGATATGAATGGCTTCCTGTATTTTGCACTACAATGTTGATTTTTTTTTTAAAATGATTCAAATAACTTCATCCTGATGGATAAATGGATCCCCCCATTTTTTTACTCAAAGTGCCTAATCTGATCAAATCTACCAATCTATCATTACTACTTGTTACAAATCTACCAATCTATCATTATTACTTGTTACAATCTAATAGAATCAATACCCTCTATTGAATACTCGCTATTCTCTAAGTATGTTTCATAGTTCAGTTGTCTTGTTTCTGCTTGAGGGAAGACGTCTGTCAAACATGTTCTTCTTCAACCCATTTAACCATGTCCAAGTCTTAACCATTTCTGAAAGTATTTTCTGAATATTTTCTCCTTAATGAGTATCTTATTTTCTGGAATCCTGAAAGCACTATTTTGAACTGTTGCCTTAGGCAACTAAATTAACTTCTTTGATCTTTAGTAACTTCATTTATGTAATAGTAGTAATAATACATACTTTGCAGTTAAGGCTAAGAAACATTGAGTGAATGAATACTTGACAAGCTGCAAAGTACTCAACTGAGTTAACTCAACTTCCTTCTCCCTCACATCTTCTGTCATACGCTGCTTTATATTATTTGTATGTTGTAAGCTTCTTTAGAGAAGGTACTGCATTCTTCCTATTTGGTATTCTCGATAGCACTTGTAAGTACTAGGCCTTATAAGTACAGAATAGCCTTTTTTTCAAACTGATTTTTTAGGTTTCTATCATCAGTCAATTGTGATCTTCTCACCACTCTGTCAACTCAGCACCTTTTAGTGTATGTGATTAACAGTGGCTTTTCAAAAATCAAATAATTTCATGAGTAACTTTATATATTCTTCATAAAGACAGGCCAGATTTCACTTGAATAAATTTTGGACCCCAAAATGATAAAATTAGCTTTAGCAGAACCTGCATTAGCATGACATGGGGCCATATTCTTAATGACTGTATAACATTACCTCCATTTTTTGTTTTCTCATGCTTAATTCTGAGTTTTGGCAGAACTCATACATTACTACAAAGGGAAAATTCAAGGTTGGGAGGTTGGGTTTTTGAGTAGATGCTGACAAATTAAGCATTTCCCTTTACCTCACTCCAGGCAAGATCTGGCTTAATATCTCTTTTCTCCAGATAAGAGTCCTTGAGTTACCTCTTCCCACTCTAAGCATCCCTTATACTAATTCTTCTGCCATGTTGCATAGATTTAATGGTTTGGACTTTATTAGTAGCTTTACATCTTACTTTGTCCAGTAAACTATACATTGTTTTGTCTCATAAATATTAATAAAGTGAGAAGCACATACTACATAATTAGGAAATTGTTTTAGAGACAGAGTTGGATAAAAATAACTTTTATTCTTTTTAAATGTTAGTTTGCATCTGAATGAAAGGTGTGATCCAGAGAGTATAACTTCACTGGTTAAGCAGCACATCTCTGATGCCAAATTGACAGCACAAAGTGAAGAAAAACTTGTATATATTTTGCCTTTGGAAAGGACAAACAAATTTCCAGGTAACAAAATGTAGAAACCACAGAATGATTTGGGAATGGTGTTATTAACAATAACAGTAGTGATAAGAATGATGGCTAGTTTTAATGCTTGCTAGATGAATGGCACAATGCATTTACTCATTTAATATTCCCAACTCCAAGGTCACTTATAATATTACCCCCTAGTATTATCTCCATGTTACTTATGAGTAAATCAAGACATGTAGATGTTAAATATGCTTCACGTCACAACATGTGTAATTAAGAGGCACAGGCTAGCAGCAAAATAAAATTAGAAATATTTGGAAAATTTGTTTCAGGAATGAACAAGAGAGTGTGGTCAGGACAGGAACAGGTATGTAAATACAGTGGCAGACTATTGAAGAAGAGCTGAAAGAACTGTACACAATAAATAGGTTGTTTTAAAAACACCATCACATAATGATATTATCCAAGTTATTGAACATAACTTGGATTGGCCTGCATTCTGCCAAATACTCTAATTCACAACTTTGCTGCAAACACAGAAGCTTGGAGAACCACTGCTGTTATTACTTTTCCATGGTATCTCCCAATGCAGTTTCATTTCCTAAGCATTTTGAGGTAGACTGTTTTTTAAGTTTACTCTGTAAAAATGTGTTTGCCATATCAAGTTCAAGAAATTATACCAGGGCCATTGCTATGTGCTTGAATCAATAAGCATGACATAATCTTGGTCCATAAAGAAACACAGAACCAAACATTAAAGTGCAGAGATCGAAACTCAGTGCTAGAGCTAGACAGTCTAGATTCAAACACCAGCTATGCCATTATTAGCTCTATACTATTCTGTATCTCAGTTTCCTTACTTGTGAAAAGAAAATTGAAATAGTACTCTACGTTGTTATGAGGATTAAATGATTTAATACTTTCAAATTTATTAAAATATTAAATATAAATAAAGCACCTGGAATGATACCTGACATGTAGAACCTATGGTATTTCATCAGGTGTCAGAAACCCTCAACTACAGGATGTAAGAAAGAAACACAAAGAAATAGTGCTGCCATTTAAAATATGATCTGCTATCATTTAGGATCCATTGTTATATCAGATATATTAAAAGGTGATGAAATATATCTCTTAGAATAAGTGAAATAATGGTTCACAATGCATACACAACATCTTTGAGATATGTATCCTTATAAAAACAGAAATCTTTGTGAAGATCATACAGCAAAGTTTTAGCTGATTGTTCATTAAAGGCATTCCAAAGGGGATGAGAAATTTGGAGAAAGACTGAACAACAATTAACCCTTAGGTAGATTTAAGGACTCATTAGAAACTTTGACTCTACATCTCTATTTTTCTTTATCCAACATATACTTAAGATTGAAGTCTTTAATTTATCCCAATATTGAGTTAGTTTATCTTTTATCCACCTTTCAGTTTTCCTGAATTTTCATACCATGGTCAGAAGCTTAAATAGAGAGCAAGAGAGAGACAGAGAGACAGAGACTGAGAGAGAGGAGGTGCAAAGTTACATACGTATTTTGTCCTTTCAAAAGCTTTACATACTTATGGGCCAGACGCTGTGGCCCATGCCTGTAATCCCAGCACTTTGGGAAGCTGAGGCGGGCAGATCACTTGAGGTCAGGAGTTCAAGACCAGCTTGGCCAACATGGCGAAACTCCGTCTCTACTAAATACACACTCTCTCTCTCTCACACACACACACACACACACACACACAATTAGCCAGGCATGGTGTTACGCACCTGTAATCCCAGCTACGCAGGGGGCTGAAGCAGGAGAATCACTTGAGTCTGGGAGGTGCAGGTTGCAGTGAACTGAAATTGAGCCACTGCATTCCAGCCTGGACAGCAAAGTAAACTAGCAAAGAGTCTATTCTTAATTCTTTCTATAAACATTAGTTCTTTTACATTTATTATAATTCCCTAATAATTAATCCCAACAAGAAAGCACAAATCTCTGTTCTCTGGAAAATATGTTTTAATTAGTTGAAATTTAGAATTAAACACTCCCTGTAATATAACAAAAATAAATTTTAAAAAATGTATTAAGTAAAACATAATTTTTTCAAAAAAACACATGTAGTTTCCTAAGAATGAAAAAAATAGATGTTTAGATTAGACTTTGATCTCAAAAAGACATGAAAAGTAACATACCATATAGATCATTTTAGAAATGAGAACATCTGTATCACAATTTTGTTTCTAGTTAGTACATTTGGCCTATCACCAATATTTTATATTTTTGAGAAATATGGTTCTCATTATAAATTATATTCTTATAATCTGTTTTTGTGTCCACTTTTAGAACTTTACAGGGATCTCGATAGATATTCTAACCAAGGCATTGAGGATTATGGTGTTTCCGTAACAACTTTGAATGAGGTGTTTCTGAAATTAGAAGGAAAATCAACTATTGATGAATCAGGTAACAAAAAATAAGAAAGAAAAAGAAATAGAGAGAAAGAAATAAAGAGAGAGAGAAAGAAAGAAAGAGAAAGAAAGAAAGAAAGAAAGAAAGAAAGAAAGAAAGAAAGAAAGAAAGAAAGAAAGAAAGAAAGAATTTTATTTTTGTGTGCAGTATTTTATCTTGAAAATATGCCCAAATTATGAGATTATGTGCTTTTGTTGGTGCTGTGATTCTGGCTTGTCTTGGGAAAACTTAGAGAAGAAATATATCTCTGTGGAATATAGCAATGTATAACACTAGTTCCTTATGCAGCAAACAATAAATATATGGTATGATATTCCCTGAATATACATTAGAGAAAATAAAATTAGAGTTCACATTGACAATTATTTTTGTGGTAGCATTTCGATGATATTATTCCAATGTATTTGAGATTTAGTTGTTGCTTTTGGAAAGTTTGCTCTCTGCCTCATCTTTATTCCTTGGGAAGCATTCTGTCTTTTCTCTCTTATTGTTGCTAAACTATTTTTTTTTTTACTGGTTCACTATCATATTATGGTGTTTACTCTTTACCGTGATCTTTATTTTCATTTTTGCAATTTTCTGGGGATCTTTTTGGATTGATCAAATATTTTTCTTTAATCCTCCTTTTCCTCTTTTATTCATTTTTGAAGTTATATACTTGTCACATTTTTTAGTGTTATACTTAGCTTTTAATGTATGTACATGTTTTATAGCTTTCAAGAAGCCAGAGTTAGTCATTTTCTTTAGGCTTCTCCTCAAAACAGGTAACTTTTATCTTGTTTTTAACCATGGCTATATTTTAAAAATACAGTTTTTCCCATTTTTATGTTCTTGAAGGGGAGTGGAGGGGTTCTATATATACTAACTCTCCTATCTTGGTCAGAAATTCTAAGTGGTTTATCTTTTACAACAAATAGATTTCTTAATGAGTTTTTTTCATTGATTTCCTTAGAATAAATAAAGTCCTGTAAAGCTCCACACAGATGTTTAAAATCAGAAAACACTAGATTTTCTTTTATTATATCCATACTTTCTGCTTCTTTCTCATTTCTTCAATAGTTGCTCTAATAATGTCATACATTAGATTACTTGTATCTTGGCCCAAGAGGGTAACTTTGACACCTTTGTAGGAAAATTTATCACAGGAAAAGCTAAATAATGCACAATTAAAATGGCACTTTATAAAATACTGATCTTATGTTTTAGATATTGGAATTTGGGGACAATTACAAACTGATGGGGCAAAAGATATAGGAAGCCTTGTTGAGCTGGAACAAGTTTTTTCTTCCTTCCATGAGACAAGGAAAACAATCAGTGGCATGGCGCTCTGGAGGCAGCAGGTCTGTGCAATAGCAAAAGTTCGCTTCCTAAAGTTAAAGAACGAAAGAAAAAGCCTGTTGACTATGTGAGTATCTGAGTGTTTCAGATTTGTTTTGTCTGTGAACTAAAAATAAACTTAAGAGAGCAAAACATAAAAGAAACTCAGGTAAAATAAATTTCAGTAGATGCACATTGTCTTTTAAACAAAGAAATCATTTTTTAATTAAATAAACCATTGTTAATCATGTGGATATATAATTAAAACAGATAAGGGTTGGAATTGTTCTTTTTTAAAATTTCACACACATTTTGTTCTTACCAACGGGTTGAAGTAGTTTTTCAAAAGCATGTGGATATTAGTACTTAGGTCCCATCCTAAAGACCCATTTACTCTTTCCCCAAGGTATCAAAACCTGTAGCTGTCAGGATTCCCCAGGGAAATGAAAACAATAGGATATACATATATAAGCATACTTATTTTAAGGCATTTCATTATGTAATTGTGAGGCCTGGCAAGTCTGAAATCCACAAGGCAGAACATCAGGCTGGAAACTTGGGTTAGAGTTAATGCTGTAGTTGGAAGACTGGAAGCTTAGGCATAATTTCCATGTTACTGTCTTAAGGCTCTGTAAAAGAGTCTGTCTTGGCTTCACGATCATATCTGGAGCCCACTATAAGGTTCACATGTACCCCCAGAGCTTCAGCCTCATCATCAGGAACACTCATTCACTGAGAACGTTCATTCATCCAAAAATATTAGTGAGCACCTCTATGCAACACTCTATTATTAACTGATTATAACATATATCAAAAGAAATCAGACTTGACAGTCCACGCTTGAGGGTGATTAGACATACAGTAAACAACAGACAATCCTGTGAACTATGGCATTTAGTAGGAGGGAGATTATGTCAAAATAGGAAGCTCAGGGAGATTTTGAAGAAGAGAGAGGAGAATGGAAATTCAGGCTGAGGGAGTAGTACTGAGTATAGGGATACATGAGAAATCTAAAGAACTATTAATCTGAGTTAATTGCAACATATAGTGTATGAAAAAGTAAAAATATTTTTGAAATATATTCATAGAGCTAAAGAGTTTGCATTTTATGAATACTAAGGAACTATTAAGATTTTATTTTTTATTTTCAATAGGTAATTGACATAATTTCAACAAAATGTTAAGAAGCTTAATTGGGCAATTGTGCAAAATTGTTTGGTGATAGTAGAATATGGAGACAATGAAAACAAACATTTAGAACAATATTGAAAAGAGTCAGGAAGGAGTTAATAAAAGCCCAACTTAAGAAGAGGAAGAAAGAACAAGGTTTGGAGGCAAGCAATAAGGATGCTATGATAGATATGAATTTCCAAATATTAGAAAAGAAATTTAAGGGAGAGAAATGGGTGGAAAATGATTGAGCCATTGTGGCCAGGGGAATGAGAAAATGCTGTAATTTACAGAAATTGGTAACAGGATGGGATAAAGTTCAGAGGGTAGTAAGTATGCATGTTAGTGATATGCCAATTTCAGTAGTGCAGAAAAAGAAAGAAATGCAGGACTGAAATAAGGCAATGAGGTAGGGATTGGAAAGAGAGATTTAAGAGTCATAATCCACAGACTTCATAAACCCAAAGCCAAGCTGTCCTACTTGGCACTTGAGAGAGAGCAGAAGACTAAAGGTAGATACATATGACCCATCTCATTTTAGAAACAAGAAAATGGGGCAAAGTATGATTCAAATGTTTGGTTACTGATTATAATTTATTTCCATTATTATATTCATTATCCCCTCAAACTTAAAAACCCACAAAAGTTTCTAAAATTTTTTTCTTTTACATTTTCCTCTGCATAGATTATTGCTTTTTGGTATTAGCTTTATCCCTCAACTTTTGGAGCATCTATTCTATGAGTCATATCAGAAAAGTTACCCATGGGAACTGTCTCCAAATACATACTTCCTCTCACCAGGACAACAACCACAGGATCCTCTGACCCATTTACTGGTCATCAATAAGACAGGTGAACATGGGACTGAAATGCAGCTGCTAAATGTTGTTCTTGTTGAGAGATTCCCCCCAAAAAGCATGAACTGCTAGGAAAAAGAAAAAACTCTATATATTTTAGAAAGTATATATGAGGCCAAACAGAAAATAAATTTAAAAATGAAAAATACAACATTGGAGAGTTTGTTTTAGAAATAGATTCTGCAAGTTTACTTAACCTTAATGTTTGTTGCACAAAGCAACTAAAAAGGATGTAGGGAGGTAAATCATTGACTCACCTCTGAGGTCTTTGTGTATCATTTTGTAAATCTGTGCTGTGCTGGCTTCTGGAAAAAATGTTCCAAATTAAAAAAAGATAGACTATTAATAGCTTCAAGGATTATAATGTTAACGGCAATTCTTATTTCTGTACTAATAGAAATTACAATGAAATGCCTAGGCTCTAGATAAAGTAACCTTGTCATACCTATGATATTAGACTGGATTTTAGTACCAGAACATCAATTCTGCTTTATTAAGAAAATCCTTAGACAGTCCTTTTGTATGATATGCTTTGTGTGATGTAATATATTTTTAATATTACTTGACTATTGTTTTATTTCATTTTTGCTTCCTTTAATCTTTTTCGTCATGGTAGGGTCAAGCATTGATAACTTTTTACATTCACTGAGACGACAGAACATAGCTATAGAAGTGGATGCCTTTGGAACCAGAAATGGCACAGATGACCCATCTTACAATGGTGCTATCATTGTGTCAGGTGATGAAAAGGTATGCTGGACTACAGTTGCTGTATTTCACCAAAGATGGACTATGGGAGTACAATTTGAATAATGCATATCAACTGAATGAAAGGCCAATTTCACACAAACAAATGGGATAGTTCTCATTTTTATAGGAGAAGCTGAACTACAATTATTTCCCCATAACCTCCAGCATGACAATATGTAATGAAATTTATTTGATTTTATTCCTGATTAAGCTGAATACACTGCTATAATTAATTTATTTAGATCGTTATTATCAATTGGATTCTGTTCCAATAATTAAATCTCATTCTCAGTTGGAACTGAGGACAACTGCCCACTGTAGACTTGGCCTTTGCTTTTCTGTTTTCTGTGTCTGCATACTGCTTCACTCATTCATATCCCCTGCCTAGACCCTGTAGGAATTTGAGTCAGAGATCTCTACAGCAGGCAAATGGAAAAGATGATATAATTATGTTAAACGCATACATCACAGCTGTTAGGTGTCATAAAGTGTGGCCATTTGTAATTTGTCACAGCTAATTTTCAGGAATAAATTCCATGTCAACAATAAAGTAAGAAATTACCTTCAAGATAGTTCTCATTATATCTTGTTATTTTTCAGTATGCTCAGTAAAGTAGTTTTAACATCAATAAACATTGCTTTAGGTAATTAGGTTAAATACAATACACTTGATTTGTTTATGATTGCAAAAATGTGTTCTCAAAGCTTTCCCACATTTTGGGCAATATGGATAATTAATTTACTTATATTTTTTTCTGAGGGAAAAACAATCACGTTATACACACACACACACACACGTTATTTTAAGGGAGACTTTACAAGTAAGTATAGAATTTGTGAAAACCTATGCTTTCATTACAACTTTCTGCCTGCCTCCCATTTCTCAAGTATCCAAACATTATATACTTATAAAATGAATGTGTCACATTTTGAAACGAAGTCTATAGCCAGGTTAAACTGAGGTTGCACTATGGAATTTCATAGTGTTGCTGCTAAATATCATTTGAAGTATTTTGTTTTGTGATGTTTGGGCATAAATAGTCACATGGTTGATGTTATGGTGGGTAGAAACCACAATACCGGATTCTTTAAGTATACTAAGAATTAATCAAATATTATGAGTGATAGTGATATTAATCACACTCAGTGCTTGGGCCTAATTATATTATCAATAACGAATGATTTTCCAACACGTTCACTCATTAAATTTTGTATTTGCTTTATGAAGACTTACAATTGGTGCTTGTTGTATTTCAGGATCACAGATTTTCAGTAGCATGTAACACAAAACGGCTGAATTGCTTTCCTGTCCTCCTGGATGTCATTAGCAATGGGCTACTTGGAATTTTTAATTCTTCGGGATACATTCAGACTGACAGAAGCACATTTTTTGAAGTAAGTTTAATTGTATCTCACTTACACTGTGTCATGATAAGTTTTCAAGAAAATTCTTGAAATGCTAAAATAATATTACATTACTTTTTGTGAACCTATTCTTAAACTTGTGTGTGTGCGTATATATATATCTGTGTGCAATATTTTATGTATATAAATCACTGTATATGTAATATATATACACACACGCTATTTAGAAATGACCACACAACATTATAACACACACACACACACACACACACACACACACATTTAGAAATGACCACACAACATTAACCTTATTTAGATGACTTGGTGTCAATGGAGCAACAGAAAATAAAACTCATTATGGTTTTTGGTCTAAATCTGTCACCATCTATGGCCGTAGGTAGTGGGACATTGTTGAAACAGACTTAAAGGTCAGACTATGTGACCTTCTTAAGCAACTTGACTTCTATAGGATATAGAAGTCATCAATCTACAAAGAATAGATTAAAGACTTTATCACAAAACTTTCTTAAGAAGTAAATGAGGCAATGTGAGCACCTGGCTAAGTTGGACCAGTTGTTGTAGGAATGAGTGATGAGGTACATAAAATAGGACAACTCCTGGTGCTGAATAAATTATATTTCTCATTATTATTGCTATTAAAACTATTTTCTTGGGATGCATCAAAAGAAGTTTCCGTTAAAGAATGTTCAGCTTTATTAGATCTGGGGACTGGCTGAATGGGAACTAAGGCAGTTCTTTTTTAAAATCTAGTTTCTCAGGCCTGCTTAGATGCCCAGAGGCAGAGGATCTGGGATAGAGATGTGGGTGTGCACTGCTGTGTCTTCAGGTCACCTTTCATCTTGTTGTGTTGAAACACCCTTCGTCTGATTTAAATGACACCCTGGGCATATTCTATAGCTTCTTGGTCACTTTTTGTTATGAAGAATCATTCTAGTGCAGTCCTAAACTTCAATTTTCTATTCAATTTAGACTTTGCAGGGTCAAATTGAGGCCTAAGGGGGCATGGAAGTGGGTGGGTGGTCGTGGTGTGATTTGCTCTTCCATCCCCCTTTGCAGTCTAACACCTTGGAATAGAAAAGGGAGAGTGTCCTAGCTCTGAAACCATCCCCTTTCCCTCCCCTTCTGAGTAAAGCACTGCTGTGCTGGAGGCAGAACGGAAGAATGGAGAGATGGAGCTCTTCCTATGGAACTGGTGCTGGGGAGATATCATGCTTTCTCTAGTTGCTAGTAGTTTCTACGTATGTGGTCACCATAGCCCAGGTGACCCATGTAATTGTCTTGGGGCGGTGGTTAGCTTGGCTCCAGACCTTTCTGTAGGTGATGACACACTCAGGGTTGCAGAGTCTCTGTAGGCTGCTGCAGGAAAGTCCACACCGTCAAACTTTCTCCAGTCTACATTGTTCATTGTTTGATGTGTCCATCTTCCAAGTAATTCAACAACTTCTGTCTTGCTTTAATATCTGTGCTTCCTCAGAAAGAGCTATGAGAACTGTTGAGTGCTTCTTGCATGCTGTCTGAAAGCTACAGAGGTTTGGGATGTCAAGGGAGTTGCCCTGTCTTCTCCAAAGCACATCATACCATTGTCCTTTCAAGACACGTTTTAGCAGTCCTCCTTCCTTCAGAAATCTCTAGGGCAAAACCAGATATTTCCCATGTGATTTATATGTAGTAGCATCTTTAAATGTACCAAGCAGAATTTGAGATAGTTATTACTATTCCTATTATAGATTGAGCAGCCCTCATCTGAAATGTTTGGGACCAGAAGTGTTTCAGATTCTCAATTGTTTCAGATTTTGGAATACTTGCATTTACGTAATGAGGTATATTGGAGATGGGACCAAGTCTAAACATGAAATTCATTTATGTTTCATGTGCACCTTATACACAGAGCCTGAAGATAATTTTCGTTGATGTTTTTAATAAACTCTGTGTTGTGTGCCTATGTTTGGACTGTGATCCTTCACAGGAGGTCGGGTAAGGAATCCTCCACCTGTAGTGTCATGTTGGCACTCAAAGAGTTTGGAATTTTGGAACATTTCAGATTTCAGATTTTCAAATTAGGGATTCTCAACTTGTGTTATTATTAGACAGCTGGGGAAACTGTAGCCCACTGAGGTGTCACTGTGTTTCATTATCTATTATATTTGAGTAGACTAGCCAATTATCTGGATAACAAAGAATTGGATGTTCCCAAGAATAAGCAAGTAACCTGAATTCCCACCTTTAAAAAGATGTCTTCACTACCGAGTATTTGCTACCCACCAGCCCAGCTGACCTCGAGCTCATAGGTAGACAAATTCTCTCTTTGAATTGCCACCTCTGGTTTCCCCATCCAGCTCCTGGCATTCTCTCTTACAATTCTGTAAGCCTATTCTACTTGATCTTAAAGTACCAGGCTCACTATAACTCAGGCCTTGGTGCTGACTCCTTCTCAATAATTTTTATCATCTATTAGAGTGTCCTACAGCGTTCCCATCCAGCCACTCCTGCAAGTCCTCACCTGGCCAAACTACCCAGGAGGCATCAAGTGTCTTTC
This sequence comes from Macaca fascicularis, assembly GCF_037993035.2. Taxonomy (NCBI): domain Eukaryota; kingdom Metazoa; phylum Chordata; class Mammalia; order Primates; family Cercopithecidae; genus Macaca; species Macaca fascicularis. Next base: position 75,344,420 of record NC_088390.1, on the reverse strand, counting down.
AGCTTAGGAAGGACCCCGTCAGGCTGAGTCACATAAAACTCTGAGTGTGGGTGGATATGATCTAACATGGACATAATATGTCATTTATGAACCCAGTCATGAGTAAGGAAGCTGGCTGTCCAGATGAATTGTGATTTTTCCTCCCTCAGAGGCCTTCCGAATCAGGAAAAATCAACCACGGTATCCACAGACAAAGATATGAGATGGGACATGTAGTCTTTGGTGGACGTGTAGTCTTTCTTCCCCTCCCAGGGTCTTATCTACACATATACATCTTTAGTCAAGCAACTTTTATATGCTGTAATATCTCAGAGGGTTGCTGAATTTTAGGAGGGAGTAAGAGAACAGAGAAGTAAAGAAATCAAAACTCATCATACCAGATGACTTGCAATGTAGTGAGGTGACTGATGACAGATCAAATTAAGGTTTGTACTACCATACAATCCATCAATCTCACCTTTGCTACCCCCACAAAAGGAAATAAGTATATCAAAGAGATATCCGCACTCTCATGTTTGTTACAGCACTGTTCACAATAGCCAAGATTTGGAAGAAACCTAAGTGTCCATTGACAGATGAATGGATAAAGAAAATGAGATACATATACACAGTGGAGTACTATTCAGCCATAAAAAGGAATGAGAGCCTGTCATTTGCAACAGCGTAGATGGAACTGGAGATCACTATGCTAAATAAAATAAGCCAGGCCCAGAAAGACACACATTGCATGTTCTCATTTATTTGTGGGATCTGAAAATTAAAACAGTTGAACTCATGTACATAGTCAAACAATGGTTACCAGAACCTGGGAAAGGGAGTGGGGAGTGGGAGTGGGAGTGGTTAATAGGCACAAAAAATAGTTACAGAAAGAATGAATAAGGCCTAGTGTTTTACAGCACAACAGGGTGACTATAGTCAGTAATAATTTAATCATATATTTAAAAATAACTAAAAGAGTATAATTGGATTGTTTGTAACGCAAAGGATAAATGCTTGAGGGTATGGATACCCCATTCTCCATAATGTGATTACTTCACATTGCATGCCTGTATCAAAACATCTCAGGTACCCCATAAATATATACATCTACTATGTACCCACAATAATTAAAAAATTTAATTTTTTTTTAAATTAAGGCTTGTAGCAAAACTCAAGATCTTCTTTAACATGTATAGGGTTTTGATTTTTTAAAAAATATAATGCCTGACATGGAGGGCGTGCTGACCAGTTTTCTCCTAGCCCCTCCACTGACAGTCCACAATCTCTATTGTCTCTTAAAACATCAGCCTTGATGTATATAAGCAATGCATGTAAGACTGTAACCGTAAAGTCAGAGAGCAGACGTTTCATGCCTACCTTACAAGTTATTAACTGTGTGATCTTAGACAATTCATACCACTTGGTTGAATTTGCTTCTTCATAGGTAAATCAGGCTACATGTTCAGAAGGTCCTAGTTGCTGCAACACAGGACTGAAAATGAATGTGGGTAAGAAGTTGCACATAGGACCTTGAGAAGTACTTTGAGTGATCAGCCCAATTCATTTATTTGAGTGATTTAGTTAAGAAAGTACAGATGAAACAGATGCCCGATCGCTATCAGCTCAACATGTTCCACATGATTTCAGGAGCATATGGATTATGAGTATGGGTACCGAAGTAACACCTTCTTCTGGATACCGGTGGCAGCCTCTTTCACTCCATACATTGCAATGAGCAGCATCAGTGACTACAAAGTAAGAAGAGTTAAAGTCTTCATATGTTTTTTATATCTAGAGAACCCTTCACCCACCCTTACAACTATAAATTTACATGCAAGTGGTAAATCTAATTTTTGTACTTGATGCAATGAATAATCAAGCACTTTAATAATAATTGCCAAATATGAAGAAAATGCTATCTTTCTTAAACAAACGTGAGACCTGAGAAAGGACAGTCATCTGCTAACAGGGAATGATAACTTTCAACTGTATATCACTTAAAATTTTACTTATGACACTTACCCACAGACATAATCACATCTCATCTCTCAGTGGTGGTTTCTACCTTCCAAATGGTGGTAAAGCTACTCAATTTAAAAGCCCTGACCAACTCACCACAGAACTTTACTTGTTGTTGGAAAATACTGTCCCTTTAAAGCTCCATTTTTGTGAGTTTTTAAAAAATAAAATTCAAGGAACCTGTAACAGAGTCTATCTGCCACTCTCCCATGTATTCATGTCCTTGCCATCATCCACTGATGCTCAGGACATGTTTTTGAAGGACTTGACTTAATTTTTATTTATTCTGCTCTTAAACTGTCCCTATCTTTAGTGACTTCTCCCATGGGAAACACAAAATACTATTTTTCCTTTACTCTTATAAGACCACACATTCACTGTCTTTTTCCTCCTGCTCTTGACACTCTTTCTCACACTTTTTGGGGGGTAAACTCTTCTGAGTTCAAATGTCAATATTTCCATTGTCAAGCTGCGTGAACCTCAAAAGTTACTTAATCACTCTATGCCTCATTTTTATTACCTATAAAATGAGACATTAGTTACATCTATTTGAAATAGGTTTCTGTGAGGATGTGGTGAAATAATACCAATGAATTACTTAGAACCATACTTGCCATATAGTTACTTTCCCATAAATGTTAATGCTTGATGCCTAAATGTCCAGGCTTTAGTTCTAGGACCCTTTTCAACTAGTTCCAGAATTCTTGACTTCTATATGTACAGTTGCTTCTGTGATATTACCATATAGCTGAGTAATAGATATTTCACACACAGGCAAAATAAAACTTTTATTTTCCTGACCAGATATGCTCACCTCATGACTTTCTTATTTCAGCAAATGGCACTATTGTCTATAGTTGCTCTAGCATAAAATTCTGGCATTATCATTGTGTCTTTATCTCCTTTATTTAATCCATTGGAAATTCTTTAAAGTTCTACTTCAAATCCATCCATTTCTCTCCCTCTCCACTATTTTCTTCCTGGTCTAAGCCATCGGATTCCTTGCCTAAACCACTGCAAGAGCTACCCATCGGTTTCCTTATTTGCAATTAATTCCTTTCATACAACCAGAATGAACTTTCAGAAGTTTAAATTAGATCATCTCTTTACCTTGTTTAACGACCCTGGCAGTTTCTCTTTGCAGGTAGAATTAAATTCTAATTCTTTATGTTGTCTGGTAGAACGCTCCCTCCTTCATTTGTCTCTTGTTTATCACTCTACCTTTCCTCCTTGTACTCTCCTCCTCTAGCTACCCCACTTTTCCTTCTGGTTCTCAAATATGCCAATATCATCTGGACCTTTGCGTTGGCCATTTCTTCTGGCTGGAATGCTCTTTCTTCTATTCTTTCTACAGCTGGCTTTCAGTAATTCAGATCTCAGCACAAATATTTAAATATTTCAGCCAAGACCCTTTCTCTGCTTACCCAGTCTGAAATAGATTTCCCATAACTATTATATGAACCTATCTTAAAAATCTATGCATGTTGCTTATCATTATCTGAACCTTTGCTTTTTTTTTTTTTTTTTTTGTCAACTCTCTCTGTCAACTAGGAATAAACATAAACATCTTCAGCGCAGGAATATTTTTTTCTAAATTTTACCTACTTCATGGTTACTTATCTCTATAAATAATGGCTCACCTTTCATTCTTTTATCTTAACTGAAACCTAAGAGCTATTTTTTTTAGGATTGCCAGAATTAAGCAAATAAAATTACAGACACCCAGTTAAAATTTAATATCAGAAACAACGAATTTTTTCAGTGTAAGCATTTTCCAGATATTGCATGGGACATACTTATACTCAAAAAGGTTATTTATCTAAAATTTTAACTGGCAGCCCCACGATGTCCATGTCTTTCTTTCGCTCTCGTCTTCATAGCTGGTTAATGGTGAAGTCACAGAGTATACTTCTGAAATATTTCTGGAATCTTTCCGCTTTCCTCCATTTCTGCTACAATACACCAGCCAGAACCATCATCATCTCTCTTCTGGATGAGCACAGCAGCCACCCTATAAGTCCACATTAGCCGTCTCTATTTTTCATCCAGTGTGACAGAGTAATACCTTAGAAACACAAAGCTGACCTTGTTAATTCTCTGTCTAAATTCCTTCAATGGTTTCTCAATATACCAAGGAGCAGGATTGAAATCCTTGCCATTGTCTGAAAGCCATGGGTGATCTGGACCCAGGTGTATCTTTCTCCCTTAATCTGATGCCACTGCCACCTTGATAACTATGCTCCAGCCACACTGGCTTCTTTCCAGTTTCCCAGAACATCAACCTCTTTCCACGAAAGGGTCTTCTCTCCCACTGTTCTCTGCCCACAATGCTTTCTGACCTGTCACCCGGATCTATCCTATTCACTGCCCATGACTTCACAAGGGAACCTTCTCTGACCTGACCCCCGAGTTACAATTCATTTCTCTTTGAAAGGCTGTAATACAACCCTGAACTCTTCTTAACACATGCACAATTTTACTTAGGTACCTATCACTATATTTATTTGCTTATTGCCTCTATTTCCTCTTCCCCTGCAACTTAAACTTTTAAGTGCCCCATGACCAACATGAAGTCAGTCTTATGGTATACATTCTGTAAATATATATTAAATAAGTTAATGAATAGAAAATATCAACTCTCTAACAGTCCTCACTGTCATCCTCTTTCCTACTTCCTTCCAGATGTACTCTCCTTTCCAAAATTATTTGCATTCCAGGTTTTGCTAATGAATCTCCTTATATAGACTCAATTTTAGATTTGAAATTTTATGCTTTACTGTTTTATGCCTTTATGCTTTACTGTTTAAAATAGTTCAGGTCATATTTTCAAGCCCTTGTGTTATGACAATCACTGTAATAATGTGACTTATAGTGGTCGCAATAGCAAAATCCACTCACTAGTTTTCACAGTGCAATAATGGAAAATATGACTTACGGCAAGACAATAAGAGTAGTGCAACATTTTAAAGGCAGTCTTGCTGATTTCAACCTGAAGAGTTTTTAAATGAAATCAACTAGAGGACCATTTCTTAGACCTAAAATAAAATGCCAATGATAAATGCACCGTTTACATTCAGTATAAATTTTAAGTATCTTACAAGAAATGGTAATCCCACTTCTGTTGAACCTTTGTGCAATGTGCAAGTTTTCATGTCAAAGGAAAGAACAGTCTCAAAAAGAAAAGATGTCTTCTCATTGAGGCCATGCCCAATCATTCTGTGACATAACATTAGCTAGTTATGTTGGTGCATTTTCCCTTTAGACGATGAAATCATGACGTGGCTTGCAGCATTATCAATGCCTCTGAACAAGGGTGTGGTGAGTGGTGGTATCATTTACTAAATCAGGATAATATTTCTAAAAGATGAAGCAAAAATGAATGTTTTCATGACTATATATTTGCAATTTCCCAAATTTCAGCTTTTCAGAAGCTTTTGATGATTCTTCTATTTCTTTATCAGAAAAAAGCTCATTCCCAGCTACGGATTTCAGGCCTTTACCCTTCTGCATACTGGTTTGGCCAGGCACTGGTGGATGTCTCCCTATACTTCTTGATCCTCCTGCTAATGCAAATAATGGATTATATTTTTAGCCCAGAGGAGATTATATTTGTAATTCAAAACCTGTTAATTCAAGTAAGTGGCAGCAATTATGAAATGGTTTTATTAGACTATTTTTTTCATAAATGCACTAATATTATTAATCTTAAACCAAAGAGCTTCAGATTACCTGTGCTATTGTATAGTTTTGGAGAATTGAGGAGTAAGTATGAGTACTCTTCTAGATAGTATTTACCTTATTGGACTTTAACGTTTCTATTTTCAGATCCTGTGTAGTATTGGCTATGTCTCATCTCTTGTTTTCTTGACATATGTGATTTCATTCATTTTTCGCAATGGGAGGAAAAATAGTGGCATTTGGTCATTTTTCTTCTTAATTGTAAGTATGCATATGGTAACTATTATTTTATTTTTCATAAATCCAAGAACATATTTTAATCTTTGTACTAAGCAGAGTGGCAAAGTAATACTGCTCTCTAGAAAATTTTAATTACTCTAAGATAATCACGGTTCTATTTAAAGTCTACTCTATGAGTGAGTGTATGTGATCTAGAAACTATGATCCTCAAACATGTCTCCAGGTCTAACTTCTCCCCTGAGTGGAGACTTCTGCTTCCAGCAATTCACTTGCAATTTCACCTGAATATTTAAAGAAGACCTTAGTGATCACATACCTGAAATATAATTGTCGCCTCAATCTTATTCTTCATTTCTTTTTTTCTTTCTTTCTGTCTTCTTTTTTTTTTTTTTTTTTCTGAGACAGAGTCTTGCTTTGTCACCCAGGCTGGAGTGTAGTGGCATGATCTCGGCTCCTGCAACCTACACCTCCCGTGTTCAAGCAATTCTCCTGCCTCAGCCTCCTGAATAGATAGGATTATAGGTGTGCACCATCACGCCTAGCTAATTTTTGTATTTTTAGTAAGGACGGGGTTTGACCATGTTGGCCAGACTGGTCTCAAACTCCTGACCTCAGGTGATCTGCCCTCCTTGGTCTCCCAAAGTGCTGGAATTACAGGCGTGAGCCACCACGCCCGGCCTTCGTCATTTCTGAATAGATTACATTATTGCAGCAGAATCCACCCAGCTAGTTTCTCATTCCAAAAGTTTGGAATCATCCTTGATCACCCTCCATTTTTTCCAGTATTCAATCCACATGCATGTCATTTAAACTCTAGACATTTCCCAGTTGGCCTGATGTGTCCCGACTTCACCGCTATATCCATTGCCTAACCTTCCATCCTCTCTCACCTAGAGTAGTGCAACATATCTGTAACTGGTCTCTCTGCTTCTACTCTTGCCTCCTGTTAACTGTTTTCTACATAATATCCAATGAGACCTTTTTAAAATAAATTTTAGTTGGAAAGTACAGCCTACATTATAGAAAAGTATGCACATTTTAAGCACACCTAGTAATGTTCTATTTATTGAGGTGTCTGGTAGTTTTTTTGAGCACTTCCCCAAAACTACCAGGTACATCAATAAATAAAATGATACTAGAACCCTAGAAGCCCCCTTCCATCCCATTTCCAATTTCCCTCCTCCTTGTAAAAATCATTACTCCTATTATATTCACATAGGTTAGTGTAGCCAGTTTCTGAACCTAATAAAAATGGAATCATGTAGAAGGCATAATTATATATCTGTACATAATTGACAACAGGTTATTTAGAATCATCCATGCTGTTGCATTTGATAGCAACCAGAATAGTTTATTTCTTTTCATTGCTGTAGTAGTCTACTGATGAATGTGCTATAATTTATTTATTCGTTGTTGATGGATATTCAAGTGGCTTCTTGTTTTGCACTGTTATAAATAACACCGCCATGACTTTCTTGTTTCTTGTATGTCTTTTGGTGTGTGTGTGTGTGTGTGTCTTGAGACATAAACCTAGCAATGGAATTACTAGGTCATAGTGTATTTAACTTTATGTTCAACTTTAGTTGACCTTGCCAAACAGTTTTTCAAAGAGGTGGAACCACCCACAGAGTATGAGAATTCCAGAGGATAATATGGGGGATGCCTCACATTTGGAAGAAACTAAAATAAAATGCCACAAGTAAATATAAATTAGAAAATAAGAAGAAAAGACAATGACTTCCAGACTGGATTTAAAAAATTAGCTGTATGTTATTTACAATAAACACATGTAAGTCATGGGCAATGACAGGCATTTTTTAAAATGAGGAAATTAGAAGTGTCTACACAAATAGCAGATGAAGCCAAATTCTAGACCAAAAGTCTTAAATAAGGAAAGAAATATGTTGACAAAATGCAAAATTCATGAAGAAAATGGAAGTCTCCTAATTTGTTTAGCAAATAATACACAACAGCAAAATACACAATCATCTCTAAAGATCCAAGTGGAATTTAATGCAAGTGGAACTTAAATCACCTGTTTCAGAACTGGAAGATTCATTGGAAAAAAAATGAGCCAGCATGTAGAAATTTAACTTACACATCATACAAGTTGTATTTGATTAGTTATGTAGAGAGAGAACCTCTTTGTTCATAGAGCAGGGTAGAACGAAACAAAGAAAATCTAAGTGGAAATGTGGTGGCCAAAGAATGAAGTCCCTAATGCGGAGCTTTTCCTAAGTCCACTTCCATCCTCAACAAGCAATTTTGATGAGGAAAAGTTAGTTGATAAAATACTGATAATTGGCTCCAAAAAGGTATACAAGAGTGACTGAGTTGACATCCTAGCACAGGTAAGTAAAAAGCCTTGAGAGAAGAATGATTCAGCTGGAGAGGTGGGATGCTGAGGTTTGCTATTTTACAGGGCTCTGAACTGAACTGGACTGTGGCCTGAGGTCTAATAGTGTGTGCACTCCTTGACAATGAGATTCACTGCCTACTAGGTAGAGTGAAAACTGGTGCAGAACACTGGACATGACCTACAGGAGAAAGCAATAAGGCCACACACAGCCTAAGCTAAGCACACTGCATACATCTCGGCCTCCAGGTTTCAAAGATACTGATAGAAAGCAATGCCCTACATCAAAATATTTACTCAGAGAAAAAGATAAGCCAATATCAGCCAAGAAAGAAAGCGTGTTCAGAAATGATAAGCGCTTTATCAGAGCAAATAGAAGATCTCAGTAGACTTGCATATGTTAGATATGTCCAAGATAAAAAGGTATTCCATGGCATCCCAATAGCAAAGAAATTAATAAAGTATTCCAAAACAATGCAGAACAAATAAAACTTCCGTTACAGCTTTTCCTAAAGATTTTTTAAAAGAATACACATTTAATAAGACAAAAGCTCAGAGTCACAATAATAAAACATCCTGAATGTAAAAAAAAAAGAAATTTTAGATCCACATAAACACACTAACCATCAGTATAATTTCAGAATTAATAATGAATTCTGGAAGAGGCTGAAAATCTAATTACATATATAAAATAAAGGATTAAAATAATCCCCATGAATCAGCAAGACAACAATAAAAAAAGATGTAAATACAAAGCCAATCCAACAACAGAATAATTAATATTTTTATGTAGCAAATCCATTGTTACACATATGTATAATTCTTTTAAAATAATATAATTCTATTATACTTCTATGTATAAAAATATAATAGAAGAAATTCTTAAATTTAGAAAGAACTGTTATGGAATGATCAATATTCATTATGATATGAAACTTCCAAATAAAGGCACCCAAGAAGTAAATGTAAACCAATCATAAAAGAGAAAACTTCCAGCTGCCCCAGATTTATCTCCTGCAATTCTGTGTGTCAGTTTTCAAACATCTGAGGGAAAGGAAATGGAATTTTTCTCTTCCAAAATTATATCTACCAAGTTGCAGTTCTAGGAAAGGTGAGACATAATCAAATATAAAATCAGGAAGTAAACATTTTAAAAGCCCTACTGAAAAAAATTAGTCAGTCCACACAAAAACCTGCACAATGATGTTTATAGCAACTTTAATTATAATTGTCAAAACTTGGAAGCAACCAAGATGTCCAAGATGGTGAATAGACAAACTGTGTTACATCCAGACAATGGAATATTATTTTGGGTAAACAGAAATGTGCTCTTAAGTCATGAAAAGACATGGAGGAAACTTAAATGAGTATTACTAAGTGAAAGAAGCCAATCTGAAAAGTCTATACACTTTTAATAATCTGTATGATTACAACTAAATGACATTCTGGAAAAGGCAAAACTATGGAGACAGTAAAAAGATCAATGACTGCCAGGGGTCATAGGGAGTGAGGGATAAACAGGTGGATCACTGAGGATTTTTAGGCCTGTATGATACTATAATGGTGAATACATATAATTCAATATTTGTCCAAACCTATAGAATGTGCAACAACAAGAGTAAGCTCTAATGTAAACTATGGACTCTGGGTGTTAAAGATGTGTCAATAAGGCTCATCAGTTCTAACAAATGTACTGCTTTGTTGCAGAATGCTGTGCCTGTGTGAGGCCAGGGGGTGTATGAGAAATCTCTTAACCTTCCACTCAATTTTGCTGTGAAGCTAAAACTGCTCCAAAAAAAATGAATAAATAAATAATAAATCGTTCTAACAAAAAAAAAAGAAAAGAAAAATACCCAGGACCAAATTACAGCCACATGAAAGATGAACCACTTAGGGTTAAAATTAATCCAACCAAGAAATAAAGAATTCAAGAAAAGCAAAATTGCAAAAGCACTGATAAGGACTGCTTAATTCACTCAAACATTTAGGAAGTTCAAATAACTTTGGGAATCATGGTTATAGAATACTTAAACATTTAAATAGAAAAAATTCATAAAGTTGAAGAGTTCCTTTTGTAAAGCAAGCATAACTTTAATAATAAAACTGTAAAAAGCTTTAAAAACCCATTGATAAATTCACCTGGAAAAATTAAAGACAACTCTCTAAATAGAAAGAAAGCAAACACAGAAGTAAGTTTGAAAAAGAATAATTTGGCCGGGTTTAACGGCTCATGCCTGTAATTCCAGCACTTTGGGAGGCCGAGGCGGGTGGATCACCTGAGGTCAGGAGTTTGAGACCAGCCTGGCCAACTTGGTGAAACCCCGTCTCTACTAAAAATACAAAAATTAGCTGGGCGTGATGGCACGTGCCTGTAATCCCAGCTACTTGGGAGGCTGAGGCAGGAGAATCACCTGAACCCAAGAGGTGGAGGTTGCAGTGAGCTGAGATTACACCATTGCACTCCAGCCTGGGTGACAGAGCGAGACTCTGTCTCAAAAAAAAAAAAAAAAAGAAAAAGAAAAAGAAAAAAAAAAAAAAGAAAGAAAAGAATCATTTAAAAATAGTCAAGTATGATTTATTTCAGAACACAATAATGGTTCAGTATTAGCAGCTAAAGGAAGAAAGCTGTATGAGTCAAGTAAAGATCATATAGTTCCTTAAAAAGGCCTAGTATAAAGAAAATAGTAACACAAGAAGGACAAATTACCCAAACCAATGGTAAATATCATATCAAATGGTAAAATTATAAAGTTAGTTACTTAATATCAGCAATAAAATCAGTGATACCTACAATAAATAACTATGACCTCCTGTGTCAGTGATGTGTGGTGTAATGTGTACTCTAATTCATGGTTTGTAGAATAAATGTCACAAACTTTAAACAAAATGTTAGTAACTGTTAAACTTTTAATGCACATAAATTTTAACTTGCAGTTGCACTTTTCAGAATCTCTCCTTCAAGACTAAAAGTGTCCATACTTAAAGACTTATGTAGACCATCATTCGTTGGAGCAGAAAAATTAAAAACATGTTTTCTGAAGGCAAAGTTGTTGAATTTTGCACATCCATTCAAACAAATAATTGCCAAGAAAACAAATAGCTGGTATGCCTAAGCCTAAAAGGATGTCTATGAACTATTGCAAAATGAAGAAAAGAAAAATGCAGAGTAATATATAATAAGTAATCGCTTTATCAAACCTAAATTTTAGCAAGAGTCTCACCCGATTTATACGCCCATTGAGATTGGGAAGCGTTATTGTGTCTTTAAAAAAATTAATCATAAATCCACTACAAAACTGTAATAAAATCCCATGTGGCAAAGGAAAGAAATGACATAAATACTGGTTTGGGGAGTGAAATTGAAAATAACAATGTTTATAAGATGAATTCCCACCCTCTTAGAAAACATCCTAAAATTCAGATTGTTACACTTTAGTGATGCTATACTACGCTTTTGTTTTAGATGGTCATCTTCTCAATAGTTGCTACTGATCTAAATGAATATGGATTTCTAGGGCTATTTTTTGGCACCATCTTAATACCTCCCTTCGCATTGATTGGCTCTCTCTTCATTTTTTCTGGGGTAAGTAGTTCCACTTGTGTCCAGGGGTCATGAAATGTGTGACCATTTGAGACAGCCATGAATATTGCAGAAATTATAGGTAGAGTCCTCAGCTGTACACAGTTTAAAGGTCTCTGTCTTTGGAAAGTCAGTTCTCTTGCCACGCCTGGGTAAGGGGCATAGTCTGATTCAGTAGGAAGCCATGCTTTGGCTTATGAAAGTCAAAGGCAACTCCAGGGGAGTAGAAGTTTAGTTCTCATGAGAACTCTCACTGTTGGGAGCCCTACTGGGAGGCTGAAGAGATGCCCCTTTTTTGTTAAGTTTTGGATACATTAGGTTGGAGAAATGTCAAGTAGCCAGTTAGATACATGAGTTGGGAATTCAACGTGTCAGGGTGTGTGGCGATTGGGGTTAAATCTAGATATTTGAGATTGATCCATTTACAGATGGTATGAAAGCCATGTGACAATAATGTGACCTACGCAGTGAGTAGAAATAGAAATAAAAAGAAGGCCAAATACATGACCTTAAACTCCAAAATGTAGAGATTGGAAAGCAAATACATGACCTTGAACTCCAAAATTTAGAGGTTGTGAAGGGGAGGAGCCAGCAAATTCATTTGAGATGGAGCCAGGGAGATAGAGAACAAAAATGGCAGGCTTCTGTGTGCTGGAAGCTCTTCTCAGATGCTCATAAGGGTATGTGCCAGATGGCAATAAAGAACATTTCAAGAAGGAGGGAATGATTAAACCATTGACTTTGACTATCCGAATGTCATTGGTGATCTTAACAAGGTTGATTTTCATGAAAGTGTCAACACAAAAGCACAGTAAGAGTGAACTTAGTAGAAAATGTGAAGGGAGAATGTGGTGACTGTGGGTAAAGGTAAGTATTTCTAGGAGATTTGGTAAAAATGGTAGCAGAAAAATTCAAGAATAAATGAATAGGGAGAATAGATTTTTGTCTGTTTGTGCTAAGAAAAAAATAACATGTTGATGTTAGAGAAATTTACACTGGAAAAAAAGAGATAGAGGTTATCTTATGAGTCAAGTCCATGAATAGCTGAGAAAAAATAGTATAAAGTCCACAAGTGGAGGGGGTGCTGTCCATAAAAGCAGGGACATTCCATATACTTAACATGAAATTATAATCAGATAATACAGACACCAGAGGCAGATAGTTTTGTGGCTTTGCTGGTAGAAAGATGAGATGATACTCTTCTGACTGATTCTACATTTTTTAAGAAGGTAAGAGGGGAAGTCATTAACTAACAGTGGCCAAGAGGGCTTGGGATTTTGAGAATTTTATGTGAAAAACTATTTCAGAGCATAGGTCAGTAGGATGGACAGACAGTGCCAAAGACCCTCTGCCCTACTTTTCAGTGAAGTCAGCAAAGTAGAGTTTTTCTTATTACAGTCTGCTTCTCAAATGCAGTTTAGGAAAGGCAGAGAGTTGGATTCAATAAGGGTTGGATGCTTGGCAGTCAAATTTGACAAAGAAAACAGTAAGTGAGCAGTAGTTCTATATAAAAAGGAATTGAAGATATCATGGATTCTAAGCTAGAGAATGAAATTAAGGACGTGAGGGTGATTATGGACAGCGGAAAAGGAGTTGGTGTGTTAGAAGTTCTCCAACTCCAAATTACAGAGTAAGAACATTAGCATAAGGATGCTGGAAAACTAAAATGTATTGGCAGAGGCCAGGTGCAGTGGCTCAAGCCTGTAATCCCAGCACTTTAGGAGTCTGAGACAGGTGGATCACCTGAGGCAGGGAGTTCGAGACCAACCCGGCCAACATGGTGAAGCCCCATCTCTACTAGAAATACAAAAATTAGCTGGGTGTGGTAGTGGTTGCCTGTAATCCCAACTATTCAGGAGGCTGAGGCAGGAGAATTGCTTGAACCCGGCAGGCAGAGGCTACAATGAGCCGAGATCATACCACTGCACACCAGCCTGGGCAACAGAGCAAAACTCTGTCTCAAAAAAATAAAAAAAAAAAGTATTAACAGAGAGAGTAGAGATCTGGGAGCCTGAGGTTCAGTTTGAATGAAGTGCAATTATTGAAAGTGGGCAACTGGGGCACTTAAGAAAACAAAATCATTTGAAATGATGCCATCCAATGTGGGAAAGTCATCTTCCCTAGATGGTGGTTGGCTGTGATAGAAATTTACTGCAAAGGGCTTAAAATTGCTCAGGAAATGTGTCGGTAAATATAGCTCAAGAAAGAAAATTGTCCGTTTGCCTTTTATTTGCAAAAGAGTGGAGGATGTTGGAAAAATGCCCTTATATGTATACATGTGGAACTTTAGGGGAAGAATTTTGTCTTCAGTTTGAAAAAGATTGCCATGATTATTCTCAAAAGTGGCTGTAAGAGGGCAAGAGCAACATAAAGATTTCAGGGTTCTTGGGTGCATCATCGAGGGAAGACCACAAATGAAGAGAGAAATACAGGTAAGGTTAGAGGAGAGGGTTTGTCTTAAGACAGTCTTGCCGTTGCTTCAAAAAGTCCTGCCAGCACCAGCCCAGGATTCTCCTAACAGAGTAAATCCTGCTGACTCACAGTGTTACATACAAAGGCATCCCAGCCTAGAGACACACTGGAAGCAAAGAAGACATACTGCACAGTCTGAAATTAACTTTTACATGATACCCAAGGGAGCATCAGGTAAAATGGTTGTAAGGCCATTGAATAGGCATCAATTTATCTTAAGTGGGATAAATTCCTTGAATAAATAAAGACAGTTCACCTGAATACACTTACTGCTCATTTTACAGATTTCTCCTGACTCCATGGATTACTTAGGAGCTTCAGAATCTGAAATTGTATTCCTGGCACTGCTAATAGTAAGAAGACATTTTTTTCAACATTCTTGCATGAACACAACCTTTGTATGTTTTGAGTTTCTCTGAATTTCATCAAATTAAGAAGGTTTGGACATTTTAGGCATTTGAAGCAACACACACACATATGTGCGTGCACACACACACACACACAGATGGCTTTTAACCTGGACCCCTATTATTATTATTATCATTATTATTATTATTATTAAGATGGAGTTTCGATCTTGTTGCCCAGGCTAGAGTGCAATGGCACGATCTCAGTTCACCTCAACCTCTGCCTCCTGGGTTCAAGCAATTCTCCTTCCTCAGCCTCTCGAGTAGCTGGGATTACAGGCATGCACTATCATGTGTGGCTAATTTTGTATTTTTAGTAGAGATGGGGTTTCCCTATGTTGGTCAAGATGGTCTCAAACTCCCAACCTCATGTGATCCACCTGCCTCGGCCTCCCAAAGAGCTAGGATTACAGGCGTGAGCCAATGCGCCCGGCGCTGGACCCCTGTCTTTACAATAATCATCTGTCATGGGTAGTAATGGTTTCACTTGCTACTATTATGTTTCTGTTAGGGCTCTCTCTGAATAGCAGTGAGGCTAACTTTGACAGTTTCAAAGAATATTAAATAGGTTGTCTTTCAGCCTTGTAAAAATGAATGTTATCAAATCAAATTTTTATATAATCAAACCCCTTAAATTAATTCTAATGTTGAAATCATTGTATTTATAGTAATACTAATTTTGATTGTCTTCCTTTTTCCCTAGCCTTACCTTCATTTTCTCATTTTTCTTTTCATTCTGCGATGTCTGGAAACGAACTGCAGGAAGAAATTAATGAGAAAAGATCCTGTGTTCAGGTTGAGAAAATCAAATAGAATTTCATGTTTCATTTTGATATTAATTTTTAAGAACTTTTTAATATGCTAAATTAATTAAGTAAAAGGCACTTCAGAGGATGATTTTTAAAGACTGTAATATATAAAATTCTTATAACCGATAGTATAGGAATATATACTGAGCTTACAATCTAGAGAGAGAGACCACATTAGCATACATGAGGCACTGGAAAATTAAGGCAGACTATAATTTTACTGTAAAGGAAAGTTCTACGTAAGAGGTAGAATCTCTAAAATAATGGGTAAATACAGATAAGCGTTGGGAAAGTTAAGCCAATCCAGGAAGGAAGAGTAGTTTGTGCAATAAGAACAAGGATGAGATGAAGGCACCAGGAGCTCCTTTGTAGGCTTGTGCTGGGGGATAATGAAAAACGAAAGTGAGGCTGGATATTGGAGGATCTTGAAACAGAAAAGCATAGGGAAGGTTTTGCAAATTACATAATGGGAAACCAAGACACCAATGTGTCTCGAACACTTGGCCTTCCATACAAAATATAAACCAAGCTTAAGTCTAATTTTTGTGGTAGCAGAGAAGAGTGACAAAATGACAGCCATGTTTTAGGAAACCAATGGGCAGCCGGAATGTCAGAGCGTGGTGCGAGGGAGAGGTAAAAGAATGAGCAGGAATCAATGGTGGGATGATGAAGGCAAGAACGAGTCTGTAGCAGAGAGGAAAGAGTGATTCTGTCACACATTCCCAAGAAGTGACTGTGCTCAGTAACTAATTAAACATTGGTAGGGTGATTAGATATCCTGGATTCTCTGGGACACATCCTTGATTCCAAATCTTTGGACACATGGTTCTCATAAAGACCTCAGAATTCCAAAATAACTGTTGTCAAAACTACAGTTCCTAGATTCCTTTCCTCGTGCAACTCTGCTTCAAAATCCTTTGGCAGAGGGTGTATACCACTTTCTTCTTTGAAAGAAAACTGTCACTGTCAACAAGGAGGATTAAGCTTCGGTAAAAAGCAAAGATAATAGTAAGATATAATTACTCTACTCATTGAAGGAAACTAGGCTGTTTGAAAGGCAGATGGTGCAAGTAGAAGAATAGAGAGGAATGAATCTACACCAAAAATTGGAAGTATAGGGAAAATTCATTAATTTTGATACAGGATTTTTAACCTGAAGTTTATTATTATCACACTGTTTTGATTTCAGAATTTCTCCAAGAAGCAACGCTGTTTTTCCAAACCCAGAGGAGCCTGAAGGAGAGGAGGAAGATATCCAGATGGAAAGAATGAGAACAGCGAATGCTATGGCTGTCAGAGACTTTGATGAGGTAGAACTCAGAAATGTTCTTCATCAAATATTTTTTTTTTCTGACAGATAAAGTGAGCAATCTTCTAAGTTTAGTTTTCGAGAAACACTTGGGTTCTTTCACTCTTACACATACAGCTTATTACTTGACTTCAGTGGGTATGCAAGGCCCACAAATCTAAGAGAGCAAAGAAAACACACACAATGCACTTTGGGAGGCTGACGTGGGAAGATCACTTAGGGCCAGGTGTTTGAGACCAGGCTGGGCAACAAGTAAGATCCCATCTCTACAAAATGAAATATAAAAAAAAAAAATTAGAAGAGCATGGTGGCATGTGCCTGTAGTCCTAACTACTCAGAAGGCTGAGGCTGGAAGATCACTTGAGCCTGAGAGTTCAGGGCTACAGTGAGCTATAATTGCACCATTACATCCCAGCTTGGGTGACAGAGCAAGACCCTGTCTCAAGAAACATACGCACGTGCACACATACACGGAGACTTTGACTTATATCGATTTATTTTTCAGGGTCGTGGTTTTGATAAGTACAGCTAAACATTACAAAACTTAAGTAAGATTTTGTGTTTTATGACCAAAGTAAAGCTTACTGCAAGTCATTCAGAGAGCTTCTCTGAGGTGTATGTGTGTTTGTGTGCATGATTGTTTATGGGAGTGTGTGTCTTATCAAATCTGTTGGTTCAGTGACTGTCTATTCCTGCTCTCCAAAGAACAAATCCCAGAATATGGTGCAAATGCCCTTTCCTTATAGGAATATAGACTGTGAGAGTTCACTTGAAAATGGCAGTTTCTAGGGGAAGAAGTGGTTTGATTCATGATTCTGTATAAGGAAATGTTTGGTGACAAGAGTGTGGAGCATTCTCTCAGTTCAAGATGAGAATAAAGTCCTGTTGCTATTTACTTGTCTTTACAGACACCCGTCATCATTGCCAGCTGTCTACGGAAGGAATATGCAGGCAAAAAGAAAAATTGCTTTTCTAAAAGGAAGAAAAAAATTGCCACAAGAAATGTCTCTTTTTGTGTTAAAAAAGGTTGGAAACAGTAATTCTGTTAGTAGAGCAATCTTGAATTTGAAGACTGGATTATTCAGGGAATAAGAATGTCCGAATCTGGGGCATCTGTTGACAAACACAGCAGGCTAAGGCTGCTCCTTCTGCTTGAAAGCCTCAGTTGAAAAGATAACGACGTTTTTTCTTTACATAGGAAGACAGTTATGTCTGTTCTGTAACACAAACAGACAGAACAACAATAATGAAAAGCGGTGGTCTTTCTGTTAAGAAGGATGGTATAGTTTTTAGGTAATTTTATTGCGGCGAATACTACACAGAAGGGAGCCAACGGAGGCATAGCAGTGCTTTCTTCATCCCCCCAAAACAGCACATTTTGTGAAAGTGGTGGGGGGGTGTTCAGTGCAACAGGCTTTGGAATCAAAATATGTTACAACTTACAGCTCAGCCTCTTACTGTCTGTATGACGTGGGGCAAGTTATTTGTCCTCTTTAAGTCTTAGCTTCCTCACCTGTAAAATGAAGCTAGCTATAATGCTCAGGGGTGTGTGTGTGTGTGTGTGTGTGTGTGTGTGTGTGTGTGTGGGAGAGAGAGAGAGGAATAAGTGAAATAATGTATACAACACATTTCACATAGCACTTGACACACAGTGAGCCCTCAAATGGTATTTGCTTTTATTTTTGTTGCAATTATTTGTATATTTCTGAGCGTACCACTTTCTTTCAGGCGAAGTTATAGGGCTGTTAGGACACAATGGAGCTGGTAAAAGTACAACTATTAAGATGATAACTGGAGACACAAAACCAACTGCAGGACAGGTCAGTAAAACGCATAAGAATGTGGTCATTAGTGCTACCTCAGATAAACATTTTACAACGAACATTGATGGCAATAATAGACTATGTAGTTGATCCTTAATCACTTAGTGTGATTTATGCATTGAATAAAGAGGATTGATTAAAAATTTATGTCTTTAATTCCAAAAACAGTTTGTTTCTGAGAAGGGCTACATGTCATATATACTACGCCTTTTATTGAGTGAGAAATAAAGATATTAAAAGGAAATATATCTTCCTCAAAGTCAGATATCTTTGCTTTATTGATTTATGTATCCCATGAACTTTGCTGAATTTAATGGCCTCACCCAGCATGACACTAGAAACCACTGTCAGAATAATGACAACTCCTGCTTATGTGGTTGCAGAGTCATGAGTCTTCATATTTAATGACTGTCCTCTACCTATATGCTATAATTAAAGATTATGTGTGACTCGTGTAACAATAACAGTCCATTAGCTAGTAAAACTTCATAGGTCTTTAAGAAGGTGTATACCACAGAAACTTTCTTACAATTACTGAAACATTTCTTGGCCCTGATTATGTAATATAGTGACAGAGCAGTTGAGGGTATTACTGCAGATACATTGACATTCTTGAAGGACAATAGTGATTCTGGGCTAATGGTAAAAGATCCAGGATTTATGAAGACAGGAGAAATCAGATGTAATGAAAAAAATGGATAATTACCTGAATTGCAAAGCAAAAACTCGAATAATATATGAGTACCACTTGGTGATATGTCTAGGCCAAGTTTGGGGAAAATGATGGACAGAAGCCAAAGGACCACAACTTCGAAGAGGAAATGCTATTGACCTTTAACATGAGGTCAATGTCAGAGGGAGTGTTTACGAAGGAAAGTCGCACAGTGGTGTTCATTGCTACAGAGGTTTCCTGTCCTTCCATTTCCACTCTTACCTCACACGGCAGCAAGAACAGTCTTTAAAAATGCAAATGAGGGCTGGGCACGGTGGCTCCCACCTGTAATCCCAGCGCTTTGGGATACCGAGGTGGGCAGATCATCTGAGGTTGGGAGTTCAAGACCAGCCTGACCAATATGGAGAAAGGTAGATCCCAGCTTCAAGTCCCAGATTTACCTTGTTGTGACCTTGTACAAGTTTCATAATCCATGCTTGTGTTAATTTTCTGTATGTAAAACATCAATGATAAAATGAACATCTAACATACAGGGGTTCTGTAAAGATAGGATAATGTAATTAAACATATATCATATGCTTAGATAATGGCACATAGCAAGTACTGAGGACACATTAGACGTTCTTATTATTGTAAAGCATAGTCTGCCTCATAAAAATAATAAATGCTATCATGTATATATTGGTTCCTATGGGCTAAACACAGTGCTCAAAGTTTTTTGTTCATATCTTAGTTCAGGATTTCTCAACCTTGATTATTATGGACTTGAGAATGTCATTTTGTTGTGGGGAGCTGTTCTGTGCGTACTAGGATGTTTGGCAGCACCCTTTGCCTCTACTTACTAGATGCCAGTAATATTGCTTTCCCAATGCATATACACATGAATTGTGGCAACCAAATGTATCTTCAGACATTGTTAAATATCCCCTAGGAGGAGGATTCCCCTGGCTGAGAACCACTGCCTTATTGCAAGATAAATCCTATAATTTTAACTATCACTGGCGAAACAGATTTCTCAACAAGTATCTATTCCTGTGAATATTTGGATCAATGAATGAAGCCAAGTAAAAGCTACTCAAATCAGCAACCTTGAGTTCAATCATGGTCATGGAATTGGTAATAAAGTCTACACTATAATGGACAACCATGGAATGTCTGCCTTTTAAATGGGCTTTTACCACCTTTTCCCCAGAACTAAGTGATTGCTGATTTGCATTTGTGCCCTTAGCACCTGTGTGTGTGAAGAGAAGGGCATCACAAGTACGCACTTACGTGCACACACATATACGTGACATTTGGGATAGAATCTGAGAATGAACTTATTTCGTGTAGGTGATTTTGAAAGGGAGCGGTGGAGAGGACCCCCTGGGCTTCCTGGGGTACTGCCCTCAGGAGAACGCGCTGTGGCCCAACCTGACAGTGAGGCAGCACCTGGAGGTGTACGCCGCCGTGAAAGGGCTCAGGAAAGGGGATGCAACGATCGCCATCACACGGTACCTGGGGCTGGGGGCACTCCCCTTCTTTGCTGAGGGCATGTTGTATTAATGACATACACACAAAATGAAGACAGGGAGGTTCTAATTGACGACCCCATGCTTGTGGGAACAGACTTGGTCATTTAGAACTCCGTTCAGTGTTGTTTTCTCTCACTTTCAGCCTGGGGAGAAAAATGTTTATTGATTATTCTTTTTCTTTTCTTTTCCTTCTTTTTTTTTTCTTTGAGACGGAGTCTGGTTCTGCCGCCCAGGCTGGAGAGCTCACTGCAACCTCCGCTTCTTGGGTTCAAGCGATTCTTGTGCCTCAGCCTCCCAGGTAGCTGGGATTACAGGCACCCGCCATCATGCCAGGCTAATTTTTGTATTTTTGTAGACGGGGTTTCAGCATGTTGGCCAGGCTGGTCCTGAACTCTTGACCCTCAGGTGATCTGCCCACCTTGGCCTCCCACAGTGCTGGGATTACAGGTGTGAGCCACCGCGCCCAGACTGATTATTCTTGGTTTTTATTTTTTTGTTTGTTTTGTTTTTTGAGATGGAGTCTTGCTCTGTCATCAGGCTGGAGTACAGTGGCGCAATCTCGGCTCAATGCAACGTCCGCCTCCCAGGTTCAAGCAATTCTCCTGCCTCAGCCTCTTGAGTAGCTGGGACTACAAGTGCATGCCACCATGCCCAGCTAATTTTTGTAATTTTGGTAGAGACAGGGTTTCACCATGTTGACCAGGATGGTCTTGATCTCTTGACCTTGTGATCCGCCCTCCTCAGCCTCCCAAAGTGCTGGGATTACAGGCGTGAGCCACTGCGCCCAGTCCAGCCTGATTATTCTTAATATGGAAAGACATCATTGAAAATATGAGTTTGATGACTATGAAAGGTTCATAAAGTACCTAGATGGTTTAAATTTTATGACCACTCTGACCACTCGTAAACACCTTCCCCACCGTCGTGTTTCTCCTGATTTGCTCATTCTCCCACGTACATTCGCCAGTGTTGGGATCATGTGGATTGACTCTGTTTTCTTCAGATTAGCGGATGCGCTCAAGCTGCAGGACCAGCTGAAGGCTCCTGTGAAGACCTTGTCAGAGGGAATAAAGCGAAAGGTATGGGCAGGGCTTGGTGTTGCTCTGCAAGTGCCATAGATGGGAACCAGAGGGGCTGTTCCTCCCGTTGCAGCTGTGCTTCATGCTGAGCATCCTGGGGAACCCATCAGTGGTGCTTCTGGATGAGCCATCAACCGGGATGGACCCCGAGGGGCAGCAGCAAATGTGGTGAGGTGCTATCATGAGCAACCTTTGCATGAGTGTATTGATCCTGTGAAAACTGGCCTGCAAAATCATTGTTTACGTAGAAAGGGAAAGACACACACAGTATCAGGAAAAGCAGTATTTTAGGAAAAAAAATTATCTGATTTCAAATCACAACCAGCTTTTATTCAGAAGAAAAAGCTATATTATCTCACCCTAATGTTTGCTCGAATAATTTTTGTGTCTGTTCCTACATGGAACATTTTTATACAGTCAAATCAATCTATAATTAAGCTTTAAATCTTTCTGCAACATCAGCTGATGTACAGTTCTTACGGAGGAAAAAAAATTCCAAATCTTCGATATATTTTTTAATTATTTTTGGGAAATTTCTGAATTCCGTCATTTTGTACCTATAGAGAGTATGTCATGATTATCTAGCTTTTTAGTAAATTCTCCTAATTTTCGTTGCTCCCACTGCATTCTCATAAATATTCCTGAACTTAGTATTTTTATAAACACTATCTTACCCAATATCATTTTCTATGCTCTGAATTATATACTCTAACCAATAGTTTGGTTATTTCCACGCCTGTCATCCCTACACCCACCCCTTCTTTGTCTAGTCTGAATTCGCTGCATGTTTCATCTGTGCATTGATGAAACTTCTTTTAAAAAATTCCAGATACCTTGAGTATACCCATGAGTTTGTGTTTTCCCTTGACTTAACTTTAGGCAGGTGATTCGGGCCACCTTTAGAAACACGGAGAGGGGCGCCCTCCTGACCACCCACTACATGGCAGAGGCCGAGGCGGTGTGTGACCGAGTGGCCATCATGGTGTCGGGAAGGCTGAGGTGAGTGCCTGTCAAAGCCGGCGCTCAACCCCCAGGTTGTGAGCTATGAACAAAGTTTGTTTCCCTGAACCAGCCTACCCATTGTGAGGAGCTAGCATGGTTACTCCCAACTCTATGTGGCCTTACTCTGGCCTCCAGAGGCTGAACATCACAAGCCATACATTTTTCTCTTTTCTTGCTTGACTTTATCCTTCTCTTACCTCCAGATGTATTGGTTCCATCCAACACCTGAAAAGCAAATTTGGCAAAGATTACCTGCTGGAGATGAAGGTGAAGAACCTGGCACAAGTGGAGCCCCTCCACGCAGAGATCCTGAGGCTTTTCCCCCAGGCTGCTCGGCAGGAAAGGTAGACACAGGTGTTTTGTTTTATTATCACAGTCCTTGGTTTCTGTTTCTATATTTCCGCTATGATGACAGAGTAAGAGCTTTATCTTCTCATTCTTTACTCTATGGTAATTGCAAGTACTTTATTAGAGAAAATTCAATTCCAAGGGCTCCCACAAGAGGGAAATAAGAGAACAAAGTGCCGATTTGAAAGCTGACTCTTGTAAGAGAATCAGCATGCATGGGGGCTCTAACATGCGCCAGATACTTCCTGATGCATGCATGCACTTAGGTCATCTCAGGGGTTCCTTCCAGAGGGTAAAACCATCCCTCATTAAAGGAGGTCACCTTCATAAAGCCCATGCCAGAGTGCCAGGCATCGGTCAAGGTTCAGTGAATGGTGTCTCTTAACATTTCTATATATTATTATCAGTAAAATCAACTGAGGCTCAGTGTAGAATCCTAGACAGGAGTAGAATCTAGTTCTTTTTACTGAAATGCTACTCTCTTCCACTAAGAAGAGGGTAAGTAGTTCTGCTTCTTCCCCTCATAAGGCACAGGGGCTGTCAATTTCCTTCCCTTTGTCTTTCATTCCTCCTCTTAGTAGATTGACTTCTTGTTGATCAAAGAGCACTTACATTATGAGTGTCTCTCTAACACCATACAGATGTGAATATTTAAACAACTTGTTGACGATATTATTGCTCCTTTTAATTTCTTTATTTTAAAATAAAAATATCTTTATTTTTTGAGACAGTATCTCACTCTGTCACCCAGTCTAGAGTGCAGTGGTGCAATCACCGCTTACTGCAGCCTCAATCTCATGGGCTCAAGAGGTCCTCCTGCCTTAGCCTCCATGGTGGCTTGGAATACAGGCATACATCACCATGCCTGGCTAAGTTTTAAGTTTTTTTTGTGGAGATGGGATCTCAATCTGTTTCCCAGACTGGTCTCAAACTCATAGGTTCAAGCAATCTTCCCCTCTCGGCCTCTCAAATTGCAGTGGTTACAGGAATCATGAGTCACCGTGCCTAGCCTTGTTGCCCTTTTTAGACTTGTACCCATCAGGGGTTGCAACCTTGACACCTGGAGTTCAGCCTCACTCTCTTCCCTTCACAGGTTCTCCTCCCTGATGGTCTATAAGTTGCCTGTTGAGGATGTGCGACCTTTATCACAGGCTTTCTTCAAATTAGAGATAGGTAAGAGTGACTGTTTAGAGACAAAACTCTGGGAAATGGATAAACCTAAATCTGACATAAAACCAGTATTTAAAAAATACATAAACATAGAATTATGCTATCACATCATTAATACATTACTAAGACTGCTAATCCAGTGTGTTTCAATAAGGGGTGATTTGGCAATATCTGGGAAGATTTGGGGTTCTTACAAGTGGGGACAGAGAGGTTGGATGCAACTGGTTTCTAGTGGGTGGAGGCCGGGGATGATGCTAAACACCCTACAACGCATTGGTCATCCATCACAGGAAAGAATGATCAACCAAAATGTCATTAGTGCTGGGGCTAAGGAACCCTACTGTAATTGAACAAGGCTCTGGGAGAAAGAGACCATTGCCATTGACACTCAGGCATAGATTATCCACAAATTCATACAAACAGAAACATATGAATTTGTTTTTTGCCTCTATGTATTGTTTGATAGCCATCTATTAATAGATGCAGATAAGGAGGTTCCTGTCTCTGTTTAGGTGTGTTAATCTGTGACTCATTTTAGACCCTTGGATTTTGGTCTTTGCATACTGCATCGATGTATCAGGGGCTTGGTTTTTCCCTGTCATGTTAGTGTATGAAAGCTGATGAGTTAGTGTATGAAACCTCATGCCTCTTCTTGAGATATACTTTCTGGCTTGTCACCCACCTTCATCAGAGGCCTCAAGCATCCTAGATTTTTTTTTTTTTTTTAGACAGAGTCTTGCTTTGTCACCAGGCTGGCATGCTGGAGTAGTGCAGTGACACAATCTTGGCTCACTGCACCTCTGCCTCCTGGGTTCAAGCAATTCTCCTGCCTCAGCCTCCCAAGTAGCTGGGACTACAGGCACCTGCCAGCATGCCCAACTAATTTTTGTATGTTTGGTAGAGACAGAGTTTTACCGTGGTGGCCAGGATGGTCATCCTAGCTTTTAATGAGATTCTTGAGACAGGGTTAGGATCACCCAAATAGGTTTTCGTTTCACTTTCTCATCCTGTTGGTCAATCTCACCCTGTGGTCTATGTGGCCATTTTTTACACTGACCACACTGACCATTATGTCCCAATGGCTGGTTGGCATCTTTCCAGTTGGAAGGATTCCACAGTGAGACCAACAGGAAGTATTTTATAATGGATTAGGAGCAGAGATTGATGTTTCAGGAAGGCTGCCTCCCTAGAGGCTTTTTTAAAAAAGCCTGCATGAGTAGATGTTTCTGTTTCAAAAGTGTTCCCTCCCACCTCAGATTCCCTCTGCAGTACTTAATTTGCTAAAAGTGAAGTTCTCATTCAGGGGAAAAAACAACTATTTATCAGAATTTCTTGCTCCAATATGTGAAGATGACACAAAGTACAAAATGTGGAGATGTAAGCTAGCATTTTTTCCTCCAAATGTTCTTGGACACCGTTACATTCTCAGGTGTGATACACTTATTGAATGGGCTAGGCACAGTGTCGTCCAAGCAAAATGCCTGCTCCATGGCAATCCCTTTGCCTTGTTGCATAGATTCACTCTTTCCTACCACCAATCTCTTCTGGGTAATGTAAACTCCAGCAAAACCCTAGCCTCACATGCCCTTTCCAGGTCAGGCTTGCCTCAAATTTGGAGACCTACAGCTAGGAAGGTGAAATGATCAGTTTTATGTCTTTTCTTTCTCTATTTCCTCCATGACTCATAAACGAATGTTTTGGACCTCTCCAGGGTGTAGTGTAAGAGGAAAAAAGAAAAGATAATATGGCATCAGAGCTTGATCTGATCATTAGAGCTATGATATCACATTGGGGTCTCCAGTATAGAAATGAAGAATTGCTGGCCCTTTCTTTCACTGGGTGCTTTTATGGGTTCCTTGATGACTTTCTTTCCCCTCTCATCTATTACCTCTGACTACAGCTCCCTGGAGTGGGTGATGCATCCTGATTTTGGCTCCTGTGACCACCTGGCAGCCCCTGAGTCCCTTCCTTGAAACCCCTTTACCTTTCCAGGTGATCTTCTCAAGATACCTCCCTTTTGAAATCCATGAGAAACACACAGCATCTTTGCTTCTCTAAACTCTACAAGTGCAGGGAAGTCAGCCACCCACTGTATTTCTTCTTCACATGTTTCCAGATATAAGATAGGGACTAGTCCTATGTCCATGGAAAGAAGAAAGAAAATGCCACAGCAGTCTGACACTGTCCAAAAGAAATATTTGCCTTCCAGTCTCATTTTTCTATTCATTATCTTCCTCTTCTTATGTATCTACATGGTTGGGGTCTCAGTCATAGTTCAAATTGGTATCAGATGGTAAACTCAAAATAGGATAATTCAAGGAACTTGTGTTTGTCAGAAGACTCTATTGGGGGAACCCCACCCCCGATATTTAACGTGGGTTCTTTTCTATTTCCCTAAGTGTCAGCTGGTCTGAGAAATAAAGGGAAAGAATACAAAGGAGAGAAATTTAAAAACTGGGGGTCCGGGGAAGACATCACATTTCGGCAGGTTCCATGATGCTCCCCAAGTTGTAAAACCAGCAAGTTTTTATTAGCTATTTTCAAAAGGGGAGGGAGTGCATGAATAGGGTGTGGGTCACATAGATCACATGCTTCACAAGGTAATAAAATATCACAAAGCAAATGGAGGCAGGGCGAGATCACAGGACCACAGGATGGGGCGAAATTAAAATTGCTAATGAAGCTTCAGGCACACATTGTCATTGATAACATCTTATCAGGAGACAGGGTTTGAGAGCAGACAACCTGTCTGACCAAAATTTATTAGGCAGGAATTTCCTCATCCTAATAAGCCTGGGAGCACTACAGGAGACTGGGGCTTATTTCATCCCTTCGGCTTTGACCATAAAAGATGGCCATCCCCACGGGGCCGTTCATAGGCCTACCCTCAGGGGCACATTCTCTTTCTCAGGGATGTTCCTTGCTGAGAGAAAGAATTTAGTGATATTTCTCCTATTTGCTTTTGAAAGAAGAGAAATATGGCTCCGTTCTATCTGGCTCACTGGCAGTCAGAGTTCAAGGTTATCCCTCTTGTTCCCTGAACATCGCTGTTATCCTGTTCTTTTTCAAGGTGCCCAGATTTCTTATTGCTCAAACAAACATGCTCTACAAACAATTTGTGTAGTTAACACAATCATCACAGAGTCCTGAGGCTACATACATCCTCCTCAGTTTATGAATATGATGGGATTAAGAGATTAAAGACAGGCATAGGAAATCACAAGAGTATTGATGGAGAAGTGATAAGTGTCCATGAAATCTTCACAATTTATATTCAGAGATTGCAGTAAAGACAGGTGTAAGAAATTATAAAAGTATTAATTTGGGGAACTAATAAATGTCCATGAAATCTTCACAATTTATGTTCTTCTCTTGTGGCTTCAGCTGGTCCCTCCGTTTGGGGTCCCTGACTTCCCGCAATGAGACTCTTTGCAAAGGTACATGAAACAGTGCAATTACCTGAGACGAGAAACGGTAGAAGTGTTACCATTCTTATGTCCAAAGGGACTAAAAGAGGAAGCGGTGACCTGAACTTGAGGGTAGAGTCGTGTAGAACCTACTACCTTGAGAGAAACAAGGCACACACTTGGTGTCAGGGAGGAAGTGAAAGAATAAATGCCTTGACCTCCTGTATCCCCTGTCCTTCCTGATGGGCTTGCCATTGGTGACATCCACCAGAAGACATCTGTTACATCAGCCTTTGGAGTAGACAAGAATGAGGGCTGGTATAGAGGGGTACGTGGTCATCATCTAGCACAGAGGGTACCATCTCTTAGCTTGTTCTGCACAGGTGCTCTGGAACCTCTGATATTGCTTTCCAGTTTTGTGGTCCCTCTGCCAATACTCTAGACCAATGGGATGGAGTTTTCCTCCTGTTATATGACTATATCATGCATTTGCCTTCCCATATTTACTCTAAGAATACTTATTACCTTATCTTTTATGTTTAAGATCTACTTGCATGTATTTTGGTTCATAACTTGGTAAAACTCACTGAGAAAAAAAATAGAATTCCTAATGTATGTTCATTCTTATGCAGTTAAACAGAACTTCGACCTGGAGGAGTACAGCCTTTCACAGTCTACCCTGGAGCAGGTGGGTCATTTTTAGTGATTCTATATCATCCATAGAATATACATGTATAATGCATTCACTTGGAGCTGCAGGAGGCAGTATGGCATTGTTCTCCTCTCTTTACTGCTTTCCTTCCTTTTAGGTTTTCCTGGAGCTCGCCAAGGAGCAGGAGCTGGGTGATCTTGAAGATGACTTTGATCCCTCGGTGAAGTGGAAGCTCATCCCTCAGGAAGAGCCTTAAAGCTCCAAATACCCTATGTCTTTCTTTAATCCTGTGACTCTTTAAAAGACAATATTTTATAGCCTTAATATACCTTATCTCAGAGGTAGTACAAAATGCCTTTGAAACTCATGCAATAATTATCCTCAATAGTATTTCTTACAGCGAGACAACAGGGGATGTCAGTGAGGGCGATGGTAGGGCATAAGGCTAAGCCACACCACGCAGCCTTTGTGCCAGCAACCAAATCCCATGTTTCCTACTGTGTTAAGTTCAAAAATACATTCATTATAGAATTGTCTACATTTCTGAGGATTTCATGGAGAATGCTTAATTTTCTTTCTCTGAACTTCAAAATATTAAATATTTTCTTATTTTTTAATTAAAGTATAAATTAAGACATCCTATTGACTTCCGGGTAAGGGGAGTCAATTGATTACCCAGCAGCACAGTATTTGCTTTTTATAATTCACTTTTTAAATACTTGTTCTTAATTCACTGGTTTTCCTTTTCTGTCATTTTTCAGAGTTTAGATTGTGAGTCCATGTTTTGTCTGTTGTGCCTTTAAAGGAAATTTGAAATCTGTATCCTTCTACTATAATGATGGGTTGATGGGTGCAGCAAACCACCATGGCACATGTATGCCTGTGCAACAAACCTGCACATTCTGCACATGTACCCCAGAACTTAAAGTATAATAAAAATAAATAAATAAATAAGTAATTTCAGTAAGAACCTAAATGATCAAGTTGAACATAATATACACATATATATGTATGTTATATACAAGTTTGAAACATATTTCTGTTTTTCTATGTTTTTTTTTATGATGTAAGGGTATACTCTTATGCAAAGAATTAAAACTTCATAGGTCTTAATTTCCCATATCTCTATGTATTATGACCTATCCAACCGGTAACCCTATAAACACCTTAAAATAAACACAATATATGTGTATACTCTTATTTAGGTGAGTTTTTGTTGTTGTTAATACTATTATTATTGCTATCTAATTGAACACTTGAAAGCAGTTGTGTGAAAGACCTTGACTTTGATTTTAGTTGTTTCTTACATTCTGCTAGTTTTTAAAAATAAAATGCTTCCATCAACCCGTGAGAATATTCGTATGAGACCTTGGGCCAAGGGCCCCAGACTTCTTTTTTTTTTTTTTTTGAAACAGAGTCTCGCTGTCTCCCAGGCTGGAGTGCAGTGGTAGGATTTCGGCTCACTGCAAGCTCCGCCTCCCGGGTTCACGCCATTCTCCTGCCTCAACCTCCCAAGTAGCTGGGACTACAGGCACCCACCACCATGCCCGGCTAATTTTTTGTATTTTTAATAGAGACGGGGTTTCACCGTGTTAGCCAGGATGGTCTCGATCTCCTGAACTCATGATCTGCTCACCTCGGCCTCCCAAAGTGCTGGGATCACAGGCATGAGCCACCGCGCCCGGCCCAGACTTCTTATTTTTTTAAAAAAGAGACATTAGTACTGATCCTACTGAGTCACTTGATTTTTATAAGTCACAGATGAGTTGATACAAGTCAATACATTGAAAACTGTACTTCACTTTACATATATTAGTAGTAGAGTAAGTGTTTCTTGCAATGAGCCAAATTGCCAAAGACTGTGCCATTATCATTGTATATAAGGCCTGTGCCTTAAATAAGACTTGATTTTATAAAACTGAGTTCATCCACACTAATGACACTCAGACTCAGGGCTTCAGTGAAGCATTTTTCAACAAGAACATGTCAATGTGCTATATGGTGGGAGCTGATGAAGAAATGCTTACATCATTTCAGTATTCTAAGAGTATGTTCCCAAAGCTAAAAAACTGCTAATAATAATCTCAGTGAAAGTGTGTTAAGCAAAGGATTATATCCAACAGTTCTATAAAAGAAACTGAAACAGTAAACTTGAGCCACATAAAAATTCTAGAGCTATAGTAATTTTGGAAGCATAGTATGATAATGGCAATATTATCATTATTTATACGACTAAGAATACACATTATAATTGGGTTGTGAACATATATTGATTATTTTATGCAATATTCATAATAACATTACCAACAAATATTCTTATTTATATTTGGTGCTGTGAGAGGCAGAATTTCCAAAATGGCCCAGTAAAGATCTGCCTGTCTAATCTCTGGACCCTAAGAATATGACACAATATTGATCCGTTGTCTCTGTTATGTTTCATGACACCTTTGACGTTAGGAAAGAAAGATTATCTGTGTGGGCCTGATGTAATCATCTGATCCCTTAAATGTAGAGAGCTTTCTTAGCATGGTGGCAGAAGGGGAGTCATAATGATTTGAAACATGAAGACTTGTTGCTCTGTGTCTGTTTTTGAAGATGGGAGGGCCATGGGGAAGGAAAGTGGGTGTCCTCTACTGTAGTAACTTAAAGAAACAAACAAAAGAAAAAAATGAATAAAACCTGAACTGCCACAGACCACCGTGAGGTATTAAGATATAGAGATTGTTGAGATTTAGGGGTTGTTACAACAGATAGTCAGCATTACATTGACTAGTAGAGTAGTTCATGCCAAGAAAACAATGAAAGCAAAAACCTAGGGTAAGAATTTCTCAAGCATGCAGGGCACTGATGCAATTGCAATTGAACTGTTCCATGCTTCCTATTGCCAATCCTTACCTGGTGCAGAACTCTGCAAGTGTGATCCTTCCTACTGTCTTCCCACGTGGTTATCTGTGTTGACTCTCTGGCTGGTGGATACTTCCTTCATTCTCAGTGTATTCACATTGCATCAACCTGAAAGTGTCTAGCCAAGCAATAGTAACTTGCCTATTACTAGTGCTAAAATAAATTATCTTCTCGTTTTGATTTACTGAGTTATATTCACGGAAATTTCAAAGCAAAAGAGTTGAAATCTTGTGCTAAAATCACTGTCTTGACCGGGTGTGGTGGCTCACACCTGTAATCCCAGCATTTTGGGAGGCCGAGGCGGGCAGATCACGAGGTCAAGAGATCGAGACCATCCTGTTCAACATGGTGAAACCCGTCTCTACTAAAAATACAAAATTTAGCTGGGTGTGGTGACACACACCTGTAGTCCCAGCTACTCGGGAGGCTGAGGCAGGAGAATCACTTGAACCCGGGAGGCAGAGGTTGCAGTGAGCTGAGATCCCACCACTGCACTCCATCCTAGTGACAGAGTGAGACTCCATCAAAAAGAAAAAAAAATCACTGTCTTGAAATGAAATTCTTATCATAAGTTGGTGGAAATATTTTAGTATCTCCTCCAAACCCCTCTTTGGACACAATCAAACGCAAGACACAATGCCTTTGAATGAGTTTATCCTTTAACTTAATATTAAAAAA
Organism: Macaca fascicularis; assembly: GCF_037993035.2. Taxonomy (NCBI): domain Eukaryota; kingdom Metazoa; phylum Chordata; class Mammalia; order Primates; family Cercopithecidae; genus Macaca; species Macaca fascicularis. The sequence continues at coordinate 75,312,321 of NC_088390.1, read as the reverse complement.
CTAGGAAGAAATATCCCCACCTCGATTAAAAGTTATATTGCACAAATGTTTGGAGTATTTGAAATAGAAGGTAAGAATAACTTATTTTGAGGCCTCAATAGATGAAAATATTACAAGGATTATAAAGAAATAATTTTAATGATACTTAGTTTATTCTTATATGAGATGTGAGTTTCTCAACAGTGGCATGATTGACATTTTGTATTGGAAACTTCTTTGTTGGAGTGGTGGTTGGGGAGGCTGTTCTGTGTATTGTAAAATATTTTGCAGCATCCCTGGTCTCTTATCCACCAGATGGCAGTACCACTCCCCAAGTGTTACAACCCAAAATATTTCCAGAAATTTCCAAAATCTCGCCTAATCCGCTATATTTATATGTTACTTAAACCAACTGCTTGATAATTTTATCTTGAGTAAAAAAAATGAGGAATTCAGAACAGTTGATCTCCTTTATTTAGGAATTTTGGTTTCTGTGCTTAGCACAATCAGCCAACCTGCAAAAACTGTCCTTTGAGAACAAATCTAGTAAATTAGCAATACAAATGTTCAGTAATTAATAGAAATGCCTATAGACAATGGAATACATTTTGTTTGAAGTTCATGTCCCTTTGAATATTTTCAAGACGGCACAGGCCTCAGTAAGGTCACATAATAATCTGTGGATTATTTCTGTGAGGGAAAAATAAAGACCTCAACAAACTGTAGCATATACTGAATCAGCAAAACTTCTGACAAAGCAAGTGTGGCAAAGACTGTTGAAAATAAAATGAGGTCTCTCTTTCTGGGGTGGCACTGTAAAAAGCCATTCCTTGAGTTGTCTTGACAGGAAAGGTTAATGTTGAAGCAGATGTGTTAGCTTACAGGGAAAAAAAGATCCTGACTCAGCACTGACTCCTCACATGAACCCTGGGAGTGCACTGAAGCCAGCGCTACAAAATTATCTTAGAATTCTTGGCAGAAAAGGACCTCGAAGGCTGGGTACATGCCTGTAATCCCAGCACTTTGGGAGGCTGAGGTGGGAGAATTGCTTAAGGCCAGGAATTTGAGACTAGCCTGGACAATATAGCAAGACCCCATCCCTACCAAAACACACACACACACACACACACCTTTTTAATTAGCTGAGCACAGTGGCATGAACCTGTAGTTCCAGCTACTCAAGAGGCTGAGGTGGGAGGATGGCTTGAGTTCAGGAGTTTGAGGCTGCAGTGAGCTATGATTGCACCACTGCACTCCAGCCTGGGCAATAGGTGAGACTCGGTCTTTTAAAAAATAAAAATAAAGGACCTCAGCGATCCTACTGTAATTTACTTGTTTCACAAATGTAGAACCTGACAGATTTTATTACTTGCTCTTACAGAATAGAGAGACATTTATCTCAAGTCGCAGTAAACTTTTGCACACTTATTTTTGGGAAATGCAGTATAGAATATAAACTCAGTTTTAATATCTCTGTTTACATATAATAAAATATAAGACTGTAACTAGAGGCTGGATAATGGCTTACAGTTCTTCCCTCACTAATAGATGCACAGTAAATCATAATGAGTTTGACCAAGAGAAGAGTCTCTTTTATGATTGGCTTAGTTTGAATTTTTACTCTTCCCTGTCTAGTTTCATGCTTTCCTAGAACCACACTGCCCAGTCCTTCATTTAGGACTTCATTTAGGTTAACCATCCTGGCTAACACGGTGAAACCCTGTCTCTACTGAAAATACGAAAAATTAGCTGGGCGTGGTGGCGGGCACCTGTAGTCCCAATCACTCGTGAGGCTGAGGTTGGAGAATTGCTTGAACCTGGGAGGTGGAGGTTGCAGTGAGCCAATATTGTGCCACTGCACTCCAGCCTGGGTGACAGAGTGAGACTCTGTCTCAAAAAAAGAAAAAATGAAAGAAAGCAAACCCTTTCTAATTAACCACATCAAGTTTCTGTCTACTGAAATCATCATTAAAAGTCTAAGACTCCCAGATTATCCATCAGCACTAGAGATCTTATCTTCATGTAGTCTTCTCATCCTTAGATCTTTGTCTTCCACTTTGTTCAATCCCACCCATCTGACAACCACAGACAGCTGAGCCTTAGCTAATAATTCAACTTCATTTGGAAGGTGTAAGCCTAGGGCAGTGAGCGTAAGAAAAAGGCGGAGAAGGTAAGGAAAGACATGAAACAGATTTTATGTGTGCTGCTTGGCTGGCTACTACTCCATCATGAGCTGAGAAAAAAGCAAGCCTGTTGCTAAGCCAGTATGTCCACTCACTTCATAGGATTTCTCTGGAAGTGGGTACTTGCAGGTGTAGTCAATGGAAGAAAAAAAGAAAAGTAAATTTATCTTCCAAGCAATATCCTATTTCTATTTTCCTGTTGTATAAGGTTTAGCCCACAGGGTATTAGTTTTCATGCTTTTTAAAGATTTCCCCCTTGGGAAAATGGATCCCATACCTGATTGGGTGTTGTTAAGTCACAAATTGATGGCCAGCCCTTATCAATACCACTTGGCAGGCGGAGAATGGAGGCCACTAGGCCCAGGGCTACCCCTAGGATTACAGTCCTTTTGGAGAGCTCTGCAAGAGCACCAGCAAAGGGGGATATGGCAGTACTGGCTGGCAGGTGGGTGGTGGTTTTCTAAAGAAGGAGGTGGGGCTGGGTGCGGTGGCTCCCATCTGTAATCTCAGCACTTTGAGAGGTCGAGGAGGGTGGATCACCTGAGGTCAGGAGTTTGAGACCAATACAGTGAAACCCCATCTCTACAAAAAATACAAAAATCAGCCAGGTTTGGTGGCAGGCATCTGTAGTCCCAGCTACTCAGGAGGCTGAGACAGGAGAATTGCTTGAACCCAGGAAGTGAAGGTTGCAGTGAGCCAAGATCATGCCACAGAACTCCAGCCTGGGCAACGAGTGAGACTCTGTCTAAACAAACAAAAAAAAAATTTAAAAGGAGGTGGGAGGGGATATCACTATCTTATATAAATTGAAATGATTATAAGGGAATACTATGAGTAAATGTTTGCCAACAGATCAGATAACTAAGGTAAAACAGATAAATTCATATAAACTCACAAACTGGCAAAACTGACTCAAGTCGAATAGAAAACTTGAACAGACCTATAACATAAAGAGATTAAATTAGTAATTTTAAAACTTCCTAAAGAAAACAAGTTCGTGCCCAGCTGACTTTACTGGTAAATCCAAAGATATAGTTAAATAAGAATTAATACCAATTCTTCCCAAACTCTTCCAAAAAATACAAGAAAAGTAATACTTCCCAACTTCCCAACTCATTCTATAAAGCTAGTATTACTCTGATAACAAAACCATACAAAGATATCATGAGAAAAAGAAAACGACAGATCAATATCTTTCATGAGTATAGATGCAAAAATCCTCAACAAAATACTAGCAAAAACAATTCAGCAACATACAAAAAAGATCATATACAATGGCCAAGTGGGATCCATCTCATAAATGTCAGTGGTTTAATATCCAAAAAATCAATCAATATAATACATCGCATTAATAAAATAAATATCAGACAAAATCAGATGCGTTAACAAACAATCCCATCAAAAAGTGGGCCAAGGAGGTGAATAGACAATTCTCAGAAGAAAATATACAAATGGCCAACAAACATATGAAAAAAAGCTCAACATCACTAATGATTAGGGAAATGAAAATCAAAACCACAATGTGATACCACCTTACTCCTGCAAGAATGACCGTAATAGTAATAATAATAAAAATAGATGTTGATGTGGATGTAGTAAAAAGGGAACACTTCTACGCTACTGGTGGGAATATAAACTAGTACAACCACTATGGAAAATAGTGTGGATATTTCTTAAAGAACTAAAAATAGAATTAGCATTTGATCCACCAATCCCACTACTGGGTATCTACTCAGAGGAAAAGTCATTACATGAAAAAGATACCCGTTCACGCATGTTTATAGCAGCACAATTCACAATTGCAAAAATGTGGAACCAGCCCAAATGTTCATCATTTGGGATAAATGATGGATTTATTTATCAAGTGGATAGAGAAACTATGGCATATATTCCATCATATGATTGGCTACTCATCAGCCATAGAAATGAATGAATTAATGGCATTCACAGCAATCTGGATGGTACTGGAGACTATTATTCTAAGTGAAGTAACTCAGGAATGGGAAACCCACCCTCGAATGTTCTCATTCCTAAGTAGGAGCTAAGCTATGAGGATACAAAGGCATAACAATGATACAATGGACTTTGGGGACTCAGGGGGGAAAGGTGGGAAGGGGGAGAAGAATGAAAACTACAAATTGGGTTCACTGTATACTGCTCAGCTGATGAGTGTATCAAAATCTCACAAATCACCACTAAAGAACTTACTCATCTAACTAAATACCTCCTGTTCCCCCAAAAACCTTTGGAAATAAAAAAAAAGTTAAAAATAAAATAAGTATGAAAACTACAGTCACTTCAATTGAAACAGAAAAACATTTGACAAAATTCAACATTCTTTGATAAGAACAACAGCAATGTAGGAACAGAAGGGAATTTTTCCAACCTAATAAAGGAAACCTTTGGAAAATCTGTATCTAAAAACATGCTGATCAAAAGATGAATGTTTTCCTCTAGATCAAAAACAATAAAGGGATGTCTGCTATCCACTTCTATTCAACATTGCACTCAATATTTTAGCTAGGTGGTTAGTTAAGGAAATGAAATAAAAAGGATCCACTTCAATAAAACATCTAAATAACACTTCCCCAAAGAAGTTGTACAAACAGTCAATAAGCATATAAAAAGATGCCCAATATCACTGGACATTAGGAAAATGCAAATCAAAACCACAATGTGAGACCACTTCACAGCTACTAAGATAGTTATCAAAAAGACAGAAAATAACAATTGTTGGTGAGAATGTGGAGAAATTAGAATAGTCATGTATTGCTGGTAGGAATGTAAAATGGTACCACCACTTTGGCAAAGTTTGGCAGGTCCTCAGGATGTTCAACATAAGGTTACCATATGACAGCAATCCCCCACCTAGGTATATGCCCAAGAAAGATAAAAACATATGCCCACACAAACTTGTGTGTGAATGTTCATATAGTATCATCATTCATAGTAGCCAAAAAGTAGAAAAATCCCACAGCCTGTCAACTGATAAGAGATTAAACAAAATGTAGTACATCCATACAATCAAATATTATTTAATAAGGTAAAGGAATGAAGCAGAGGTACATACTCTAACATAGATGAACCTTGAAAACATTGCACTAAATGAAAAAGCCAACAACAAAAGGCCATATATTTTATAACTCTATTTATATGAAATATCCAGAATAAACAAATTATTCGAGACAGAAAGCAGATTCTCTCTGTAGGATAGTTCTTTATAATATGATGAAAGTCAGTGATGTGGTTGGCTGTGACCTCACCCAAATCTCATCTTGAATTGTAGTTCCCACAATTCCCACATGTTGTGGGAGGGTCCTGGTTGGAGGTAATTGAATCATGGGGATGGATCCTTCCTATCCTATTCTTGTGATAGTGAGTAAGTCTCATGAGATCTGATGATTTTATAAGAGGAAAATTTCCTGCACAAGCTCTCTTTTCTTGTCTGCCACCATGTGAGACATGCCTTTCAACTTCCGCCATGATTTTGAGCCCCCCCGCCAACCCACTCAACACTGTGAGTCCATTAAACCTCTTTCTTTTGTAAATTGACAAGTCTCAGGTATGTCTTTATCAGCAGCATGAGAACAAACTAATACAGTCAGTCAACCAAGTACAGCTGACGCTTCTCTGACACAGGACCTGGCTTGTAGTCACTAAAAAAGGAATTTTTCCCAAGAGCGATCATGTAAATTTGATATTCAACAGGCCAAGGATCACAATCTCTCTGGAAAGCAGAGTTTGTAGGTCACTTTCTTCAGATGTCCCAAAAGTAAGTTCTTTTTTCTGTTTTGTTTCTATTATGCAATTATAAATGATTCCATATACTAAGTGCCAAACATCTCTAGAGAAATTATTTTTAAAACAATGAATTAATGTTTCTGAATAATGACTGATATAGTCTACAAGAAAAAAAAAAACTTGGTTAGTAATTAATTTTTGATTTTTTTAACTATTATATCATGTTAAGACAAAAAATGTGAATATGTGAAGAAGTTGGAGATTTTATGGGTTATTATGAAGAACTTAGTAAATCTTTTTGATGCATTTGATGTGTGGCTATGAATGTGGCTGCATTTACAAGTCTGAGTTACAAATATACACACACACACACATATATATATGATTTTATTGCACAGCAATTCACAGGCATTTTATATATACTTTCTATTGCTTTGAGACTTTTCCACCAATCATATTTAGAGAAGGGTTTTTATTGTCTCTGTTTTTTGCTCTCAGCCTTACATTTTTAAAACATAGAAGTTTTTCTGTATCTTTTACTCTATGGGTGCAATGTATTGAATGAAATTGAGAAATATGTACTTTTTCATTACAACCGTATTATTTCAAATATAAATCCTTTGCTCTTTAGAATCATTTCTAGTAAGCAGTTTTCTGCACTCGTGGTGAACAGCAAAGCATTTTCTTCTGACATGAAGATCAGCATGACGGGAGAATAATCAGAAACTTTACAGTTAGAATTAAACACGACATGCATGATAACAAGTCCATTTTATTATTTTTTATTCAGATATGAGCTACAGAGATTACATGAATCAGGGAATAAAAGGAAATGTAAACAGGAGGGGTAGTTTAATGGACTTGTTTATACTTCAGGGCTGATTTACAATGGTAAGCCTAACCACTGGGAGTCAGACTCAGTTATCCAGGACATCGAGCAGTGGTTGATTCCACAGTTAGGAGATCACCTTCTTGGCCAGTTCACCCTCCTGTCCAGCCCTGCACAATCTCTTTAAGTGTCTACACACCCAGGACCAATCCCTGGGGATCTTGGACACCCTGACCTAATGCTTTTATTCTTGGGCTAACTTCTTCCCTCCAAATGTTGTTCATGGGCTTTCTGACCTCTTTTTTATTTGTATTTGTATTTATTTATTTATTTTGAGATGGAGTCTCACTCTGTCACCCAGGCTGGAGTTCAGTGGCGTGATCTTGCCTCACTGCAACCTCCGCCTTTCGGGTTCAAGCAATTCTCCTGCCTCAGCCTCCTGAATAGCTGGGATTATAGGTGTGCACCACCACACCCAGCTAATTTTTGTATTTTTAGTAGAGACAAAGTTTCACCATGTTGGTCAGGCTGGTCTCGAATTCCTGACCTCAGGTGATCCACCCACCTCCGCCTCCCAAAGTGCTGGGCTGACCTCTTTACTTGGCCTGCTTGACCTAGATTTGCCTCTCAACCTCATTAAACAGCCAGGTGTAGATTCTTCCTCTGGCAATACTCTCTGAGACTGCTTTGACTGATGTGCTTCCTGTTGCAACTGCCCCCTAAATACCTTACCTGAGCTTTGACTCTAGAAATTAGCACTGCCTTGAGGGTCATCCTGCCTCATGAATGGGATAAGCGCTTCAGGCAGGGGCACGTCCACTCCTTACCTCTATGCAATATTCCATGATGACTGTGTAGACCATTCTTGGCCAACGTGATGTAAAAGGAGGAGGCCACTTCCCTCAAATATCAGGACTTAAGACTCAACTGACATAGGCCATGACAGAGATGCTGACCTCATGCCCAACACTTCTGATTCATTTATGAAAGCCTTGCCCCAACCTGCTTCCCGGAATACCAATGTTCCTTCTAAAATCCTTTTTCTTTGTAATTCATATGAACAGTCTATTTTCTTCAGCAATTAAAACCTTTCATGAACACTTAAGTTGTACAGTTTTCAGGAGAGGCTCAGCAAATCAAAGCTGTATGGGATTTGTCTGAGCTATGAAAAGATCCAATAGTCAACTCCACACTGAAACGTTTCCTTCTGGGAATAGTATAAAATGTTAAACTGTAAAGTTTTTGCTGCAACAAAATGTATACATAAATCCCTCCCTTGTGATGGTGAATTGTATACGTCAACTTCTCTGAGCTATGGTGCCCAGCTACTCAGCTGAACAGTAGTCTAAATGTTGCTGTGAAGGCATTTTTTAGATGGGATTAACATTTTATCCAGCAGACTTTGAGTAAAGCAGATTTCCTTCTGCAATGTGGGTGCTTCGTTCAATCAGTTGAAGACCCTAAGAACACAGACTGAGGTTTCCTAAAGAATATGAAATTCTTCCTAAGACTGCAACCTAGAAACCTTGCTGCCCTGTGGACTATCAACTCTCACCTGAATTTTCAGCCTGCCAGCAAATTCTACAGATGTAGGATTTGCAGCCCCTACAATCATGTGAGCCAATTCTTTAATGTAAATCTGTCTCATTCTCTCTCTTTCATATCTATAGCTCTATTTGCTATCTCTATCATCCTAAGATCTCTACCATCTTAGGATGGTGCCTAAGGCAATAAACAGCACTGATGGGGAAGACTGTGCAGGAGGATATATATCCTAGTGTGGCTCATGTTCCATATTACCTGCATCCTCAGCCTTGCTATGAACTAAGACTTCAAAACAGGAAATATCATTTCTCTCCACCCCAGTTTTTCCCATCTAAGCACACTCACCCCATTTTTATTTTGTATGCCTGCCCTACTAATTGTAATCACTTTATAATCCAGGCCATTTTGATTCTCCCAGATGATCAATGACAGGAAGCTGAAGAAGACAGGCCATGGGTTTTTAGTCTATCTAAAGCCTATTCAAATCTCAGTTCAGAGGGAGACTCTTTCCCCCACCTCATGCAGACATGCTATGGTCTTTCCATGGTAACTGTGAAATCAGTTTATATATCTAATCACCTCATATCTGGTTATCTACTCTTATGTGTTATGAACAGAGAAGGTGGAACTACATTTCTATTCCACAATAAGAAGGAGGTTGCAATTGGAAGTTCTATACTCAATATTGCTGCAATTTCTTTCTGGATACATCAGCTAGACATAGTTTCACACATGTGCACAAGGAGTCAATATTATTATTGATATAATCTTTACATTGTCAAAAAGCACGGAAACATTGAGGTTGAAAATACTGTTCTATTTCAATAATGTAATGTTTTTAAAGAAAAAAATGGGAGGGTTAAGTTTTTCTTTTTCTTTTCTTTTTTTTTTTTTTTTTGAGACAGAGTTTCACTCTTGTTGCCCAGGCTGGAGTGCAATGGTGCAATCTCAGCTCACTGCAACCTCTGCTTCCTGGGTTCAAGAGATTCTTCGGCCTAAACCTCCCGGAATTAAGTTTTTCTTATAGGAAAAAAGGAATTTGATTGTCTCCTCACATCAAATTAGTGTAAATGAAATGACTCCTGTAATAATAAACAAACTACCCCTTAATTGTGCTAGATACATCAATTTCTAAAGGCTTTTATTTATTGATGTAATGAAATGGCTAAATATTATAGAAAATCTAAGTGGGAATACTAATGTGTCAAAATACGTTTATGTCTATGTGTACTCAATGATTAGCTGCTGGTTGTAAGTGCGAATATGCAGTATTTAGTTTTCTGTTTTTGTGTTAATTCACTTAGCATAATGGCCTCCAGCTGCATCCATGTTGCTGCAAAGGACATGATTTCATTCATTTTTATGACCGTGTAGTATTCCATGGTGTATATATATATATCAAGTTTTCTTCATCCAAACCACTGTTGATGGACACCTAGGTTGACTCCAAGTCTTTGCCATTGTGAATGGCACTGCCATGAGCATACAAGTGCATGTGTCATTTTTGTAAAATGATTCCTTTTCCTTTGGGTATATACCTAGTAAAGACATTGCTGGGTTGAATGGTTATTCTGTTATTCTTTTTTTAAGTTATTTAAGAAATCTCCAAACTACTTTTCACAGTGGCTGCACTAATTTACATTCCCACCAACAGTGTAGAAGCACTCCCTTTTCTCTGCAGTCTAGCCAGCATCTATTATTTATTGACTTTTTAATAATAGCCATTTGACTGGTGTGAGATGGTATCTGTATTAGTCTGTTCTCAAACTGCTAATAAAGACATACATGAGACTGGGTAATTAATAAAGGAAAGAGGTTTAATTGACTCACAGTTCCACATGGCTGGGGAGGCCTCACCATCATGGCAGAAGACAAATGAGGAGCAAAGTCACAGCTTACATGGTGGCAAGCAAGAGAGCATGTGCAGGGGAACTCCCCTTTATAAAACTATCAGATCTTGTAAGACTTATTCACTACCATGAGAAGAGCATGGGAAAGACCCGCTCCTCATGATTCAGTTGCCTCCCACTGGGTCCCTCCCATGACACATGGAAATTATGGGAGCTACAATTCAAGATGAAATTTGGGTGGGGACAAAATCAAACCATATAATTCTGCCCCGGCCCCTTCTAAATACCATATCCTTACGTTTCAAAACCAGTCATTCCTTCCCAACAGTACCCCAAAGTCTTTATACACACACACACACACACACACACACGTATATATGTCAATGTATATTTATGAGTCAGTATATATAATATATATGGATATATATATTATACATATACATATACATATCCAGCCATTGAATGTGTTGCCATTAGAATCTAAAGAGACATCACAGATGCTGACCTTTCTTCCTATTGGTCGGGGCTGCAAGATATAGTAATTTGTCTTTCACTTTGAAGGAGATAGGCAAAGCAACCCTAGCCACTGGATCCATAAAAGCTTTGCTGAAGTGAAAGCCTCCAGAATCTTCACAGAGTTTAACTCTCACTTTCTAAAACATGTGTCCTACCAAAACCTCCAGCATACTAGTCTTCTCTTGCTCATCTTGTCTAATCAGCATGATGCCATCAATGTGTCCATATGATGTTCTGTGGATGTCTACATGGTCCAGACTTCTTAAGACTATATTATAACAAAAGCTAGGGGGTCAATAGAGCACTGAGGGAAAACCATAAAGAAATAATATTACCCAACTTATCTGATTGTGCACTGTTTTTGGTGTTCTTTTCTAATCAGTATAGAAAAGAATGCATCTAACTAATCACTAGCTAAAAATCATGTACCTGCTCTAGGAATAGATACCATGTCTGACAAAGCAACTCCAACTAAGACCACTAGTTGTTTGAGCTTGAGATAGTCTAGGCATTCTCTAGAATCTTTCTGGCTTCTGCAAGGATCAGGCTGGCAAATTAAGGTGCACTAGGCACCACTACCCTTCATCTTTATGTCAATAATGGTGGCATTGGTCTCTGCGTTCCTTCTCCCCATGTGGAATACTGTTCTTGATTAAGTGTCATGGTTGGGGATAAAGTTGGGAGAATTGTCAAAGGTGTCCACTTTCCCTTCTGCATTATGATAGTTTTCACCCTACAGGCCAAGGACTCAGCATGGAAGTTATTCTAACTGCCAGATATGTCAACTCTAACAGCACATTTGGTGATAGACAAATGACCACTGTGTATGTCCAGAAGTCCAGTGAGACCATGCCGAGCTGCTTGTTAACCAAGACTCCATTTATGACCTTGGCTCTATATTCTCAATCTAGCTGTAAGGCCTTAGTGAAATTTTGGGTTTCCTGTTACCAATGTCCACTCTGACTCTATGCCCAACAACTCTTGACATGTCTGGGGATTTTTCTTTCTTCAGTGTATAATCACCCAAGTAAAAGGCTGTAGGTCCCTTTGAGGGAGGACTAGGAAGTATAATCATCACAGTATACACTTGTCAAGATGTTGTAAGATCTTTTCTTCTAGGGGTCTGACTAGTTTTTCAATCAATAGGTTCTATATCTGAAAAGTAGCTTAGGACTAGGAGCTGAGCAAGAGATCATGACTTTTTATTGGGGTGATGGAGACCATATTGAGCCTCTTACTCCTCTATTTCTTTCCCTTCTGGTTGTAGTTACTGAGCAGCACCTTTGTTGACCTCCTTCCTATTTTGTCTGTATATAATAGTAAGGTTTACATATTTTACTTAAAATGAAGAAACATTAATTCTGGGTAGACCATGTCAAGGTAAGTATGTATTTTGCAATCCTGAGGGTGATCACTAAAATAACTATACAAATAGATATAGTTAAGAAACATAATAGATAAGTTGAAATGCAATACTAAAAAATAATTTCAAATAACCAACAAGAAAGCAGAAAATGGGAAATAGGAGAATTAAAACCTGAGAGAAAAGAAAGCAAATAACAAAATGGCAGACCTGAATTTAAAAAATCAATAGCTACATAAAATGAAAATAATTTAAACACACCCATCACAAGACATGCATTGTCAAATTGGATTTTAAAAACCAAACACATGAGTCTATTATATGCCGTCTACAAGAAACTCACTTGAAATACAATTTAGAGCTGGGTATAGTGGCCTGTATCTGTAGTTTCAGCTACTCCGGAGTCTGAGATGGGAAGATCACTTGAGCCCAGGAGTTCAAGTCCAGCCTTGGCAACATAGCAAGACAGTCATCTTAAAAAAAAAAAAAAAAAAAAAAAAAAATATATATATATATATATATATATATATATCACACGCACGCACACACACACACACGCATAATATGAATATGATGTTTGGCAGGGCCAACAGAATTGAGATCATAACTGCCACTCTGAAAGCATATTGTGTGTGTGTGTGTGTGTGTGTGTGTGTGTGTGTGTGTGTGTAGATAAAAATAAAAGGATGAAAACAAAATACCATGAAAACAATAATCACAGGAAAGTAAGAATGGCTATATTATTAATATCAAACAAAGTAGACTTTAGAACACAAAAGTTACTAAAGATAAAGGTTAACATTACATAATGATAAAAGGGTCAATTCACCAAGGAGACATAACAATTCCAAATGTTGCAAAATACATCAGGGAAAACACGATAGTTTTAAAGGGAGAAATTTAAAAGTCCCTAATTTTTGTTAAAATCTTCAACATTCCTCTCTTAGTAATCAACAGAGCTAGGAGACAGAAAATTAGGAAAAATATAGAAAAAAACTGAACAATATCACCAATCAACTAAATATAATAGATATTATATAATATTCCACTCAATACCAAAAAATATAACTTTTCAAGTGCCTGTGGAATATTTGCTAAGATAGATCATATCCTGGGTCATCAAAATAAGCCTTAACAAATTTGACATACAAAATATTTTTTCTGAGTATAATTCAATTAAACTAGAAATCAATAAGCAAAGATAAGAAAATCCTCAGACACTTGGAAATTAAGCACATTTCTGCTTAATCTATGGGTCAAATAAATTGGAAAACAGTCTGAACTGAGTGAAAATGAAGCTGGGAAACAGAGGAATGAAAATTTTGATTATGTAGGTAAAGCTGTCAATTAAGCAGACTAGAGCTCTGGGTAAAGAGAAGAGCTTTTCTCTGACTAAGCTGTTTACTTTCTCGTGGCTTAAAGACAGCACTTTAAATTTTGATATTAGCCACAACCATCTTGGACATAAAAAAGAAATTGCTCCCTATAATATGATATAGCCAGGCAACCCAGTATAAATGCCACTGCTCTGCAGGAACTGGCCGAATATCAATGAGAAGACAAACAGTCCAAGCACGATCACGTGAATGCGATGTTTGGCAGGGCCAACAGAATTGAGATCATAACTTCCACTCTGAAAGCAGTCTTCACAGAAACTTTTCACAGAAGTCAAACATTCAAAGCAAATTCTAGATACGTGGTAGAGACAAGGAGAAAATATGAATAATTTTCTTCTAAACAAGGAGATCAGTGGATAAAACATACCTCTAGATTCCTTGCTTCAATTTTCCCAGAAGTAAGTTCATTGTATTTTTTTCTGTTTTGTTTTGTATTTTGTTTTTGTGTGTGTGTTTGTTTCAGAGGCTTTGTCTTTTCTTATTCTTATGACAAAATTGTAAATAAAGCTTTATAAACTGAATGAAAATCATCTATGGAGAAATTATTTTGAAAAATACTGGGCTATTTTGAAGATTTTATATCTGGTAATTAATATTAGATAGATAAAAATATTGAGTTAGAATGTTTTTTAAAAATTATGCAACCATTATGTTGTTTTAAACATAACTGAGTGTAGAAATAAGTTTAAATTGGCTATAAAAATTTTGTGAACATCTTACAGTTTTAGGAATTGGGTTGGAAGACTGAGCTGTTTTTGAAGTTAAAGTTATCTATCTTGATTGCACAATAATTTAGAGCCTTTTGGATAAGTGTTCTTCTGATTTTGAGACTGTTTACCAAGAGCACTTACAGAAATATTTGTATTGTTCCTATCTCTCACTCGGACTATAAGAATTTTAGAAACATAAGATTCTTTCTAGGATCTTTCACTCACTGGATGCAGTGAGTTGAATCAGAATGTGAAACATGTAGCTTCTCTTTATCACAATGTTATTTAAAATGTACATTGTTTTGGTAAAAAGAATTTTCATGCTCCTATCGTGAATATATTTTGTCCTGAATTTTACAACAATATAAAAGGATAAAAATGAGTCATTACAATTTGAAACTATTTGCCATATGTATAATAAAGAATTCATATTTTTGCTAGTCTTTATGTAAACTGCCAAACATATAAAAATTGGAAAGAAACAAAGTAGGCAATAATAATTTACAATGGAAGATATAAGGGATTGGAGTCAGACTGGAGTTCGCATGCTACCTAAGACTGTGGCTGATTCCATAGTGAGGAGATCATCTTCTTGGCCAGTTCATGTTCCTGTGCAGCCTTAGCACAGCTCTCCTAAAAGTATCCATGCTGAATTTTCTGCACCTTAACCTAGGCTGCTTTACTCTTGGAACTGTCCTTCCCTCTTCTCTTTCCATGGACTTTCTGACCTCTTAACTTAGTCTGCTTCTACTTAGGCTTCCCCTTCAGCCTCATTACATGGCCATGTGTAGGTTCTTCTTCTAGCAGTGTTCTCTGAGACTGCCATGACTAATGTGCCTTCTCTTGCAACTGACCCCTGGACACCTTACTTGAGCTTTGGCTCTAGGAAGTAGCACCACCCTGTTGGTGTGATCCTGTCCCATAAATGGGATGATGGCTTCAGTTGGGGCTCATTCACTTCTCATCACTATGGAGGAGTTCATAGAGACCACATGGCCAACATGGCATGCATATGGAGGAGGATCACTTGCTTCGGGAGTCAGGACTTATGAGCCAAATGATGGTCTTCAGGGTGGAGCTGCTGGCTTTGTGCTCAAAAGTCTATACCCATTCTTCCAAGTCATGTCCTTCACATGCTTCCCAGAAAACTGATGATGGTACCTCCCAGAATCTCTTTACTTTCTATAATTCAGCTTAGGTACCCTGTTTTCTCCCACAGCAAAGACCATTTGAGAGTACTCAAGTGCTACAGTTTTCAGAAGTGGCTTAGCAAATTGTATTTGTGTAGCAGTGGTTGAGTGAAGTTATGGAAAGATGTGGTGTTCTTATTATGCACTGAATCTTTTTCTGGGAAGTATTTTATGTGCCTGCTGCAATAAAATGTGTACATAAATTCCCCTATAAAATCACCCCCCATATACAGATCTACTCACAAACACTCAAATCATGTTTTTTGCTCAAGACTGAACATGCTGAGACTGTGATGTGCTACTCCTACCAGGAGGGTAGAGGGTAGTCTACTGCTGTACTTCTCCTCTCTGGCTACTGATGCAATTATCTATAGAAGTATAATGCTGCTCTCTGTAGGCAATTTTAGGTAAAATCCATGGGATATTTTCACAGTGAGCTAGCCTATGGAGAGGACAAAAGTTTCTGGGTTCTTAAAGCAGCTGCAGCCAATCCAACCCCTGTACAGGAGGAATTTCTACATTCCACCTCGTGCACAAGCCCAGATATATCACAGCCTCTCTACAGAAATGCATAATTCATTGGCAAATTTAATTGTCATTTGATGGTAAAAAATGAATCTACTTTGTATGTCCTTTAAATTGAAAATTGAATCACATTTCTACACAATAATAACCAGGATGACTAGGTTGGAATTCAGCAGAGTGTTAAAATATCTAGAAGGCATTTGTTTGTAAGAAGAGAACAGAGATAATAAATACTTTTGAGTTTTCATAAAATAAGTTATAGTTCCTTAGAAAAGTATTTAAGAGTAACCGTAAAAGACATATAACCACCTTTTATATCTCTGGGACAGGAGAAGAAATGGAGAAGGGGAGGAAAACATTTTCAATTCAATAGAAGGTAAAGATGTAGACAAAACTAGAAGCAAAGGAAAAGTAGGTTTAACGTGAGAATAAGATACAATGAGAGATCATCCAAGACAAAAATTCATACATGATTTAATGCATCTCTTAAAATACAGTTATCTATCAGTTTAGATTTCTAAACATAATGCATTGATGAGTTTTTTTATACATTAACCAAATATTTTTAAAAAGGTGCAAAAGGTTAACAAAGAGATAGAAACAGATACATTAGGCAAATATTAACCTATAGAAACCTAGTGTCTCCACGTTATTATCAGAAATAGAAGCAACCTACTACTGAAACATAAAAAAGCAATGTTTTATGCACCTAGCCACCTAGGCTTTAAATGCACATGCTGAAAACTAACAGAGATATAATAACAAATTGCCAAACCTATTATTAGAGTGGAAATTTTTAATTGAACTCTGTTATGAAATGATTGATCTAGTAAATATAACATTAGAAAGGATGCTGAAGATCTGAAGAACACAATGAAAAAGATTGAATAGATATGTACAAAACACTTCACCTAAACAGTAAGTTACAGGTTAGGTGCACGTGGAACACTTTCAAATATTAAAATATGCTGCACCACCAAGGAAGTCTTAAGGGATTTTAAAGAAGCAGTATCTTACTGAGAAGTCATTTCTCTGATCACAATATAATTGTTAGAAATCAAAAACAAAAAGTCACTAAAAACAAACAAACTTCAATATAGTGGATGCTAAAGAGGCAATCCTAAGTAACATATGTATTGTTTATTGTCACATTTATGTTACACAGCAAAAAGGAAACAAACCCAAACAATAACAAGCAGCAATAAGCATTTGTAGCTGCGGTGTGTGCAGTGGCTGCTAAGAGACTGCTGATCTTGGACAGGCTTGATCGTATCTCTGGGAGGGGACTGGCTAGCACTCTCAACTGGATGACTAAGAGGACTCAGCGTGGTTTCATTCTGCAGTAGGCTAGGCCAGGTCTGCTCTCACAGCAATGGAAGAAACACAAAAAAGCAAACAGATACACTCAAGGTCTCAGGAGGCTGAGGTTCAGAACTTGTGCGTCATCACACCTCCCTTCTTCTCTTGGCCCAAGTACTGGCCTGCCTTGATGATAAAAACTCCAAAATTACCAGACAAAGGGTGGACACAGGCACAGGTGGATAACTGGGTCACTGATGCAATCAATCACCGAACTCCAGAATCCATTTTCTCAGCCACTCTGCTAACATTAGTTCACTATTTCAGCCAAGAAGCCAAAGGAAAAAGCAGCAAAACAAACCCCAAAAAGAGTATACATAAAATCATAAAAAGTAAGAAGATAAATTTAAAAATTAGAAAACAAACTAAATAATCAAAATGATGAAACAGTAACACTTCTGTTTTGTTTAAAAGGCCATTAATAAATTCAAAATTCTAGCAAGACTAATGAACAAAAATAAAAAGAAGTTTAAAAATAGAAGAAAAAAATACATCCATATGTAATAGGTTTTCAAAAGTATTTTTAGTTATAGATATTTTAAATTCATGCTAATAAATCTAAATATAGTTTGAAGGCAGGTAGCACGATGCCTCCAGCTTTGTTCCTTTTGCTTAGGATGGTTTTGGCTACGTGGGCTCTTTTCTGGTTCCATATAAAATTTAAAGTAGTTGTTTTCTATCCTGCAAAGAAAGTCAGTGGTAGCCTGATGGGAATAGCATTGAATTTATAAATTACTTTGGGCAATATGGTCATTTTCATGATATTGATTCTTCCTATCCATGAGCACGGAATGTTTTTCCACTTGTTTGTGTCCTTTCTTATTTCCTTGAGCAGTGGTTTGTAGTTCTCCTTGAAGAGGTCCTTCATGTCCCTTGTAAGTTGTATTCCTAAGTATTTTACTCTCTTTGTAGCAGCTGTGAATGGGAGTTCATTCATGATTTGGCTCTTTGCTTGTCTATTGTTGGACATAGGAATGCTTGTGATTTTTGCACATTGATTTTGTATCCTGAGACTTTGCTGAAGTTGTTTACCAGCTTAAGGAGTTTTGGGGCTGAGATGATGGGGTTTTCTAAATATAAAATCATGTCATCAGCAAAGAGTGACAATTTGATTTCCTCTCTTCCTATTCGAATACCCTTTATTTCTTTCTCTTGCCTGATTGCACTGGCCAGAACTTCCAATACTATGTTGAATAGGAGTGGTGAGAGAGGGCATCCTTGTCTTGTGCCAGTTTTCAAAGCGAATGCTTCCAGCTTTTACCCATTCAGTATGATATTGGTTATGGCTTTGTAGTAAAAAGTTCTTGTTATTTTGAGATATGTTCCATCAATGCCGAGTTTATTGAGAGTTTTTAACATGAAGGGATGTTGAATTTTATGGTGGCAGGCACCTGTAATCCCTGCTACTCAGGAGGCTGAGGCAGGAGAATCGCTTGAACCTAGGAGGCAGAGGTTGCAGTGAGCCAAGATGGTGCCACTGCACTCTAGCCTGGGCCACACATTGAGACTTCATCTCAAATAAATAAATAAATAAATAAATAAATAAATAAACAAACAAACAAACAAACAAATTTTTGTAAAAAGCTAACAGTTTCTGTCACATATAGTAAGCTCCCAGAAGAGCCAAGACAATTTTGAAAAGAAAAATAAGATGAAGAACCTGTTCTAGCATTTATGAAGGCTTATTATGAAGTTCTAGTAACTACTAGTAAGTAGACTATGTGCAAGAAATATACAAAGAGATTAATTGAAAAATAGGATACTTCAAAGTGCATATACACATAATATACATATGCAGACACAAACACACACAAACACAAACACACACATATCTGCTATTTGAGAGAAAAGGCATAACAAATCAATACAGAAAGAAGGAACCAGAAAGTAGTTCATGTTGGAACAATTTGCTTGAGAACTGCAGAAAGAAAAAACTCGTCACCAACGACTCAGGTCACAAAATAAACTCAGACATATGAAAGAGTACATCTTTCATGTACTCTTGAAAAATACTTGAGATTATTAGAAGAATATGAAGGAATGTGTATTTATGATTTCTGAAAAGGAAAGTGCTTTCTAAACAGGACATACACACACCAAATACACAATCACAAAGGAAAAGGTTGTTTAATTTGACTACAACAAAACTTAAACTTGAATACAATAAAAGAAAATGAGAGATTGACAAAATTAATAACTGGCAGTAAACCAATATCTAGAATACATCATGAACTCCTACAAATAGGTATGACCAAAAAAAAAAAAATCAACTGAGTACAAAAATCTATTTCCAGAAGTCTAAATAACCATTCAACATATAAGAAGATGCTCAAATTCTATGAAAAACAAGACAATGCAAATTTAAATAATGAGATACCCTACACACTCTATGTTTGTGCATAATTTGGCTCTGGGAAGCTGTACGTTGTTTTCTGTGTGTTCCTGTTCCACCCTCAACTTTCAAAGGCCTTGTGCACCCAAGCCATAAAGGAGACCCTCTCCATTCTCTTACCCTTCCCCCATCCATAGACTGCTATAGCTTTTTGCTCAGTGCAGTGCTTGAGATATAGGTAGGAGGAACTCTAGATTCCTTGCTCCAACTTCAGTATTAGATACTATAGATCTGGCCCTTGAGGTGAGGCTTCCTCAACATGTTTTTCTCCCTACATACCAGCCGATTCCCACCTTGTATCTGTTGAGAGGTTCTGAACCTGTGAGAGTTTCCTTTCCCCTCCTGTGGTGACAGCCTGTCTCTGCTTCGTATCCATGCTGGGTCCTTGTTGCAAATCTCGGCTGCAACTTATCTTTGCTTGGGAATGGGGACTGGAAGTTTCCCACCCCACCTGCAGTGGTAGCTGGCTGTTGCTTTTTACTAGGTGCAAGGCTTATCATAGAGCGACGTGGTTTCCTTCCTCTCCCTCCACAAAATGGCTTTTTGCTTCTGCCCATAACTCAGCAGCAGTAGAAGTTGACTTGGAACAGTAGTAAGGATTGGGGGAAGGGGTGATTGGTGCTTTACAGATTGCCTCCCATTAGCTGCTGATTTTTGCTTTAACTCCTCCCCACGATGCAAAAACAGGTTGTTTTGTGGGGCTGACAGGGATTCCTGTCCTTCCACCAAGGCTTCTAGATTTGCCCTTTGGAAAAACTATTCTGAGACATGGGAGTATTTTGTGGCCTGGGAGCCACTGGGGGTCTCTCAGGTTTCTTGTTTGCATATATACTTTAAGTTCTGGGATACATGTGCTGAACATGCAGGTTTGTTACACAGGTATACATGTGCCATGGTGGTTTGCTGCACCCATCAACCCATCATCTAGGTTTTAAGCCCCACATGCATTAGGTA
The DNA here is from genome assembly GCF_037993035.2 of Macaca fascicularis. Lineage (NCBI taxonomy): Eukaryota > Metazoa > Chordata > Mammalia > Primates > Cercopithecidae > Macaca > Macaca fascicularis. Next base: position 75,291,788 of record NC_088390.1, on the reverse strand, counting down.
TTTGTCCTAATGCTCTCCCTCCCCTTTCCCCTCACCCCTGACAGGCCCCAGTGTGCGATGTTCCCCTTCCTGTATCCATGTGTTCTCCTTGTTCAGCTCCCACTTATGAGTGAGAGCATGAGGTGTTTGGTTTTCTGTTCCTGTGTTATTCTGCTGAGGATGATGGCTTCCAGTTTCATCCATGTCCCTGCAAAGGACATGATCTCATTCCTTTTTATGGCTGCATAGTATTCCCTGGTGTATATGTACCACGTTTGCTTTATCCAGTCTATGATTGATGGGGATTCAGGTTGGTTCCAAGTCTTTGCTATTGTAATTTTTTAAATAAATACTAAGTGAAACCTATAAAAAAAAGAGTTGACAAGTAAGTGCTGGGGTCCCAGTAATTGTAAACAAACATGCAAGCTGTGGGTACCAGGACTAGCGTCCACACTCAGCCATTAAAAATTTAACATTTTCAGCTGTTTTCTCCCTACCTGCTTTTATAGTAGCCATGTTTTTCTCTAATACTTTACCACTTCTGAAACCAATCGTGGGTTTCTTTCATCCCTGGAGAAGGCTTTTACCCTTTGGACTTTAGTTTACCTAGTTACCTGTGATCTCTTTGGTAGACCCAACAAAAGTTATAATTTTATAGATTATCTGACTTTCTCTCATTATTAGGAAAGCAGCACTATTCTCTTGAGAATTTACGCATTGTAAGTGAAAGAAAAATTCAGGAAATCTTGTAGAGAATATCAATATCATTATAGATAAGAATGTGGAAAAGATGAATTTCGAAATATTTCTTATCATAGTACAAATTGCTACAATGATTTTAGAAAGAAGTATATATATACACATACACAGGGATGATACATATGCAAATATGTGTGTGTATTTTTCCTGATGACTCTGCATAATAAACATAAATTCTTAAATATGGAAACAAGAAATAAATGTCATTTTAAAATGACATTTGATTAAAATGACATTTTAAAATGACAATGTAAAGCTCTTTACAATTTTCCAGCCCAAACTATGGTGATTATCCTATCTTAAGATTTTAATTTTTCAAAGAGAGATAGTGAAAAGTGTGATTTCTTTCAGTTAGGAAAGAAAATTTTCTTTCATCCCACAAAATTAGTAAAGAGTGCAGTTATTTCTGCTACAAATAACAAAGATCCCATTAAATTGTCTTAGATAGATCAATTCCTAAAACAGATTATTCAGGTTCTTAAGCTAAATATTATAGAGACATTAAATTGGGTGTTCAAGGATGTATTTATTGAAATTAAGAGTGGTGTATGTGGCTGGGCGCGGTGGCTCACGCCTGTAATCCCAGCACTTTGGGAGGCCGAGACGGGCGGTTCACGAGGTCAGGAGATCGAGACCATCCTGGCTAACACGGTGAAACCCCGTCTCTACTAAAAATACAAACAATTAGCCGGGCGTGGTGGCAGCCTCCTGTAGTCCCAGCTCCTTGGGAGGCTGAGGCTGGAGAATGGCGTGAATCCGGGAGGCAGAGCTTGCAGTGAGCCAGGATCGCGCCACTGCACTCCAGCCTGGGCGACAGAGTGAGACTCCATCTCAAAAAAACAACAAAAAAAAAAGAGTGGTATATGTGTAGGTGTTGGTCTGGGTGCAATCAGGGGACAGAAACTACCCAGTAATTAAACAAAGTAAGTTCAATATACGTACTATTGAATAGTGGCAGGAGAATAACTATAAAGATGGACTGAGGGCTCAAGAGGCCTTCCTAGGGTTGAGGGAGAATATCCAAAGAAGAATAAACATGGGGAGATAAGGTACTCATAATTGGATAAGGTGTGGTTGAAACCCACTGAATGTCAGAGAAGCCTGAATGGCAAGCTGTGGACACCAGTACTGGAGTGCACTGCTTTTGCAACAGGATGGCCAAAGGAAACAGAGCTTTGAGGAAAGGGCTGTAGCTATCTGGAGGCTCCCAGATATACTACTGCTACCCAGGTTAAGAGCTAGAGGAAACACACAGTGAATCCTGCACACTATAGGTACTTTGCATTGGAGAAAACAATTTACTCAGTGGGGAAAAATACATTCTATAGAAACTCGGCAAATGAACTATTCTGATACCTGGATGGCATCAGATACCTGCAGTGTCTCTACTATCCTCTCTGCTGAAACAGTATAGCATCATGCCCGCTGGCAAAGGAAAGTACTTAAAGGATTCAGATCCATTTTTATAGAACAGGCTATGCAGAGTGAATTTAGGGCGGAGACAGTAAATTGATAACTGACACAGGGCATCACAAATAAATGATGGAACAGAGTCTACAAGTGGGGAAGGAAGGAGAGCATGGGAGTAATGCAATGCTGACTGGGAAACACTCAGACTCTTTGCACTCATTTGCAACATTGGAGTATTCAGTGACTCTTTTTTTGTTGTTTGCAGGATATTTCTTCTTATTAAGAACTTCATATTAATTTTATCTTCTTTCTTTTTCATTAAACAAGACAAGATGAGGAAGAGAGAGATCAGTGTGTGTCAACAAACTTGGGCCTTATTATGCAAGAACTTTCTGAAAAAATGGAGAATGAAAAGAGAGTCCTTAATGGTATGACTCAATATATATGTTGTTCTCTATTTATGATAGGAAAATACCTGTTGCCTGGGAGGTTATCTATGCCACATGTATCTCCCCCGACACACCAAAAACACTAAAATACAGCACCTTTATACAACAGAAAATACTATTCTTCAGGCCATGAATCTGTTTTTGAAGACATTTCAATTGACATGGGCTCATAAATTGAGGTCTGAAACCACTGAATCTGGTAGCAATTGAGAAACCAATACATGTTTTAAAAGCCAATGGTCACATTTCTTACTAGTGTCCCCACTCATAGAGACTAGGGTTAAGATACTGACATTCCAAAGATATGGTAAACAAACCAACCCACCACAATGGCAACTGGCATTTTCTCTTTGGGATCTCTTTCTCTTCTTGAAACAATTAGTTTTCTTAAAAAAAAAAAAAAATAGAAAAGTTGAAATTGTATTAAGTCCAAGAGGAAAATTAGCATTAGCTCTTATAATCTTACCATGTAAAAAATCTTGATTAAACTTTGATATATTTTAAAAATCAGATAGATATAGCTAAGTAGCATTTTTAACTAAATTGGAATTCCACTATACATACATTTTAAAGTTTTCTTTCCCTAAGATCATGCATTTTGGAAATAAAGTGATTTCTTATTGGGACTTCGCATGTGATCAGGATTTATAACTAATTAAGATACTATCCCTCAGACACTATCTTATTATTAGAATTATCAGAATGCCCTTACAAACTGGTATACTGTTGAGTTTGTAATTCCAGAATCTTGGCATGTAACGTATAGCATTACGAAGCTAGCAATGCCTTGGAACTATCTCTTAAAACACATAGACTTTCAGCAGACTTTAAACAGTTTATAATATGGGATATATTGAAGCTAGAAAAGTATAAAAGAGACAAACTTTACGACAAAATGATTGTGGATGACTAATTTTAAATAAGACTTTTCTTTATCCTTTCTCCTGTATTATATAGGAATGGCTGAACTCATTTCTCCTGCTACTTTGTTTGTATATATATCCTCATAGTCATCAAGTAAATGATTTTTCTTCACTGCTTACCATGGACCTGGGACGGGTAGATACATTTAATGAATCCAGATTTTCTGTTGCATACACACCTGTCACCAACACAACCCAACAGATAATGAATAAAGTAGCCTCTGCTCCCTTCCTGGCAGGTAAGTTTTCTAGTTACTTAAGAGGAACGTCTGGTGTGAATATTTGGTTAATTTGACTGCAAATTTATGCATTTAATTTGTATTTCAGTTTGATAAATCTTAATGGTCAAACTTTCTGAAGTACATAAATTGGGAATATATCTTCCCTTTGTCGGAAGTAACATCTCACCACTCACTGTGACTGTGAAAGCATTGTCACCAAAATGACATCGTTGCTGTAGTGTAGTATAGTTTCTTGTCCTTATAGACAAAGACAACCAGTCTCTTCCTTTCCTAAATTTGATTATAGGAATTTTAACTTTACCTTTTAACACCAAAAACATGTCCTTGCTCTATTCGAATGTTCCTTTGAGTATTCCATATTTCAGATTTTCATCCTTCAGCATTAAGGTGCTTAACGAGTTAAGGTTAAGTAGTTGTTAAGTCAAGTGAAGGTTAAGGTTACTTAACAAGTACCTTAAAGCTGAAGGGTAAAGATCATTTTTGTAACAATAAGTTTTGTATCAATCATTTTTATAGCAATGTTCTGAAATTAGAGGAGATGCAGCCTGGTACAAAGGCAAGAGAACTAAGCTTAGAGTCAGAGGACATTTGATTAAAAGTAGTTCTGAGAGTCCACTGAGAACTGCTGTAATATATATGTGTCTGGAGTGTATTTTGAAAGCCATCAGCTTCTCTTAGCCTTATTATTAGCATATGCAAAATAAGAATAAGAATTTATGCAACAATAAACTTTTACAGTTCAAAGAAATAAGACCTTGTGTTCGATAGGTCAATAGGGTGACTAGTTAACAATAATCTGTAAAAAATAACACTACATTTTTCACAAATATTTCGTTTGAGAGTAAGAGGCCAACTCAATCTGTCTTAAGAAAAAGAATCCTTTGTCTAGCTTAAAGGAGCAGAGTATTAATGCAGGATAGAGGTTTATCATCAACGGAGGTACGTCTCTGCCCCTCAGATCTATAGCTTTGTGTGCTGGCTTCATTCACAGGTTGGTTCTCCTAGAGGCAGAGTTGGTCTGCAGACTCTCCAGATTTAAGCCCTCCTAGATTAGCAACTCCAGTGAAAAGATTACAGATCATTTCTGATAGTTCACAATAACTTCAAGGATTTTTTTTTTTTTTTTTGAGACGGATTCTCGCTCTGTCGCCCAGGCTGGAGTGCAGTGGCCGGATCTCAGCTCACTGCAAGCTCCGCCTCCCGGGTTTACGCCATTCTCCTGCCTCAGCCTCCCGAGTAGCTGGGACTACAGGCGCCCGCCACCTCGCCCGGCTAGTTTTTTGTATTTTTTTTTTTTGTAGAGACGAGGTTTCACCGTGTTAACCAGGATGGTCTCGATTTTCTGACCTCGTGATCCGCCCGTCTCGGCCTCCCAAAGTGCTGGGATTACAGGCTTGAGCCACCGCGCCCGGCCTTTTTTTTTTTTTTTTTTTGAGACGGAGTCTCACGCTGTTGCCCAGGCTGGAGTGCAGTGGCGCGATCTCGGCTCACTGCAAGCTCCGCCTCCCGGGTTCCCGCCATTCTCCTGCCTCAGCCTCCTGAGTAGCTGGGACTACAGGCGCCCGCCACCGCGCCCGGCTAATTTTTTGTATTTTTAGTAGAGACGGGGTTTCACAGTGGTCTCGATCTCCTGACCTTGTGATCCGCCCGCCTCGGCCTCCCAAAGTGCTGGGATTACAGGCTTGAGCCACCGCGCCCGGCCGACTTCAAGGATTTTATCCACAGGAACAAATAGGTGACTTTGGGTTAGTGTTGATCTTGGCTCACCAAGAACTCATCTCTTTGGATAGGGGACATGCAGTATTTTCATTGCCCACTTGTTGAGCTCCCAGGTCATGGACCACATCAAAACCACAGGATATGTGAGTGAAGGAAGGGAAGTATCCCAAATGGATCACAGTGTGTTTTTACTAGAAAAAGAACTGGATGTCAACAGATGAAAACAACATATGTCCTTTACAACTATAAATGCATACTTCAAAGGGAAACCTGTGGTGGTTGCCCTGTCATTCATTCACAGGTTAGGTCGAGGGCTAAGATAAAGATTAAAATTAGTGCTATAATGAGTATAAGTTTTAAGTTTTTTATTTGAGATGCTCATGGTAATGGTAACAGGAGGATGATTTCTACATCAGCTAGTAAAACTGTAATGGTTACTAAGAATTTTGTAGAGAATGGCAGATAGGTGTATCCTATTGGATCAGACACACATTCATATGGGCATGATTTTTCTGTATAATATTTGTTATAATCAGAATAACTACAAAAAATAATGCTAGCAATGTATTTGTCAATAAAGTTAATAGGAGGTTAGTTATTCTGTTTTGGATTATACCAAACCCAGCTGATTGAAAGCCAACTATGCTAATACTAAAAGAAGATTCTCATTAATGAATGGAGATAGAGGTACAGGAACAGTCAGACTATATCCACAGGATGTCAGTATCAGGCAGCAGCTTCAAATCAGAAATGATGGTTGGATGTAAAGTGAGATTTTATCTGATGAATTGAATTATTATGAGTTGAGTTATAATTTTAAAGTTACTTTGAGCTTGTACAACTGTGTGAGTATCCTAAAAACCAGGACATTATTAAAAGGGTGAATTTTATGGTATGTGAATTACATCTCAATTTTTAAAACTGAGTATTCATTTTAAGCAACATAATTCCCACCAAGGGCGTTCTTCTAAGGAAAACCTACACATCTTGCTCCACCCAGTCACTGGGAGCCTGCATAACCTCTTTTTTTCCTTTCTTTGTCAACTTCTGTCCAAATTCCACTCCAGCTTAAGTAATTATTAATCTTATGCCTGGATTCTGACCCCTTCACTGGATTCTGTATCCAGTAATCCAGTAATCCAGTTCATGCACTTGTTATTTAGAGTCTCTGTGGCCACAGTTTCCAGAGTATGTTGGACTTTTCCTTCCTGTGAGCCATCCAAAACTTGCTTTCCAGTGGCACCTCACCAAGCATCACACCGCTAGCTCCACATACATTTTAATGACTATGCTGTGCATCTTACCTACCAACACTGAATCCACTTCTGATTCAAGATTATAATGTGATATGAACTATCTACCTAAGGTCCAGTCTCCTAAACAGCCCTGAGATGTGTCTGCTCTTGCTGTTTCACAGACATCCATAACGATTCCCAATGTCAGAAACTTGAGCTTCTCAACATTACCTCATTCCAAACCACATGCAATTATAATAATAAATATTCATTAAATGCTACAATATGGCATATTTTTATAAAAACTGTATTCTGTAAAAAGAGCATATCTTGTAATGATATTATTCTATATTCTGTACTCTATTAATATTCTATAATAATAATAATGGTTATTACATTTATTTTACAAACATAGAAATTGAGTAACAAAGGTATTCGTTCATGATGACATAAGTTTGAGAATAAAATTAATTCTATCAAAATACATACTGCTTGCTCCCTCTACATTCATCTTCAACATTTCCACCCCAATCCAGAACTTTTCTTGTATTTCGTCTCATTTTTCAGTATTAATAAAACAGCCATGTGGCCTTGGACACAATACCTACAGAAAAGAGGGATTCTTTCAGTGATGTCAACATAGTTTCTTACACGTTTTTAAATTTATCACCTTTTTTAGCTTATTAACCATACCATCAAGGTTATTAAAGAAAAATAAATTTGTATAGGCATGTCCGCCTGATATAAAACAGTGCCTAATTGCAATTTAAATATCTATCTCTCTCTATTTACCATTTCAACTTTATAGGAATGTTAATTATTTTTTAACAGTTTAATTGGTATAGTATGACACTTTGTGACTGAAATTGGCTCAGTAATCACAACATATGAAAATAAAATAACTAATTTTCATGTATTTCTTCTGATTGTATGTAGATGGAGCTTTAGAAATTTCTCTTCTACCCAACATTTTAGTCTACCTTTCTGAAAGTTAATACTTGATTATGTTTTACTTCCATAGAAAACTCTAGCAAAAGCAATTCAACATGACATCCTGAAGTTGTGTCTCCTAGTAATTTATTAACAATAATATTCCCTTCTTGTAACAAAAGGTAAAGAGGTCTTGGGACTGCCAGATGAAGAAAGTATTAAAGAATTCACAGCAAATTATCCTGAAGAAATAGTAAGAGTCATCTTTACTAATACATACTCATATCAGTTGAAGTTCTTGCTAGGACACGAAATGCCAGCAAAAAAGGAACACAAGGACCACACAGGTAATTTTCTGGCTCTAAAATTTCACTGCTCTCTATTTCAATTATGTCATAAACCATGTGTGGGAATAGAGGTTAGTATGCCAAATTAGAGCTTCGCTAACTGTCATAATGATGTACACATGTCCCTCAACGTTTAAAAAAATATTCCTTTTTGGGCATAAGAACATACTGATAAATGGTCACTATATATAGTTATAGACATATATTTACATAGATATATATTTATATATGTAAATTTAATATGTATTCATATGTACACACATAGATATTATATGGAATATATGATTGTTAAAAGAAAACAAGGTTGTTTATGGATAAGATAGAACAAACTTCTCTTTAAATAAGCTCAATTGTTCAAATTATACTGTAAGGCTATAATAACTAAAACAGCCTGACACTGGTATAAAAATAGACGTATAGATAAACAGAACAGAATAGACAAACTAGAATGAAACCACATACCTACAATCAAATGGTCTTTGACAAAGTCAAACAAAAACATACACTGGGGGAAAAATCCTTTTCTAAAAATGGTACTGGGAAAATTGAATTTATGTAGAAAAATAGAACTGGACCCATATCTCTCACCATATACAAAATTTAACTCAAGATAGATTAACACCTAAACATAAGACCCAAACCTATAAAAATTCAGGAAGAAAAAACTAGGAATAACCTCTTCTGGACATTGAGCTAGACAAAGAATTTATGACTAAGTCCTCAAAAGCAAATACAACAAAAACAAAAATAGACAAATGAGACTTAAACTAAAAAAAAAAAAAAAAAAAAAAAAAAAAAAAAAAAAAAAAAAACTTCTGCACAGCAAAAGAAACAATCAACAGAGTAAACAGACGACTTACAGATGGAAAAAAATTTGCAAACTATGCATTCAACAAAGAATTCAAAGAACTCAACAAGCAAAACAAATAATCCATTTACCTATTTTTCAATGGTGTTATTTGGATTGTTTGAATTCTTCTTTTTTCAAAAGAAGACATACAAGCAGCCAACCAACATAAAAAAATGCTCAACATTACTAATTATCAGAAAACGCAAATTAAAACCAGGAGATAACCATCTTCCCTAGTCAGAATGGCAATTATTAAAAAGTCTAAAAAAATCAGATATTGGCAAGGATGCGAAGAAAAGATAACACTTATATATCATTAGTAGAAGGGTAAATTAGTACAACCTTTATGGACAACAGTATGCAGATTTCTCAAAGAAATTAAAACAAACTACCATTTGAACCAGCAACTTCACTACTGGGTATCTACCCAAAGGAAAAAAAAAACATTATATTTAAAAAGATACATGCACTCATATGTTTATTGCAGTACTAGTCACAAAAGCAGAGATAGAGAATTAACGTTAAGTGTCCATCAGCAGAGGGCTGGATGAAGAAAATATGATATATATATATATCATGGAATACTACTCAGCCATAAATTAAAATATTGATAAATTTGACTAGATATAAATTGTAAGAACTTCCCATTATCAAAACACACCATAGAGATAGCGAAAAATAAAGGCAAAAATTGTGATAAAGTGGCCAGGCGCAGTGGCTCATATCTGTAATCCTAGCACTTTGGGAGGCGAAGCCGGGTGGATTGCCTGAGTTCAGGAGTTCGAGATCAGCCTGGGCAACATAGTGAAACCCCGTCTCTACTAAAATACACACAAACACACAAAAATTAGCCAGGTGTGGCAGCGTGTGCCTGTAGTCCCAGCTACTCCGGAGGCTAAGGCAGGAGAACTGCTTGAGCCTGGGAGGCGGAGCTTGCAGTGAGCAGAGATCGTGCCATTATACTCCAGCCTGGGTGACGGAGTGAGACTCCACCTCCAAAAAAAAGAAAAATCTAACAAAAAAGTAATTCCAGAATATGTAAAGATTTACTTTGAATAAATAGGAAAAAGATCAAAAATACAAAAATAATAATTTCATAAAACAACATAATTAAAAATAATTTCGTAAAACAACACAGATCAAGAATAAGCACTAGGAGAGGTGTTTCTCCACGTTAGCAACCAGGAAACTGCATGTTGAAACCACATGTTATATCATTTCACGTTCATAAGATTTGCAAAAATTAGCAAATAGAACAATTCAAAGTATGGACAAGGACATGTAGCAAAGAGAACACCTACCCAGCTTTACAAAATTTTTAAATTCCACAAAAACTGAGAAATTTTATTTTACAGTTGATGTGCACATAACCTATAACTCATCATCATAGAAATCTTATTAGTGAAACTCTCATACCTGTGTTAAAGATTTGCAGCCTATTCTCTTCTTCCTGAGGACATAGAATAATTGCTTTTTGTAGCCCTAATAAGATAGCTAGACCCAAGGCATTTAAACGCAAGTATAAGTTCTTCACCTTTTCTCACCTGCTTCCGCAAACTAAGGAGTCAAGTATAATACAGACAGTGCCACTAACAGTTGGAGGAAATGCCTTCCATCTTAGGATCCTAAATTTGATGTGAATAGAGTACCACCCCACAACCCTCCTACCAAAGACCTCTGCTGAATGTGTAGCCTGAGTAAGAAATAAACTTTTACTGTGATAAATCACTGAGATTTAGGGGTTATTACTATAACATATAAGAGACTATACTGACCAATATCGATATATTTACAAGAAGATGTATATACAGATTTTTATAGCAGCAGATTTTTTTTCTGGTAATCACAAAAAGAAAAAAGGAACTAACAAATTATCATCAACAGGAAAATGGATAAATATATTGATTTACCTTCCTGCAATGTGATTTCATAACCATAAAAATGAAGAAAAAATTAAATGGGGCCATTTATATACATTTCAAAATCATAATACGGAATAAATGAGCATAGTTCATAATAATTATTAGTAGAGTTTAATTTTTTAAATTACATATGTAGTTTAGAGATATATAGTGGCATATGTATAAACACAATGTTCAAGAAAGCAGTTAGCTAGTTAGCAACTTGGTGCTGGGGAAGTGCACAAAAGTTTCTAACTGTATTTGAAATGATGCATTTATTTTGCAAATTTGCAGTGGGTCCTTGTGTTTTTATTGTATTTTTATATCATTTGTATATTTGAAATATTTCAAGATCTTATTAAAACCATGTTTCATGTAATAGGCATTTAATTTCTATACTCAATTTTAATTAATCTTATTCAAGGATATCTCTTTAATATAGTTTACTATTAAATGGACTGATAGCTCTTTTTGAATAAATCCTTTTCTTCCAAAGACATTCTGATTGGCATGATTTAAGCATAGTAAGTAATCTTACTTGAACTTCCATTTGCCTATTATGCCTGTGTTATATCCAGTGTTAGAAAACGCTTTAGTTCAGTGTTTCTCAATCCATGTTAGGCTCTGTGAACTTTTGAAAAACATTAAAATATGTAGTTTTCACAATACAAATCAGAAGAGAGAAGAGATCAACAAAATTCTTGATCAGCAGAAAAGCACAGGACATGGTATGAGAAAGTTTAGAGTGTTATAATTTAATGTAAAACATTTCCTGAGAGCACTCCGCCTCATGTCTGCCTGATTCATTTTGAGAATCATTATTATAACTTATGTTTTCATAAGCTTTGAGTCAAAATAAGAACATTTGGAATTTGGGGCCATTGTAAAGTCCACTGTTTGCTATAATCAGTATTGAAATCATGTTTCAATAATATAGATAGTGATGTAATGATAGTTATAATTTGTTTTTTCACAAAGCTCATTGTTATGAAACAAATGAAGATGTTTACTGTGAAGTTTCAGTATTCTGGAAGGAAGGTTTTGTGGCTCTTCAAGCTGCCATTAATGCCGCTATTATAGAAGTGAGTACAAAACGTTCAATGCAAACTAATGTTTAATGCCAGTTAATGATATTAGAGGCATCAAAAGTTTCACTAAAGAAAATATAAGTGGATAGCCTTGTTATTTCATTTGCTCACTCTGAAGTTTACTGAAGTTTCTATATACCATGGAATGTAGATACAAACAGAAGAAAAAGCATCTCATTCACGGACTCAACTTTGTTGGGAAGCCAGGCATATAAGAAAACTATTAGAACAGAAGTAGACTAGTACAGAACTATAAATCAGGTCTTCATAAGTAAATGAGTAAAAACCTTCTCAGCCTTAGAATGCCATGGAAGAATGACTAATTGAAATAACATTCCAGCTTGAAGCTTGAGATGAGGGGTGGCTTACTGAATATATAAATTCAGACAAGACATGCCAAGCAAATCATAAAGTAGTGTTAGGCAGGGAGGTAATGAAACACATAGCGAATTCTGAGAACGGTGAGTCACTCAGACTGTCTGGACCCAAGCTCTCAGTGGGTCAATGGCAGGACATAGAATTGGAAATACAGGTTAGCATCAAATCCCAATAGGCCAATTATACATCCATAGGAAAATAGACGGTTAAAAGAAAACAGCATGCTATTCATTAACATACAAATTTTGCTTATTAATGCCTTTCTTCAGATCACAACAAATCACTCAGTGATGGAGGAGCTGATGTCAGTTACTGGAAAAAATATGAAGATGCATTCTTTCATTGGTCAATCAGGAGTTATAACTGATTTATACCTTTTTTCCTGCATTATTTCCTTTTCCCCGTTCATTTACTATGCATCTGTTAATGTCACAAGAGAGAGAAAAAGGATGAAGGGCTTGATGACAATGATGGGTCTTCGGGATTCAGCATTCTGGTGAGTCAAACGCAACACAAATAAATAAATGGAGGAACTCAGGAAAACTGAGACTCTTCAATGCATCTTATCTTTTCTTTTTCTTTTTTTTTTTTTTGAGATGGAGTCTTGCTCTGTCACCCAGGCTGGAGTGCAGTGGCGCCATCTCGGCTCACTGCAAGCTCCGCCTCCCGAGTTCACACCATTCTCCTGCCTCAGCCTCCCAAGTAGCTGGAACTACAGGCGCCTGCCACCACGCCTGGATAATTTTTTGTATTTTTAGTAGAGACGGGGTTTCACCATGTTAGACAGGATGGTCTCGATCTCCTGACCTCGTGATCCACCTGCCTTGGCCTCCCAAAGTGCTGGGATCACAGGCGTGAGCCACCGCGCCCGGCCTCTTCAATGCATCTTTATTGAAACCTGTTCCTCCACAACCAAGGGGTACAAATAAGAGATACCTACACTGAATAATTTCAGATCATGAACAAATTTCCACTCAGTTAATTTCAGTGGGGAGAAATGCTCTGCAGTGATGGACAAAAAAAAAAAAAAAGGGAAATGTATTTTGCCTCTCGAAATTTTACAGGACTAAGTAGAGAGGCTGGTTATTTAATATATTTAACAATCTCTGACCCAATTATATCTAAATCTATTTCAGATTCACTGCACCATGAAGGAACTGCTATAGGAAATAAGATAAAAGGGGACAGAACGTGCTAACATTTAAGAAAATACAACTTCCATTATGAATGATATTGACTTTTTTAGAAAGGAGGAAGATAATCTTTTAAAGAAACCTAAAAAGTAAATAAAAAAAAAACTTTAAGAAAACAAATAAGGAGCCAAGTGTAGAATTTTACAGAAAAAATAATGTCACAACTGTCACACATCAGTGTCCATTTAAAAAAATTTGTTGCCATGAATAAGAAAATGCCACTTTTAAACATTCTTTAGTAACAAGGAAAGAAATATAAAAATCCTTTATCCCCATGAATGGTATAAATTGTCATTGGTGTAATGTTTGCCAGGCTGAGGCTGCGTGTTACTGTGCTTCTCCGAGTTAAGGAAGAAGACTGGGGTTAGGTTACTGGGTGATTGTGAAGAAGGCATAATGAGGAATGACCATGGCAAGAGAGGCATAAACAAGATAGACATTGGTATCTGTGCCAGACAGAGGTGGGATGTGAGCTAGGAGGGAATTGGAAGGGAAAAAGAAGCCAAGGACCAGGAGCTCCTTTGAGACTGAAGAACATGGTGGGTGTACCTGAGGGAATGAGCTGGCGAAACAGGATGGTGAATAGGGGCTGGGTAGTGTGGGTTTAAAATGTCAGAGGTTGGGTAATTGCAAGAATGGACAAGGTTCTGTGTGAGAACTTATGAATAATTGACTGAAAGGGCATGGAGGTGATGTTTACAGGGGGTAGGACATTAAATAACACAGAGGCTAGGAAGGCAGATGGGCTGTGCACAGGGCAATAAATTAGGAGTCTGGAAGAGTTCCTTCCAGTATTAACATCTTATAAATCAATATTGACCTCTTGTTTGAATTAATACTTAAGGGAGACGTAGCAGAGCAGTGAAATCTAAAGACTCTAGAGCCAAAACCCCTGAACTTTGAAACATGGTTACACAACACACTGGTTCATTAGGTTCTCTATCAATAAGATGAGGAAAATAAAGGTATTCCTGAATAGGGCTTTTGGGAGAATAAAATAAATTAATGCTTGCTAAGCTCTTAAAATATTCTTCAACACATATTAATTGCTATGTGTGTGAGTTATTGTGTTGGTTTTGCCACTGTTTTGCTTTTTATTTTTAAAATTATTATTTCATTATAGTTTTCAAAGAATATTGTAAAACAAAATAAAAGAAATTGATGAGGAAAGGAAAGTGAATTATTCTGATATAAAAGAAATGGGATAAAAATAGTTCTTTCTTAACAAAAACAATGAAGGGAATTAAAGGCAAGTATGTAGACTTTTCAGTGAACACATCCAGAGAAAGATGACAACAGCTTTTGCGGGGGGAGCGGCATGACGGAATTACACGTAAGGAAGAATTTCTTATATCTGAGGAAACTTGTGATGGTCCTGAACATGGAGAGACTCCAGAGAGGACAGAAGGGTCTGAGGTTCACTGAGGGGGTACCCTGTATTAAGACAGTGCCTTACACAGCCATCATCTTATTGAGCCCACAGTTGCAGTGTTATTCCTGGTGTCCAGAGAAATAAAGGAGTAATAGGGTGGTTACAGAAGTCGCCCAAGGTTACAGAGCAAGAACGCAGCGAATAAATTGTTCGATCCAAAATCTATTAGACTGGAAACCTAATTCCTCCCCCCGCCGCCACCCCCTAGAACAATGTGCATGTATGTGTGAGTGTATTTCTGAAATCAATTCTAGGAAAAACAATTCCTAATTCCCAAAGAATATTCCTAATTCCTAAAGAATTCTGCCCAAAACTTTTACCGTGTATTTATGTATCGTAGAATACCCAATAAATACCTGTTGAAAGAGAGAATGAATGGACGAATAAGTGAATGAGAACACTCAATAAATACCTGTTAAAAGAGAGAATGAATGGATGAATAAGTGAATGAAAAGTTACCTTAGAATCCATTTCAGGGCCGGGCGCGGTGGCTCACGTCTGCAATCCCAGCACTTTGGGAGGCCAAGACGGGTGGATCATGAGGTCAGGAGATTGAGACGATCCTGGCTAACAAGGTGAAACTCCGTCTCTCCCAAAAAATACAAAAAATTATCCAGGCATGGTGGCGGGCGCCTGCAGTCCCAGCTACTCGGGAGGCTGAGGCAGGAGAATGGCGGGAACCCGGGAGGCGGAGCTTGCAGAGAGCCGAGATGGCGCCACCGCACTCTGGCCTGGGTGACAGCGAGACGCCGTCTCAAAAAAAAAAAAAAAAAGAATCCATTTCAGGTTTTCTTTTCAAGTGAACATAAAATATTAAAATAACATTTTGTTTCCACATTAGGCTCTCCTGGGGTTTGCTCTATGCTGGTTTCATCTTCATTATGGCCCTTTTCTTGGCACTTGTTATAAAATCTACACTGTTTATCATTTTGTCTGGCTTCATGGTGGTCTTCGGCCTCTTTCTCCTGTATGGATTGTCTTTGGTGAGTTAGTGAATGAAATATCTCTCTATCTACCTCATAGCCTAAAACTTAAGTATTTGTTTCCGATTGATTACTCTATATGCCTCTTTTTTCTGTCTACTCTGTTTGCATGTAAAAAATCTATAAACAGGTATAATTTGATTTGAGGTATTTTGTAATGTCAATTTTTAGTGCAATTTGCAGAACATAGTTTTGTATGTTATATACAAAATAATAACTATAATATGCAACTGTTATATACACAAAATAATAACTATAATTTTGTATATCAATTTTATTATGCTAGTAATAATGTTAGAGAAATATAAGCCAACTAGATCTTCTCTCGTTTTAGATAGCTTTGGCTTTCTTAATGAGCATCTTGGTAAAGAAATCTTTCCTCACTGGCCTGGTCGTGTTCCTCCTCACTGTCTTCTGGGGCAGTCTGGGGTTCACAGCACTGTACAGATACCTTCCTGCATCCTTGGAGTGGATTTTAAGCTTGCTTAGTCCCTTTGCCTTCATGCTTGGAATGGCCCAGGTGAGACACCATCTGAATGTCTACTAATGATATTTCTGAAACATCTGTCCTCTCTGGAATTCAGTAGACTGGAAGTAATCATTTACAAATTCAGCATTGTAAGCCTTAAAATTCTAGCAAAGGCTGTTGTAAAGTTGCAAAGACAGAACTTTTAAAAGCTTTGAAATTATTTAGCCCAGCAAAATAAGACATTTAGAAAGTGAAAAAAAGAGGATCAACATACAATTATTTAAAGGCAATATAATGTAGTTTCTTAGGCCATTAATTAAATATGGACTTATTGCAAATCTAATTCTAAATAACTATCCCAGTTCATATTTTTACCTAGTAATTGAAGAGAATACATGATTAAAAATCACTAAATTAAATTAAATTGAAAATTTAAAACATCTGGAAAATTCATTAGTAAATTATGTTTCTGTTCATAAAATGTCTTTTCTGTTGACATCATTCTTTATTGAATTCCCCCTGCCTTCTAATTAAATGGAAATGTCAACCATTAAATATCCATTATTTAGTGTTTAACAAAAGGATTATTAATTATAAAGAGCTCATTAACTTGAACATCATAGACGAGCCCACTTCTGGCTCTCCTTAAACACACCAGTGCCTTTTGCCCAGAAATTCTCCCTCATGCCACCAATCTACATGGATCACCACATCTTTTGACTGTGTCCTATTTGGTAAAAGTTCATCTGAGTTCCATCTCAAATGTAATCTCTTCCCATACTTCCCTACTTCCTCCTAATGTTTCAGTTTCATTTGGAACATATTTTTGTCATAGCAATTATTAAATTGCATTCTAGTTGCTCATATGTCCATGCCTTCCAAGGCATAAATTTGAGAACCATAAAGGAGGCAATCTCCCTATATAACTCTATTCTCAGTACGAGGCAGCTAGTAGTCCTTTTATTCCTATGCTAAACCTAACTGTTTAAATATAAACCTTAAACCTAATTTCCCTTAATTACTTTTCAATTTTCAGCTTTTACACTTGGACTATGATTTGAATTCTAATGCATTTCCTCATCCATTGGACGGCTCAAATATCATTGTAGCAACAAATTTCATGTTGGCATTTGATACTTGCCTCTATCTGGCGTTGGCGATTTACTTTGAAAAAATTTTGCCAAGTGAGTAGTGATATGATTAAAATCAAATATCATTTAAATAATTGTATTTCTGAAGACGAATCTCCTAATACACACAGTATTTATATTTTAAGGACTACTTTGTGTATCAACAGGAAAGGGAGGAAAAATCTCGTCGCCACTGGCCAAATTATTTCTTCATTTCTTTCTCACTACTTGACTTGTCAGAACTAAAGCCTGAATTTTGTTTATAGAATCACTAACCTTCACTTGAACTTCACTTTACTCTAAGTATAAACCTTCTTTTTTTTTTAAGGAGATCTTAGAAAGATAGTTCCTAAACAAGTCTGGTAATCATGGACATTTATAGCTGCTTATGTCTAACTATTTAGCTCAATGGTTCTGAGCTCTGGCTGGACAACAGAATCATGTGAAGAATTTTAAAGCAATTCTAAGCCCAGTTCAACCTGAAGAGATTCTGATTTAATTAATCAATGCATCTACATTTTTAAAAATCTCCCCAGAATTTCACAATAGGAAAGCCAGTATATCATAAATTTTCATTTGTATCACCTTGCAACATACAAGAATATGAGTTTCACAAAAGCAGGGATTTGTTTTGTTCACAGATGAAATTTAAGCACCCACCACAGTGTCTGATGCACCCTAGAGACTCAGTAGAAACTTGTATGCTTCACTATTTCTTTTTTTTTTTTTTTTTTTTTTTTTTTTTGAGACACAGTCTTGCTCTGTCAGCCAGGCTGGATTGCAGTGGCACAATCTTGGCTCACTGAAACCTCTGCCTTTCCAGCTCAGACAATTCTCCTGCCTCAGCCTCCCAAGTAGCTGGGATTACAGATGTGTGCCACCATGCCCAGCTAATTTTTCTATTTTTAGTAGAGACGGGGTTTCCCCATGTTGATCAGGCTGGTCTCGAACTTCTGACCTCAGGTAATCCACCCGCCTCGGCCTCCCAAAGTGCTGGGATTACAGGCATGAGCTGCAGTGTCCGGCTTGCTTCACTTTTTTCTCCCTCCTTTTATAACCAAAGGCAGGGCCTGATTCTCCCTTCTGCATTTTCTATTTATTTAAGACAGTATGCCAAGGGCCCTTTATTCAAAAAGCAATGAATACACACTTGTGGAAAGAGAAGAAGGGAAAGGGTGAGCAGGAAGACAGAAAACCACATCTTGAGGCAGGAAATTCATCCTGTTTTGTTTTTGTTTTTGTTTTTGTTGTTGTTGAGATAATCCTTTAAGAATTACTGTCTCTGCCTTTTAAAAGAACCCAGAACAAAAGATGTCAGCATCCACTATTGTTGGCTAGCACACTTATACAATTAGAATTGTTTGAATATGGTCTATTTTCGTTTGATTTTTTCCAGTAGAGGTAAAAATTACATAACTGATTAGAAAAATTACTTTTTTGCCTACTAATATTTTAAGCTTCTCTACCTTTTGTTAACATTGCTTATTTAAGACACATGCTTAAACAAATTTTCTCTGTTCCACTTTTGTTTTTATGGCAAAATCTCATTGACTGTTTTTTGTGTTTCTATCATACTGTATATCCCTGGTGTGCTGTGTAGTTCAGGAAATTTACTCTTGTGTCCCTCGTACTTACTAATTCTTCCTTTTCTCTTTCTACTTAATAAAACATTCTGATTGTATTATTTTTCATTTTTGTTTGTTTTCCCAATGTGTTTATTCTCAGTGGATCCACAAACAGATGTCACTGTCTTTACAATTGCTTATTAGTATCCTCTTAGGTAATTGTTTTCTCTAACGAATTTAAAGTTTATTTTGATGTGCATTATGTGATATAGTCCATCTTTTTTTAGTCCTTGTTTCAAACGTATTCTAATGATATTACTTTAAATATTCTCTTTGTATATGTTTTATCAAGTTATATCACATATTGTTACATTTTCATGTCTGCATTTTATTTTTTACTTAACATTATATCACAAAAATATCTTTCACATCCATGCTTTTTCCAATTTCAAAAGCATAGTATTTTATTATTATAACCAGAAAATTTATTTCATCCAAATAAGTGAGTTGTTCCATTTTCTTCCTAGTTGTTATCTGCTCACTAAGCTTGAATTTAAGACCAGAGGTGACTGTGTTCAAAATGCTTTCAAAGATAATAAATATGAATGACAGAAAAATTAACTGGATAAAATGACAGAATAATTTCATGGTAAATCTGGTGGCAGAAGGTATCTAGTTACAGTGGCATGCTTTTATTTGCTAGATTTTTCTTTTGTCAAAAGGGAGAGATAGGTACTAACAACATACAATATGGCAGGTATAGAGAGAGTGTAAGATATTTATTGCATGAATGAAGGACTGAACATGTGAGAAGTACACAGAAGCTTGAAAACCCATAACCTTACAGTGGAGGTCAGCTGGAGAATACCAGTGAAGCATGATTCTTCCGTTTCATAATGCTTCCTAATATGAAGAAAAACAGAAGTGACGATAGAATACTAATAACAGCTGGATTCGTTTCCAGCAAGATGTTTACGAGTCATATGTCTTTAAAGCAGATCATAAATTTGCTTAAGAGGAAAATTATGGTTTGGGGATGAAATAAAGCAGAAATACAAAATAGCTTTAAAAGTATTCACTTTAAGTTTCAATTAATTATTTTATCGTGTTCTTTTTCTTTCTTACAAATGTGTCATTTACTTTTCTTAAATCCTATTCTATCTTCTCTTGGGTTTTTTTTTTTAAGGTATCCAATAGTCGTTCTCAATTTCTTCTTTCTTTGCCTATGTAATGACACCTGGTGTTCCAGACAGAATTCAGCATGCCTGCATATCTTACATTAACAATTCAATCTGTCTTTCTTGAGGTTAAGAAATCCTAAAACATTTATTTAAATTCCTTTTGAAATATTTAAAAATCACATTTTCATTGCTTCCTATAGGATCTATTATAATAGAGACATCTGGTAATTTTTTTTTTCCTTATGAAGCTACATGTATCAAAACGTACATTACCTGGTGTTGACCATATGTTCAGGTTTAGCGAAAAAGGGGCTGCATTGCCATGTAACATTACTGTCACTCTCTCTCCCTAACGTGGTGATTGAACCAATATTTGTCTTCTGGCCATGTAGATGAATATGGACATCGACGTTCACCTTTGTTTTTCCTGAAGTCCTCATTCTGGTCTCAAACACAAAAGGCTGATCACGTGGTCCTTGAAGATGAAATGGATGCCGATCCCTCATCTCACGACTCTTTTGAACCAGTGCCTCCAGAATTCCATGGGAAAGAAGCCATTAGGTAATAAGGCTGCGGGTGGAGAACAGGGCAAAAAGGCAGGAAGCTAAGAGTTAGCACCTGAGGCAGGCAGTTTTCCCTTTTGTGCTCTGTAGACAGTTCCCACCTGTCCTCACCTACGCTGCTTCTATCACTTTCCACCTTGAGTTCAAAGAAAGATCCCTTTACCAACCCCTTACAGCCTAACATTGTTGACATTCACACTAAATAAAAGCTTAAATTTTACCAGCTAAGATAATTCAGCAAAACCCTTGCTTGGATTCAGTCTTTTATTTGTTTCTCTTCATCCTCAGCCTCCCTCGTTGCTTTACTAGGTCTCAGTCATTCATTCTTTGTCCTCACCTCATCTGTCTCCTTTTTCTCTCCTTTTGTTGTCCAGGCTGGAGTGCAATGACGCGATCTTAGCTCACCACAACCTCTGCCTCCTGGGTTCAAGCGATTCTCCTGCCTCAGCCTCCCAAGTAGCTAGGATTATAGGCATGCACCACCATGCCCAGCTAGTTTTGTATTTTTAGTAGAGATGGGGTTTCTCCGTGTTGGTCAGGCTGGTCTCAAACACCCGACCTCAGGTGATCTGCCTGCCTCGGCCTTGCAAAGTGCTGGGATTACAGGCATGAGCCACCGTGCCTGGCCTTTTCTCTCCACTTTTTGAACTTCTCATTTTTCTTCTATTTTTTGTCCTTTAAAAGAAGATGAAAGAGTAAGAAAGAAGGACAAAGAAAAGGCCTAGAGGTAGATACAAAGGGAATTCAGGAAGAGGCGCCCTTCAGAGTTAAGCTTATCTCATTCTGTGTGACAACAAAATGTCCATTGTGTTTGGTGCTGGTGACTTTTATTTCTAGATATGAGAAAATAGGAAGAAAATCCTTAAGATCCCTGACTATCCAAGTCATACCCATCGCAATGACCAGCCTGTGCCAGCCCCCTGCGAAATGTCTCAGATTATCCCAGGTTGCTGAACTTCTAAAGAGGCTATTTCATTTTGTTATTTTAGCCTGTTCCGTATTTATCTTCCATATTTTTATTTGTTCCATAACTAAGCTAGGTTTACTCTAGCAGAGCAGCTCAGAGCAAAACAGTGGCTTTATTCGATGTGTTTGTGTGTTTCTTTTTGTTCCTCTCTGATCTCTTTAACACCTTGCCCAATTATAGGTGCTATGGAATGATGGTAAAATGGAATTAAAAATAAGAATATCTAATTAAACAGCTTTGCCCGGGAGTGGTGGCTCATATCTATAATCCCAACACTTCGGGAGGCTGAGGCGGGTGGATCACTTCAGCTCAGAAGTTTGAGACCAGCTTGGGCAACATGGCAAAACCTGGTCTCCACTAAAAACACAAAAATTAGCCAAGCATGGTGGTGCACACCAGTAATCCCAGCTACTTGGGAGGCTAAGGCCCAAGAGTCGCTTGAACCCAGGAGGCAGAGGTTGCAGTGAGCCGACATTGTGCCACTGCACTCCAGCCTGGATGATAGAGCAAGACTCTCCCTCAAAAAAATAAAAAATAAAAAATCTAATTAAACAGCTTTATATGAATAGAGACTGAATATTTTATGAATAGTAGATGATAAAATAAGAAACATAAATTTGATTTGGCTTATGGATTATACACTTACCTGGTAAAATAAAACCATGCAGATTTAAGGGCCTCAGATTCCAGACCTATAATAGTACCCAGCATAAGTTAATTTCATTCCTTTATTTCATTCCTTTCTATAGCCATCATCACCATGTAACCAATGTCATCTTATATGCACTGTACATGCAAGATGAAATATTTCATTTACCTTCCAACACAGTCCTAAAGCCCTGCAAATTTTCAGGTTGTGAAACCTGAAACTTCATGACCTGGAATAAATACGTTGGTTAAGGTAACAGAGCCCTAGGTGGTTGTAATGGGATAAGCTTAGGTGGGCAGTACTGTGAACCTCATGCTCTTGCTATTATGATACATTGATCGTCCTTCTTACTGTAGCTCTTAATGAACCCTTGGAGACCTTGAATCAGGATAGCCAAAGATCTTTCCAACCTGTGCCAGTGGTTCACAGGAGCCTTTGGGTACCTGATGTCCGTGTCATCTCTTGGTCTAGCTTCCTTAGCTTTGCAACTTAGAGGTGATCCTGTTCTCCAATACTAATATTAGCTTTTACCCCAATCTATGGAACTTTTGCTTATAGGTCCCAAGCACAGTTAAATTCTTATAACTCCTCACATGATGCCAATGTGCAGACAGGGTTGGCAAGCAGTATTCTAGCTGATTCTGTCACACAACTATGACTGCATGACAGTGAAGACCTAGATCTTCATGTACCTTGAAGATAAGATTCGTCCAATCCTGTCTACCAAACTGGAAATTACAAACTGTATAGGAAATTGTCACTTGGAAATATGTTTTCTTTTTTTTCAGAATCAGAAATGTTACAAAAGAATATAAAGGAAAGCCTGATAAAATAGAAGCCTTGAAAGGTAAAAAAAAAAAAAAAAAAAAAAAAAGAGAGAGAGAGAGAAAATATTTATTGTATTAATATTGATTTCCTGATTTTAATTCAGCTTCACTTTCAGTGAGTAATCAGTGGCGGTATTTCAGGCTTGAAAAGAGTTATTTGAACTACATAATATTTTTTTTCTAACATATTGCTTCTACTTTATACAAGTTAGAAAAAAATGAATATGTTTTAGATACAGATGTATTTAGAATCAATACTGGGTAATATTGAGGTAGTCTAAGGATATTCTGGGTTTTTTTTTTTTTTCTACAAACTCAAGTTTGTCTTCTGTAATCCAAAAGCTATTGGTAGATACCGTATGTTTTTCTTTTGTGTGAAAATGTCACTTACCTCAAAGGAATTTTAGTCATGTAATAATTTACCATTCATCTATTCTTCCATTTAATAAATACTAACATTGACCTACCATATGCAGGAAATGTCAATGAACCTATTATATAGACATGTTTCATTCACTTAAACTAAGTCATTTCAAAATTTCAAAAGAAGCTATTTTGAGAAATAAGTTTATAGAGGGAACTTTTAATGTTTTATTTTGAATTTAACAACTCACTATATTTATATATAGAAAAGACAACCATTCAAGGAAATAAATAATGATTCATTGGCTCCATAATAGAATTTTGTCTGTGGTTTTAATTGTTTTTCTTCCTTTTTCTCCACCTCTTTTTTTCATCCCTTTATCTTATCTTTCTTTCCTTTCCTTTTTTCTTCCTAGATCTGGTATTTGACATTTACGAAGGCCAAATCACTGCAATACTTGGTCACAGTGGAGCTGGAAAGTCAACACTGCTAAACATTCTTAGTGGGTTGTCCACTCCCACCAAAGGTACAAACTAGTTTGTTTTCAAAGTCAACTGACAAATAAATCAGCTGTTAATATAAAGTTCTTTCAAGTGGTAATCACAAACACACATATCTAGGGAAAAACTGAATTTCATTTAATAGTAATATTCTACAGAAGTATGTAATATTTAATTGGTATACTGCATATGGAATCTGAGTACTTCATAATAATTATTTTCATGGTCATTAGTTATCATTTGGCATTCCAGCTTGTATCTTTCAGCTCTTTTTTCTTTTCTTTTTTTTTTTTTTTTTAGCAATAAGGTTTTTTTTAATTTTTTTTTAATTTTTATTTTAGGTTTGGGGGTGCATGTGAAGCTTTGTTACATAGATAAACACATGTCATGGGGGTTTGTTACACATATTATTACATGAACCAGGTATTAAGCCCAGTACCCAATAGTTATCTTTTCTGCTCCTCTCCCTCCTTCAACCCTCCCTCATCAAGTAAACCCCAGTGTCTGTTATTTGCTTTTTTGTGTTCATAAGTTCTTATCATTTAGCTCCCTCTTATAAGTGAGAACATATGGTATTTCATTTTCTGTTCCTCCATTAGTTTGCTAAAGATGATAGCCTCCAGCTCCACCCAAGTTCCCGCAAAAGATATGATCTCGTTCTTTTTTATAGCTGCATAATATTCCATGGTGTATACATACCCCCATTTTCTTTATCTAGCCTGTCTTTGATAGACATTTAAGTTGATTTCATGTCTTATTGCTCCCCATGATTCTGTGGGTTGACTGGGCAGTTTTTCTATTCTGGACCAACGTGACTGGGGCTGGATGATTTACCATGGCCTCACTCACATATCTGGGACTTCTGTTAGGGTGGTTGTCTGTCTCTTCCCACATGGAAATACATCTTTCAGAAGGCCCACTAGGATTCTTCACCCAATGATCCACATGATCCCAGCAGCAAGCAAAGACAAATCACTAGGTAGAAGCTCTTCATCAGACTCTGCTTGTATCACATTTGCTAGCATCCTACGGGGTATACAGGCAAAGCTAAATGTGAGGGGTAGACAAAGAGACTACACCTTGATGGGAAAAGCTGCAGATGGAAACAGTTTTTCAGTATATTATGCAACTAAAGTAGAAGTTTCTAATGCCTGAATTGTATAAACTATGAAGATAAAGTCATACATACAACATTTAATTATCAGTGATTTTATTAAGAAATATCTTAAGCCTTATCTTGATATTAACTTTTCCTTTGTTACAGGTTCAGTAACCATCTATAACAATAAGCTTTCAGAAGTGGCTGACCTAGAAAATCTCAGCAAGCTGACTGGAGTTTGCCCACAATCCAATGTGCAATTTGACTTCCTCACTGTGAGAGAAAACCTCAGACTCTTTGCTAAAATAAAAGGGATTCTGCCACAAGAAGTGGATAAAGAGGTACATGAATAGCTGGGCGTGGTGGCTCATGCCTGTAATCCCAGCACTTTGGGAGGCCAAGGCTGACGGATCACGAGATCAGGAGATCAAGACCATCCTGGCTAACACAGTGAAACCCCGTCTCTACTAAAAATACAAAAAGATTAGCCGGGCATGGTGGTGGGTGCCTGTAGTCCCAGATAGTCAGGAGGCTGAGGCAGGAGAAAGGCGTGAACCCGGGAGGCGGAGCTTGCAGTGAGCGGAGATTGAGCCACTGCACTCCTGCCTGGGTGACAGAGTGAGACTCCATCTCAAAAAAAAAAAGAGGTACATAAATGTGTTAGAGTTAATGTGTTGGTCAAAATGAGATTATTAAAACCTGTTTGCACTGAGTTTTAATTTTAAATTATTTGTGTGCAAATCGTTGTACAATTGTTGGACAAGAAAATCCGATTTAAACAATAGCTAACAATGCATACAATTTACAATGTGCCAAGCATATCCTTAACTTTTAATCTAATAAATCATTTATTCTTCATAGCAACCCTATAAGATAGGTGCTATTATTATCCCTATCTTATACATGTGGTTCAAGAGAGCAAGTAACTTGACCAACTTACTAGTTAATGTGCGTGACATTCAAACCCGGGAAGTTTGGCTCCAGTGTTTGTGCTTTTTTTTTTGAGATAGAGTTTTGTTCTTGTCGCCCAGGCTGGAGTGCAGTGACCCTATATCAGCTCACTGTAACTTGTGCCTCCCAGGTACAAGCGATTCTCCTGCCTCAGCCTCCTGAATAGCTGGGATTACAGGCACGCACCACCATGCTTGGCTAATTTTTGTATTTTTAGTAGAGATGAGGTTTCACCATGTTGGCCAGGCTGGTCTCGAACTCCTCACCTCGTGATCTGCCCACCTCCGCCTCCCAAAGTGCTGAGACTACAGGCGTGAGCCACTGAGACTACAGGCGTGAGCCACTGCGCCTGGCCCAGTGTTTGTGCTTTTAACCATTTACACTTTACAGCCTTGTATTTATAAATTTTTAAAAAAGGAATAAATTTTGGTGTATGACATAAATACTGTCTTTTGGTTAGATACAGAGAGTTTTGCTGGAATTGGAAATGAAAAATATTCAGGATGTTCTTGCTCAAAACTTAAGTGGTGGACAGAAAAGAAAGCTAACCTTTGGGATTGCCATTTTAGGAGATCCTCAGGTGAGTCACACTGAATTTGCAGGTGAATTCAAATTTAAAAAAATGGGAACTTTTGGTAATCGTTCAAATATTTTATTTGCAAACAACATGTGCTATAAAATATTCATCATAGAACATTACATAGAGTATCTAAATCCTAACCATAATGTTCTGTTCCATATAATTCATATGGTTTTTGCACTGTTTTCTGGAAGAACTTCACCTTTGTGGAAAACCGCTTTATATACTTTCCTTGTTTATAGATTTTCCTGTTGGATGAACCAACTGCTGGATTGGATCCCTTTTCAAGACATCAAGTATGGAACCTTCTGAAAGAACGCAAAACAGACCGCGTGATCCTCTTCAGCACCCAGTTCATGGATGAGGCTGACATCCTGGCGGGTAATCACTGGTTTCTGTTAAGTACCCTGAGGAGGACTTTAAGAGATCTCAAAAATATGGATTGTTCTCTGAACAGTTCTATTTTGTAACTCGGCAATCTAGCTGTATCTGGTAAATTGGACGGCTGGTGGTAATTTAACCTGGACACAAAGCCTCTTGCAACCATTTCAGTGTATCTTGTAGAATTTTGTGTAATTTGGTCACATAGAAGCATGATCTGCCAGGAAACTCGCTTATTGAAAACTAAGTGAAGTTTAGATTCTAAGAGATCAATCCTTTTACTCAGAATTGAGGGAAATCCACTTGAAATATTCAAATGATTTTTAATGTTTCATCTGTTAAAATATATAATGGGATAATTTTCTATATTAGAACATATATCCACAAAATTTAACCTCCCTGATGGGATGGATTGCAAAACACGGTGTGTAAACGAGATTAAAATGTATCTATTTCATTGAGTTGTTATCAAGCCCTGCATTTAAAACCTTAGAAGCTCCTGAATTAAAGTTTGATTATATAGATGATTATCTGTCGTTTCTTGCAAATGAATGGGCCACTTTTTAACAAACTTTCTTCTTTGCTCTTCTTTTTCAGACAGGAAAGTATTTCTCTCCCAAGGGAAGCTAAAGTGTGCGGGTTCTTCTTTGTTTCTAAAGAAGAAATGGGGGATTGGATATCACTTAAGGTAAGGCCACTTAAGAAGACTGGGAGTAAATGAGAACTGGTCTAGTGTAAGGCATGATGCTTGAAGCAAAACATTACAACACATAAGAAAAACTTTTATTATTACACACAGGTGTTTGTATAAACATATATACGTATGTGTGTCTACCTAGTTAGTATGTATATGTAAGAGATATTGATCTGGAGAGTTTAGATATTGAGAATATAACAACAAAAGTTTAGATAAATATGGTTTAAAAATATATATCTGCAACACAGTTTTTATTAACGGAGGTATATATTAAGGGCACCTTTTCAACTGATGCACTTGTATTTTACACCTTCTTCATCTCTCACCCAGGGTGTTAATATATTCTTATGTCGGCTACTTGCTTCCACTCCTCCTAGATCTTCCTCTTTCTTGTTCTTCTCCTCCTGTCCATCCTCTTCATTTTATTATCTTTATTTTGAATAGCAGCATATTCTAGCTGTAATTTATTGAGTGACTCAGATATGATACTTAACATTATTTTACTTAAATCTTCTATTTTTAACTTTTAATTTTATGGGTACATAGTAGGTGTGTATATTTATAGGGTACATGAACTATTTTGATACAGGCATACAGTCCATAATAATAACATCCAGATAAATGGGTATTCATCACCTCAAGCATTAATCATTTCTTTGTGTTATAAACATTCCAGTTATACTCTTTTAGTTATTTTAATATATGTTGACTGTATTCAACAATATATTGCACATATTAATATAGTCTGTATAGTCATATTAATATATTATGCATGTAATATAATCTGTGAAGAATGTCACAGTGATATAATTATATTCACATGTAATATAATCTGTGAAGAATGTGCTATCAAATACTAGATCTCATTCTACTAACAATATTATCGTACCCATTAACCCCACTACCCTTCCCAGCCTCTGGTAACCATCCTTCTACTCTATCTCCATGAAATCAATTGTTTGAATTTTTAGCTCTCGCAAACGAATGAGAACATATAAAGTTTGTCTTTCTGTGCCTAGTTTATTTCACTTAATATAATGATCTCCATTCCATCCATGTTGTTGCAAATGACAGAATCTCATTCTTTTTATGGCTGAATAGTACTCCATTGTGTGTATGTAACACATTTTCTTTACCCAACCGTCTGTTGACGGACACTTAGGTTGCTTCCAAGTCTTGGCTCTTGTGAATGGTGCATCAATAAACATGAGAGTGCAGATATTTCTTTGACATACTGATTTCCTTTCTTTGGGGTATATACCTAGTAGTGGGATTGCTGGATCGGGTGGTAACTCTGTTTTTAGATTTTTGAGGAACTTCCAAACGTTGTCTATAATGGCTGCACTAATTTACATTCCCACCAGCAGAGTACCATGATTCCCTTTTTTCCACATCCTTGCCAGCATTTGTTATTGCCTGTCTTCTGGATAAAAGCCATTCTAACTGGGATAAGATGATATCTCACTGTAGTTTTGATTTGCATTTCTCTGATGATCAGTGGTGTTGAGGGTTTTTTCATATGCCTGTTTGTCATTTGTATGTCTTCTTTTGAGAACTATCTATTCAGATATTTTGTCCATTTTGAATTGGATTATTAGATTTTTTCCTATTAAGTTGTTTGAGCTCTTTATATAGTCTGATTATTAATCACTTGTTAGATGGATAGTTTGGAAATATTTTCTCCTACTCTATGAGTTGTCTCTTTACTTGACTGATTGTTTGCTTTGTCGTGCAGAAGCTTTTTAACTTGATGTAATTTCATTTGTCCATTTTAGCTTTGGTCACCTCTGCTTGTGGGGTAGAGAAATCTTTATCCAGATCAACGCCCTGGGAAGTTTCCCCAATGTTTTCTTGTAGTAGTTTCCTAGGTTGAGGACTTATAATTAAGTCTTTAATCCATTTGGATTTGATATCTGTAAACAGTGAGAGATAGGAGTCTAGTTTCATTCTTCTGCATATGGATATCCAGTTTTCTTAGCACCATTTATTGAAGAGACTTTCCCCAAGGTATGTTCCTGCTCCTTTGTTGAAAATGAGTTTACTGTAGATGTATGGATTTATTTCTGCATACTCTATTCTGTTCCATTGGTCTATGTGTCTGTTTTTATGCCAGTACCATGCTGTTTTGGTTATTATAACTCTGTAGTATAATTTGAAGTCAGATGATGTGATTCCTTCAGTTTTGTTATTTTTGCTGAGAATGGCTTTGTCTATTCTGGGCCGTTTGTGGTTCCATATAAATAGCAGTTTGTTTTTTATTCTGTGAAGAATGTCATTGGTATTTTGATAGAGATTGTGTTGAATAAGTAGATTGCTTTGGGTAGTATGAACATTTTAACAATACGGATTCTTCCAACCCATGAGCATAGAATATGTTTCCTTTTTTGTGTCCTCTTCAATTTCTTCCATCAATGTTTTATGGTTTTCACTATAGAGATCTTTTACTTCTTTGGTTAAGTTTATCACTAGATATCTTATTTTATTTGTAGCTATTGTCAATGGGATTACTTTCTTGATTTCTTTTTCAGCTAGCTCGCGTTAGCATATAGAAATGCTATTGATTTTCGTATATTGATTTTGTAACCTGCAACTTTACTGACTTTGTTTATCAGTTCTAATAGCTTTTTGGTATAGTTTTTAGGATTTTTCAAATATAAGATCATATCATTTGCCCACAAGGATGATTTGATTTCTTCCTTTCCATTTTGGATGCCCTTTTTTTCTGCCTCTTATCTGATTGCCACAGCTAGGACTTCCAGTACTATGTTGAATAACAATGGTAAAAGTGGGCATAATTGTTCTGTTCCAGATCTTAGAGAAAAGGCTTTCCCCCAATGAGTATGATACTATCTGTAGGTTTGCCATATACGGCTTTTATTTTGTTGAGACACGTTCCTTCTACACCCAGCTTTTCGAGGGTTTTATCATGAAGAGATGTTGAATTTTATTAATTGCTTTTTCAGCATCAGTTGAAGTGATCATATCTTTTTTGCCCTTTATTCTGTTGATATGATGTCTCACATTGATTTCCATACACTGAACCATCCTTGAATCTCTGGGATAAATCCAACCGTGACCAAGATGAATGATCTTTTTAATGTGTTGTTGAATTCAGTTTGCTAGTATTTTGATGAGGATTTTCACATCAATATTCCAGTAGTATTGGCCTGTAGTTTTCTTTTTTTTGATGTGTCTTTAGTGATCAGGGCAATACTGGCCTCATAGAATGAGTTTCAAAGTATCCCCTCCTCCTCTATTTTTCAGAATAATTTTGAGTAGGATTGGTATTAGTTATTCTTTAACTATTTGGTAGAATTCAGCAGTGAAGCTATTAGGTTCCTTGCTTTTCTCTGCTGGAAGACTTTTTATTATGGCTTTAATCTTGTTAGTTGTTATTGGTATGTTCAGGTTTTGGATTTCTTCATGGTTCAATCTTGGTAGACTGTACGTGTCTAGGAATTTGTCCATTTCTCCTAGGTGTTCTAATTTATTGACATACAGTTGCTCACAGTAGCCACTAATGATCATTCGAATTTCTGCAGCATCAATTGTTATTTCTCCTATTTACCTCTGATTTTATTTATTTTTGTCTTTGCTCTTTTTTTTTTTTTTTTTAGTCTGGCTAAAAGTTAGTCCATTTTGTTTAACTTTTCAAACTTTTCAACTTTTTGTATTGTTTATTTCATTTCAATTTTATTTATTTCTGCTCTGATGTTTATTATTTCTTTTATTCTGTGACTTTTGGGTTTGGTTTCTCTTGCTTCTCTAATTCTTTAAGAAATGTCGTTAGGTTGTTCATTTGAAGTTTTTCTGTCTTTTTGATATAAGCACTTGTTGCTATAAATTCTCCATTTAGTAATGCTTCCACTGTATTCCATTGGTTTTGGCATGTTGTGTTTCCATTTTCATTTGTTTCAATAAAGTTTTCAATTTCCTTTTTAATTTCTTCCTTGACCCACTGGTCATTCTAACACATATTATTTAATTTCCATGTGTTTGTATAGTTTCCAAAGTTCCTCTTGTATTGCTTTCTAGTTTTATTCTATTGTGGTCAGAGAAGCTATTTGGTATAATTTCAATTTGAAAAACAAAATTAAGTCTTGTTTTGTGGCTAGCATATCGTCTATCCTTGAGAATGATCCATGTGCTAAGGAGAAGACTGTGTATTCCACAGCCATTGGATAAAATATTCTGTAATTATTTATTAGGTCCATTTGGTCTATAGTGCACATTAAGTCCAATGTCTTTGATTTTCAGTCTGGATCATCTGTCCAGTGCTGAAAGTAGTGTGTTGAAGACTCCAGCTATTATTATATTGGGTCTCTCTCTCTCTCTCTCTCTCTCTCTCTCTCTGTCTGTCTGCCTTTAGCCTTAATCACATTTGCATTACATATCTGGGTGCTCCAGTGTTGGGTGCACATATATTTACAATTGTTGTATCTTCTTACTGAATTGACCCTTTTATCATTATGTAGTGACATTCTTTTTCTCTTTTAATGGTTTTTGTCTTGAACTCCACTTTGTCTAACATAAAGATATCTATTTCTGCTCTTTTTTGTTTTCTATTTGCATGGAATGTTCTCTGTTATTATCCCTTGAATAAACTTTCTATCCTTATCTCTTTATCTCCTCCTTAAGGCCAATGACTCTTATACTTGCCCTCTGGAGGCTATTTGTTAGATCTTGTAGGCATGCTTCATTCTTTTTAATTCTTTTGTCTTTTGTCTCTTCTGAGTATTTTCTTTTTTTTTCTTTTTTTTTTCCTTCTTTTTTTTTTAAATTTATTTTTTATTATTATTATTATTCTAGGGTACATGTGCATAACGTGCAGGTTTGTTACATATGTATACTTGTGCCATGTTGGTGTGCTGCACCCATCAACTCGTCAGCACCCATCAACTCGTCATTTACATCAGGTATAACTCCCAATGCAATCCCTCCCCCCTCCCCCCTCCCCATGATAGGCCCCGGTGTGTGATGTTCCCCTTCCTGAGTCCAAGTGATCTCATTGTTCAGTTCCCACCTATGAGTGAGAACATGCGGCGTTTGGTTTTCTGTTCTTGTGATAGTTTGCTGAGAATGATGGTTTCCAGCTGCATCCATGTCCCTACAAAGGACACAAACTCATCCTTTTTGATGGCTGCATAGTATTCCATGGTGTATATGTGCCACATTTTCTTAATCCAATCTGTCACTGATGGACATTTGGGTTGATTCCAAGTCTTTGCTATTGTGAATAGTGCTGCAATAAACATACGTGTGCATGTGTCTTTATAGCAGCATAATTTATAATCCTTTGGGTATATACCCAGTAATGGGATGGCTGGGTCATATGGTACATCTAGTTCTAGATCCTTGAGGAATCGCCATACTGTTTTCCATAATGGTTGAACTAGTTTACAATCCCACCAACAGTGTAAAAGTGTTCCTATTTCTCCACATCCTCTCCAGCACCTGTTGTTTCCTGACTTTTTAATGATCGCCATTCTAACTGGTGTGAGATAGTACCTCATTGTGGTTTTGATTTGCATTTCTCTGATGGCCAGTGATGATGAGCATTTTTTCATGTGTCTGTTGGCTGTATGAATGTCTTCTTTTGAGAAATGTCTGCTCATATCCTTTGCCCACTTTTTGATGGGGTTGTTTGTTTTTTTCTTGTAAATTTGTTTGAGTTCTTTGTAGGTTCTGGATATTAGCCCTTTGTCAGATGAGTAGATTGCAAAAATTTTCTCCCATTCTGTAGGTTGCCTGTTCACTCTGATGGTAGTTTCTTTTGCTGTGCAGAAGCTCTTTAGTTTAATGAGATCCCATTTGTCAATTTTGGCTTTTGCTGCCGTTGCTTTTGGTGTTTTAGACATGAAGTCTTTGCCCATGCCTATGTCCTGAATGGTACTACCTAGGTTTTCCTCTAGGATTTTTATGGTATTACGTCTAACATTTAAGTCTCTAATCCATCTTGAATTAATTTTCGTATAAAGAGTAAGGAAAGGATCCAGTTTCAGCTTTCTACTTATGGCTAGCCAATTTTCCCAGCACCATTTATTAAATAGGGAATCCTTTCCCCATTGCTTGTTTCTCTCAGGTTTGTCAAAGATCAGATGGCTGTAGATGTGTGGTATTATTTCTGAGGACTCTGTTCTGTTCCATTGGTCTATATCTCTGTTTTGGTACCAGTACCATGCTGTTTTGGTTACTGTAGCCTTGTAGTATAGTTTGAAGTCAGGTAGCGTGATGCCTCCAGCTTTGTTCTTTTGACTTAGGATTGTCTTGGAGATGCGGGCTCTCTTTTGGTTCCATATGAACTTTAAAGCAGTTTTTTCCAATTCTGTGAAGAAACTCATTGGTAGCTTGATGGGGATGGCATTGAATCTATAAATTACCTTGGGCAGTATGGCCATTTTCACGATATTGATTCTTCCTATCCATGAGCATGGTATGTTCTTCCATTTGTTTGTGTCCTCTTTTATTTCACTGAGCAGTGGTTTGTAGTTCTCCTTGAAGAGGTCCTTTACATCCCTTGTAAGTTGGATTCCTAGGTATTTTATTCTCTTTGAAGCAATTGTGAAAGGAAGTTCATTCATGATTTGGCTCTGTGTTTGTCTGTTACTGGTGTATAAGAATGCTTGTGATTTTTGCACATTAATTTTGTATCCTGAGACTTTGCTGAAGTTGCTTATCAGCTTAAGGAGATTTTGGGCTGAGACAATGGGGTTTTCTAAATATACAATCATGTCATCTGCAAACAGGGACAATTTGACTTCTTCTTTTCCTAACTGAATATCCTTGATTTCTTTCTCTTGCCTAATTGCCCTAGCCAGAACTTCCAACACTATGTTGAATAGGAGTGGTGAGAGAGGGCATCCCTGTCTTGTGCCAGTTTTCAAAGGGAATTTTTCCAGTTTTTGCCCATTCAGTATGATATTGGCTGTGGGTTTGTCATAAATAGCTCTTATTATTTTGAGGTACGTTCCATCAATACCGAATTTATTGAGCGTTTTTAGCATGAAGGGCTGTTGAATTTTGTCAAAAGCCTTTTCTGCATCTATTGAGATAATCATGTGGTTCTTGTCTTTGGTTCTGTTTATATGCTGGATTATGTTTATTGATTTGTGAATGTTGAACCAGCCTTGCATCCCAGGGATGAAGCCCACTTGATCATGGTGGATAAGCTTTTTGATGTGTTGCTGAATCCGGTTTGCCAGTATTTTATTGAGGATTTTTGCATCGATGTTCATCAGGGATATTGGTCTAAAAGTCTCTCTTTTGTTGTGTCTCTGCCAGGCTTTGGTATCAGGATGATGTTGGCCTCATAAAATGAGTTAGGGAGGATTCCCTCTTTTTCTATTGATTGGAATAGTTTCAGAAGGAATGGTACCAACTCCTCCTTGTACCTCTGGTAGACTTCAGCTGTGAATCCATCTGGTCCTGGACTTTTTTTGGTTGGTAGGCTATTAATTATTGCCGCAATTTCAGAGCCTACTATTGGTCTATTCAGGGATTCAACTTCTTCCTGGTTTAGTCTTGGAAGAGTGTAAGTGTCCAGGAAATTATCCATTTCTTCTAGATTTTCCAGTTTATTTGCGTAGAGGTGTTTATAGTATTCTCTGATGGTAGTTTGTATTTCTGTGGGGTAGGTGGTGATATCCCCTTTATCATTTTTAATTGCATCGATTTGATTCTTCTCTCTTTTCTTCTTTATTAGTCTTGCTAGTGGTCTGTCAATTTTGTTGATCTTTTCAAAAAACCAACTCCTGGATTCATTGATTTTTTGGAGGGTTTTTTGTGTCTCTATCTCCTTCGGTTCTGCTCTGATCTTAGTTATTTCTTGCCTTCTGCTAGCTTTCGAATGTGTTTGCTCTTGCTTCTCTAGTTCTTTTAATTGCGATGTTAGAGTGTCAATTTTAGATCTTTCCTGCTTTCTCTTGTGGGCATTTAGTGCTATAAATTTCCCTCTACACACTGCTTTAAATGTGTCCCAGAGATTCTGGTATGTTGTATCTTTGTTCTCATTGGTTTCAAAGAACATCTTTATTTCTGCCTTCATTTCGTTATGTACCCAGTAGTCATTCAGGAGCAGGTTGTTCAGTTTCCATGTAGTTGAGCGGTTTTGATTGAGTTTCTTAGTTCTGAGTTCTAGTTTGATTGCACTGTGGTCTGAGAGACCGTTTGTTATAATTTCTGTTCTTGTACATTTGCTGAGGAGTGCTTTACTTCCAATTACGTGGTCAATTTTGGAGTAAGTACGATGTGGTGCTGAGAAGAATGTATATTCTGTTGATTTGGGGTGGAGAGTTCTATAGATGTCTATTAGGTCTGCTTGCTGCAGAGATGAGTTCAATTCCTGGATATCCTTGTTAACTTTCTGTCTCGTTGATCTGTCTAATGTTGACAGTGGAGTGTTGAAGTCTCCCATTATTATTGTATGGGAGTCTAAGTCTCTTTGTAAGTCTCTAAGGACTTGCTTTATGAATCTGGAAGCTCCTGTATTGGGTGCATATATATTTAGGATAGTTAGCTCTTCCTGTTGAATTGATCCCTTTACCATTATGTAATGGCCTTCTTTGTCTCTTTTGATCTTTGATGGTTTAAAGTCTGTTTTATCAGAGACTAGTATTGCAACCCCTGCTTTTTTTTGTTCTCCATTTGCTTGGTAAATCTTCCTCCATCCCTTTATTTTGAGCCTATGTATGTCTCTGCATGTGAGATGGGTCTCCTGAATACAGCAGACTGATGGGTCTTGACTCTTTATCCAGTTTGCCAGTCTGTGTCTTTTAATTGGATCATTTAGTCCATTTACATTTAAGGTTAATATTGTTATGTGTGAACTTGATCCTGCCATTATGATATTAACTGGTTATTTTGCTCGTTAGTTGATGCAGTTTCTTCCTAGCCTCGATGGTCTTTACATTTTGGCATGTTTTTGCAATGGCTGGTACCGGTTGTTCCTTTCCATGTTTAGTGCTTCCTTCAGGGTCTCTTGTAAGGCAGGCCTAGTGGTGACAAAATCTCTAAGCATTTGCTTATCTGTAAAGGATTTTATTTCTCCTTCACTTATGAAACTTAGTTTGGCTGGATATGAAATTCTGGGTTTAAAATTCTTTTCTTTAAGAATGTTGAATATTGGCCCCCACTCTCTTCTGGCTTGGAGAGTTTCTGCCGAGAGATCTGCTGTTAGTCTGATGGGCTTCCCTTTGTGGGTAACCCGACCTTTCTCTCTGGCTGCCCTTAAGATTTTTTCCTTCATTTCAACTTTGGTGAATCTGGCAATTATGTGTCTTGGAGTTGCTCTTCTCAAGGAGTATCTTTGTGGCGTTCTCTGTATTTCCTGGATTTGAATGTTGGCCTGCCCTACTAGGTTGGGGAAGTTCTCCTGGATGATATCCTGAAGAGTGTTTTCCAACTTGGTTCCATTTTCCCCCTCACTTTCAGGCACCCCAATCAGACGTAGATTTGGTCTTTTTACATAATCCCATACTTCTTGCAGGCTTTGTTCATTTCTTTTTCTTCTTTTTTCTTTTGGTTTCTCTTCTCGCTTCATTTCATTCATTTGATCCTCAATCGCTGATACTCTTTCTTCCAGTTGATCGAGTCGGTTACTGAAGCTTGTGCATTTGTCACGTATTTCTCGTGTCATGGTTTTCATCTCTTTCATTTCGTTTATGACCTTCTCTGCATTAATTACTCTAGCCATCAATTCTTCCACTTTTTTTTCAAGATTTTTAGTTTCTTTGCACTGGGTACGTAATTCCTCCTTTAGCTCTGAGAAATTTGATGGACTGAAGCCTTCTTCTCTCATCTCGTCAAAGTCATTCTCCGTCCAGCTTTGATCCGTTGCTGGCGATGAGCTGCGCTCCTTTGCCGGGGGAGATGCGCTCTTATTTTTTGAATTTCCAGCTTTTCTGCCCTGCTTTTTCCCCATCTTTGTGGTTTTATCTGCCTCTGGTCTTTGATGATGGTGATGTACTGATGGGGTTTTGGTGTAGGTGTCCTTCCTGTTTGATAGTTTTCCTTCTAACAGTCAGGACCCTCAGCTGTAGGTCTGTTGGAGATTGCTTGAGGTCCACTCCAGACCCTGTTTGCCTGGGTATCAGCAGCAGAGGCTGCAGAAGATAGAATATTTCTGAACAGCGAGTGTACCTGTCTGATTCTTGCTTTGGAAGCTTCCTCTCAGGGGTGTAATCCACCCTGTGAGGTGTGGGGTGTCAGACTGCCCCTAGTGGGGGATGTCTCCCAGTTAGGCTACTCAGGGGTCAGGGACCCACTTGAGCAGGGAGTCTGTCCCTTCTCAGATCTCAACCTCCGTGTTGGGAGATCCACTGCTCTCTTCAAAGCTGTCAGACAGAGTCGTTTGCATCTGCAGAGGTTTCTGCTGCTTTTGTTATTGTTTACTGTGCCCTGTCCCCAGAGGTGGAGTCTACAGAGACAGGCAGGTTTCCTTGAGCTGCTGTGAGCTCCACCCAGTTCGAGCTTCCCAGCAGCTTTGTTTACCTACTTAAGCCTCAGCAATGGCGGGCGCCCCTCCCCCAGCCTCGCTGCTGCCTTGCCGGTAGATCACAGACTGCTGTGCTAGCAATGAGGGAGGCTCCGTGGGCGTGGGACCCTCCCGGCCAGGTGTGGGATATGATCTCCTGGTGTGCCTGTTTGCTTAAAGCGCAGTATTGGGGTGGGAGTTACCCGATTTTCCAGGTGTTGTGTGTCTCAGTTCCCCTGGCTAGGAAAAGGGATTCCCTTCCCCCTTGCGCTTCCCAGGTGAGGCGATGCCTCGCCCTGCTTCAGCTCTCGCTGGTCGGGCTGCAGCAGCTGACCAGCACCGATCGTCCGGCACTCCCCAGTGAGATGAACCCAGTACCTCAGTTGAAAATGCAGAAATCACTGGTCTTCTGTGTCGCTCGCGCTGGGAATTGGAGACTGGAGCTGTTCCTATTCGGCCATCTTGCTCCGCCCCCTCTTCTGAGTATTTTCAAATAGCCTGTCTTCAAGCTCATTGATTCTTCTGGTTGATCAATTCTGCTATTGAGAGACTTTGATACATTCTTCAGTATGTCAATTGATATTTTAGCTCCAGAATTTCTGCTTGATTTTTAGACATTATTTCAATCTCTTTGTTAAATTTATCTGATAGGATTCTGAGTCCCTTCTCTGTGTTATCTTAAATTTATTTGAACTTCCTCAAAACAACTATTTTGAATTATCTGTCTGAAAAGTCACGTATCTTTGTCACTCTGGTATGGGTCCCTGGTACCTTATTTAGTCATTTGGTGAGGTCATGTTTTTTTGGATAGTCTTGATGCTTGTGGATGTTCATCAATGTCTGAGCATTGAGGAGTTAGGTCACAGTCTGGGCTTGTTTGTACCCATCCTTCTTGGGAAGGCTTTCCAAGTATTCAAAGGGAATAGAACGTTATGGTCTAAGTCTTTGGTCATTGCAGCTGTATCAGCACTACGGGGCACCCTCAAACCCAGTAACATTGTGATTCTTGCAGACTCTTAGAGGTACCACTTTGGTGTTCTTGGAGAATTTTTTGGATTACCAGGCAGAGACTTTTGTTCTCTTCCCTTAACTTTCTCCAAATGGAGTGTGTGCATGTGTGTGTTTGTTTGTGTGTGTGTGTGTGTGTATTGAGTTGTCTGGAGCTGGCAGAGGGGTGACACAAGCACTCCTGTGACCACCACCACTAGGATTATGCTGGGTCAGATCTAAAGCCAATACAGCACTGGGTCTTTCCCAAGGCCCGCAACGACCACTGCCTGGCTACCGGCAGTGTTCACTTTAAGCCCAAGGGCTCTTCAGGCAGCAGGTGGCAAATACAGCCAGGCTTGTGTCCTTCCCTTTATGGTGGCAAGCTTCCCCATGGCCCAGGGTGGGTCTAGAAATGCCATCTGGGAGCAAGTACCTGGAGTCAGAAATCTTAGGAATCCACATGGCACTGTATTCTGCTGCAGCTGAGCTGACACCCAAACCAGAAGACAAAGTCTTCCCACTCTTCCCACTCCTCAAGGAGAAGGAGTCTCTCCCCATAGTCACCACTGCCTCAGGCCTACAGTGAGTACTGCCTGGCTACCACTGATGTTCACTCAAGGCCCAAGGGCCTTCAGGCAGCTTGTAGTACATGCTGCCAGTTCTGGGTAGCTCTCTTCAGGGCAGTGGGCTCCCCTCTGGCCTAGGGCAAGTCCAGAAATGCCATCCAGGAGCCAAGGCCTAGAATCCAGGACCCCAGGAGTCCACCTGGGTGCTCTCTACTCTACTGTGGTACCTAAGCTGCAAGACAAAGTCCCCTTTACTCTTTCCTCTCTTTTCCTCAGGCAGAAAGTCTCTCCCCAGGGCCATCACAGCTGGGAATGTGCTAAGTCAAACCTGAAGCCAGCAGAGCCCTGGGCCTCACCCAAGGCCTGTGGCAAATACTGCCTGGCTACTGCTGGTGTTTATTCAAGGCCCGAAAGTTCTTTAGTCAGGAGGTGATGAATTCTGCCAGAACTGGGTCTTTTTCTTCAAGGCAGTAGGTTCCCTTCTGGCCTAGGGTATGTCTAAAAATGTCATCTGGGAGCAAGGGCCTGGAATAGGGTCCTCAGAACTCTGCCTGGTGTCCTGTTCTGCTGTGGCTGAGCTTGTATGGAAGTTGCAGAACAAAATCCTATTTACTCCTCTCTCCTCTCCTCAACAGAAGGAGGGAGTCTCCCCTGGAACAGTGAGCTGCGCTGTCTGGTGTTGGGGGAAGAGTGAAGCAGGCACTCCCTTGGCTGCTCCAGCTGGTGTCTCTCTAGGTCTTTTGCACCCCAAGTCCATTGGCTTTGAGCCCAGAACAGCATCAAGACTTGCCCAGGAATTGCAGTCCCTGTGGTCCTAAATTTGTTTCGATCCCCAGAGCACTTTAGTCCACAGTAGTGGGATGAATGATTCCCCTCTGGCTAAGGCTGGTCTAAATGTTCCCTGTGTGGGCACTGGCTGAATTCTGCCCTACATTGCTTTTCACCATGACAGGCAACACTGAGTTCCAATGCAAAGTCCCACAATCACTGTCCTGTCCCTCCCACAAGCGTACAACATTCTCTCTCTGTGCCACACAGCTGCTGCCAGGGATGGGAAGTTGTGTCAGTAATTCAAGCCTGTCTTTGCTATCCTCTCCAGTGCTTCTTTCCTTATATGATGTTAAAACCACTATGATTGCTAACCTGATTTTTTGTTCTTATGAAGGTGCTTCCTTGTGTGGATAGTTGTTCAATTTGGTGTTCCTGCAGAGGGGGGGGGGGGATTTCTGGAGGGTTCTATCTGGCCACCTTGCTCTATTTCCCCTCCTAAATCTTCTATTGTTTAAAATAGAAGTGTTGTTACTTTTACTTTATGGATGAAATTACAAACTCCCTACGTTAAGAAGTGCTGGAATCAGAAATTGAACCTGAATATTTTTAACTTCTAAATCTAGTAGTCAAATCCATATTTTTAACTACTTTTTGTTATATGATTGGTTGTTTTTGTAAATTTATACCATCTATACTTAAGAAAGAAAACAAACATATGATGACAAGACAAAGAAAGTAGGATGACAGTTTCCTTAACTCATCTGCACTTGTTTAAGTCCTAGAAAGTTATTTGAAAAATATCTCACGTAGAGTTTATTAATCTTCCACTTCTGTGTAATGTCCCGATTTTTTTTTTTCTTATAGCACTTTGCTTGAATCTCTTCTTGGAAATTAATTAAACTATCTGAAATTCAGTGTTTTCACCTACAAAGTGAGAGTAGCAATTCCTACTTACAAGTAAAGGTTATAGAAAAATAAATAAGAGACTGCCTGGCACGTTGCATGGAAACATAACATGTTCTCAAAATAAAAAGTGCTAGTCAGGATCCCCGCCCAATTTGCGAGTCCCTTCATGGACTCCTATTTGTGCAATTGCCTTATTTTCTTCTAATCAAAGGGTCAACAAACTATAACTCATGAGCCACATCCAGCCTACTTCCTCTTCCTGTAAATATAGTTTGGTTGGAGCCCAGTCATGCCCATTCTTTTACACACTGCTCTGGCTGCCTCCACATTACAACAGCAGAGTGGAAGAGTTTCAACAGAGTCCTAATAGTCTATAAAGCCTAGAAAATGTACTATCTAGTACACATTTTACAGGAAAAGTTTTATAACCTCCCCTTTCAAGCTGTAGGCTCCTCAAGGAATGACTTTCTACATGATTCATTCATTCCCCCCTAGCACTCAGCACAATTCCTACAAGTGGCCAAGGAATATTTCTTAAATTGTTTTCATTTCAGGAGTCAGCGTCATGGAAAACAACTATGACATTTTTTGCATCATTCCTTCCGTGGATTTCACTACTTCTAAAAAATAGCATATATTTTTTACGTTCATACATGCCTTATGTGTCAGTGGAATAATTTTTGACTTATGCATTTGGTCAAATAAAATTGCTATCATTTTTAAGGGCTAAGGATAAACATTGCTATTATTCAGTTGTTAGAATAACCCTAGGTGCTAGGAATCATTATTCCAGTCCTCTAATAAAGTAACTGTTTAGGTAAGTTGAATAACACATTCCAAATGCCAAAACTATATTTCAAAGCCAAGTCACTACTGATATTTTGCCCACTGTATACTTTATAACCTTAATTAATAGATTATTGTGTTTGTCTGTTTCTCTATAATGGAGAAATAGCTGTGGTGTTTTTCAATGGATAAACTGATTTTCTCAATGATTCTTTGTCCTTAGTCAAAGTTCTGGGCTTAGCATTACAAGAAAAGCAAACCCATATTCATTCATTATTAGTTTCTGTCTATAATCCACTTTCCTTCATAGCACTTACTACTATTGATAATTATTTTACTCATCTAGTTGTCTACATGTTTTCTTCCTGTCTCCCCCACTAGACAATCAACTCCATAAGAGCAGAATAATGCTGTTTTAGTCAACATTGTATCCTCTGCACTTAGTATGACGTTTGTCACATACTAAGAACTTAGTAAATTTGCATTGGATGTCTAAACTGAATAACTGAAACTGTTTGGCATCTATACTTATCACAAATCTCCTGTTCTTTTGAAGCAATACAACAATTCTATTTAGTCAACGTAAAACTGAACATCATCTGCTACGTTATCCATTTTGCATAGTCCTGACCTTTGCTCTATTGCAACCCTGGTATTTTCGGTCTGTGACTACTCTCTCTTCAGAGACTTGAATCAATATCAGAATTCTCTGGGCACCACCCCTGAGTAACCTCACCAGTAACTCTCATTAGCTCATTCTTTTCTTTTGTCCATCACATTTATATGATTTGGTTGGGTTTTTGTCCTCTTATTTCTTGGGTTTGTGTCCTCTTATTTCATGTTTGTCTGACCTATTTCTGGCATGAGATTTTAATTGATTTTCTTTGTCTTATAGAGACTAATTATTTTCTTGCTGTTGGAGACTATGTCAAACATATGTCTTTTTTTCTGAATGCCAGCTTGCAGTTAAATGAAGTATGTGTTGAGGAAAACATAACATCACTTGTTAAACAGCACATCCCTGATGCCAAATTATCAGCCAAAAGTGAAGGAAAACTTGTTTATACATTACCCTTAGAAAGAACAAATAAATTTCCAGGTAATGTATATGAACACTGTGAAATAAAATATGTAAATAATAGTCATCATCATCATAATTACTATTATTACAACTAACATTTATCGAGGTCTTACAGTATGCTCAGGTACTGAAACATAATCAAAAGAATAGTACAATAACTGAATTATTTTCTGTATAGTGGGAAATAGAATTATATTCTAATAGTTGTATTGTAATGCATGGGCATTTTAGAGGGCTTCTTTTAGTCCTTCTTCCCTAGCAGTGTGTGACATAATATTCTAGTATTCATAAATGTACACAAACCCAAATGGTAGAAAACCTCTGGCTTACGCACTACGTTAAACAGCCCTGTGATGTGGCGCTCTCTCTCTCGGTGAGAATTTTGCAATAACTTTGGGTTTTTCAGGCTAATGCATAAAAACGTACTAATTATGTTTGTTGTTCAGGGAACCTGTTCCTTAACAATGGGGCACTATGAAGACCCGCATTAGTGGTTGAAACAATTAACCTTGCTGTATATGTGGTTAACAAAGACATATACATTCATTCAAATACACATTTTATGGTGACAACACAAGCATTCCTTAGAATCATCAGGTAAAGTGTTAAGCAAACTCTAATTAGCACTTTTTAACAGTCATAACAATTTAAAGAAAATTTGTAAACGTTTTAGGTAGAATGAAGAATGGCGCATATTAAATCTTACTTCTTTTCTACCTTTCTGTATGTGGCATTCTAGTCAAGACAAAAGCTTTTAACTTATCCTTTTGCCCAAGCAGGAGCTCGAGATCGAAGCCTCAGGACTTCTGTAATCGCCCTAGGGTTAGAATTAGGTTTTTATGTAAGCTCAATTTAACCACTATAGTTCAAATCCGTGCAGGCTGGGGTACTGCTCATTGCTTCATGAACAATGACGGATGCATAGGTATCTTTTGATGAACGAACTGAAGAATGAATAGA
Organism: Macaca fascicularis; assembly: GCF_037993035.2. Lineage (NCBI taxonomy): Eukaryota > Metazoa > Chordata > Mammalia > Primates > Cercopithecidae > Macaca > Macaca fascicularis. The sequence goes on along the minus strand of NC_088390.1, from coordinate 75,247,516 downwards.
TATAAAATTGCTAGAGGAAATAACCACTGTCACAATTCCAGGAAAATTCCCCGATTCAATTCCACATTCTCTGCCTGTTAGGTCTTGTGATCTTCCATTGTTAGAAACAGAAAACTTTTAAATGGTTTATATTCTATGACTTCTCTTTAACAAATATTTTCTAAACTATAGAAGATTCTGCACCATCCAATTAATTCTCAAAAAATCAATTCCTTTCCTTTTGTCAGTTACAGCATAAGTGGCTCCCATTTATATCTGTTCTCTAGAAAAGACTCTTGAATTAATTAGGCTTAGAGTTGAAAAACCCAGAGTTTCGCAGTTAATTAAATTTTAAAAAGAAGTCAGAAAAAACTAAGATTAAACTTTACTAGAAATGCAAATGAATATGTTAATATTGATATAGAAATATGTGGATTGTAACACATGATGTACAACAGAAAATAATATATAGAATTTGCAGAATAAGCTGATCTATTATTAAATGCTAATTTTCAAATGTCTTTGACATATCACAAGTATAATTTCATAGATTTGTGCTTATTAGTTTGAAAAATTGTCTCCAGTTCACTTGCGATTCTTGTTTTAATTCACTGCTGTGTATGGATTCCTTAGAACTTTACAAGGATCTTGATAGCTATCCTGACCTAGGAATTGAGAATTATGGTGTTTCCATGACAACTTTGAATGAAGTATTCCTGAAGCTAGAAGGAAAATCAACAATTAATGAATCAGGTAAATAAAATACATGAAAATTACTGTGTAAAAGCATATGTTTCAAGAGCACACTGTTCCAAAGATGGATTACAAAATGTGGGGTTCATGATTAAGGCTCTTCTTAGACAAGCTTGTGGAAAAGTGAAACACATCCTTGTCAACATTGCCTTGTAGTTAAAAATAATCCATTTTTCTATATCCAAGGCTCACTGCACTCATATTAGCCCTAGGCTTCTAAGGGCAATTTCAGATAGAACATTTATTCTAAATCATAAATTTATATAAAACATGAACCCACAGATCTAAAACACTTAAGAACCCCAAACAATACTTTAAAAATGAAACTATTAAATTCCTGTAGGCCAAAGATAAAGAACAAAGTCTTAATTAGATGTATTATACTTTTTCATAGATCTCAGATTCTCTGGTGTCAGGTTTTTCTTTTTTTTTCTTTATGTTAGAAATTGGACAATATCTATCTACCTATTTTCAAGGTCACAAGTAACTTATTCTCTTGTGTTCAGACTGTTTTGAAGCCGAACCTAATAAACTCTCTATTTCTGATACCGTACTTTTTCATTCTAACATTTTCATTTGTTCTTTAGAGTTTCAGTTCTTTACTATTTCTCATCTGCTCCCAATAGTGTCCATATTTTCCAGTAGATCTTATAACATATTTATCAAAGTTATTTTTAAACTCATGTATTTTAATTCTAACATGTGGGCCATGTGACTGATGACCCTTATCAGTAACTGACTCTGATTTTTTTACCTCTTCCGTATGGGTTATATTTCCCTGCTTCTTCATATGTCTTGAAATTTGTATTTTATCATGGACATTACTTTAACAAAACAGGAACACTGAGGTAAACAGTGGCTAGAAAATGGCATGACTCTTCCTCTGCGAGGATGCTGATGTGGATGGCAGAACTCATCTAATTTGTATTTGGCAAGTATCTGAGCTTTAGCACAGGTTTTATTAGATTCAGCCCACTTCCAGCTTCGAATGTTTTAAAGGTAGAATCAGGTCTTTCCCTTAGACATGACTTTGAATTATAGCACTGGAAAAATTCTATTAATTTCTCCATAGCCCTACTATCAAATATCTCGATAACGATTAATCTCACTGATTTTCAGCCTGCCATCACTTTTTGTTTATTTATTTATTAGTATATATCTCTCCACTCTCTCATTCAGTGACCGGACCCTAGTGGACTAATGTATTACACAAAAGGTAAGACCCATGAACCCTGATGATGTCTTGCTCAAGACACTATGCAGCTTCTTGTGTTTCTCTCTCCGTGTTTCTCAGTATCTGCCCCCAGCTACTGGTGTACTGGTCCTATGCACTTAGGAAGGGCTCCATGAAAATAAGTTGGTAGATGCTGTAAACTCATTTTGTGACTTAGGTACCACATGATTCTAATCAGTTATTTCAGCCCACATATAACCATAGAATTTGTTTAATCTGGGCTGCTTTCATTTAGACTACCTATGGTGGTTTTCTCCTTTTTCTGCCATTTCCCTAAAGATGAAAGCTTCCACAGGAAACTTCTCCCCCTAAAAATGTTTCCTTCCTTTGTACATGTTAGATTTTTTAGGTTTCTTTGTGCACTCGCCAATCTGATGGATTAAAAATAACTAATATTTATTCCCTTGGTAAGACAGGTGACAGTCTCTTGCAACTAATGAGAAGCAGAATATCCCTGAATTATTATTATTATTATTATTAATTTTGAGATGGAGTCTCGCTCTGTTGCCCAGGCTGGAGCGCAGTGGCACGATCTCGGCTCACTGAAAGCTCTACTCCCTGGTTCACGCCATTCTCTTGCCTCAACCTCCCAAGTAGCTGGGACTACAGGCGCCCACCAACATGCCCAACTACTTTTTAAAATAGACTTTTGACCACTATCTTAAGATCCTTATATCTTCATTCACAGTGTGTTGTTGTGTCCTGTCATTGTACTTATACATTTACGGGTGTGTGCTTTTTGAGGTTGGATATTAGGCTTATTTTAGCATTATACGATGGACAGTATCCTGGGTATCCAGAGATTACAGAGAACACACAAAATAATGCAGTCTCAGAAACTATTCAAAACTGAATAGTTTTGAAATATCTGCAGTAACAATTTATAGCTAACTCCCAGTTTGTAGCTTGCCATTTACAGTTTACTCCCTGTTCAGAGCATGTCAATTTGTAGCTTAATTGAACATGTAAGATATTTGTTTCCTTTACTAATTTTCCAAGTCATTCCTAAGCACTGTGAAGACCTTGCCTATTTATCTTGACCTTAAATTACCTAAGGTCTCCTTTCTATCCCTTTTGTTCAAGAAATAAATCTTTCATCTATTTCTCTATTTTAAGGCAATAACCAGCAAAACCACATTATACCTATAGTAACACAGAAGAGCCTAATCATGATCTCCTTACCAGAGCAAATCCCTATAGTAAGCCGTATAAAGTACATATGAGTTGCTTATTTTATGTTTTGCAGACATTCCTATTTTGGGAGAAGTACAAGTGGAAAAAGCTGATGACACTGAAAGGCTTGTTGAGATGGAACAAGTCCTCTCTTCACTTAACAAGATGAGAAAGACAATAGGTGGTGTGGCTCTCTGGCGACAGCAAATCTGCGCAATTGCAAGAGTTCGCTTGTTAAAGTTAAAGTATGAAAGAAAAGCTCTTTTAGCACTGTAAGTATCAGAGTGGCCATAGGTTTTTTTTTTTTAAGTCAACGCATTAAAAAGCAAATCTAAGGTATAAAGGCAAGCAAAAAAACACAAAAATATGGTGAATTAGGCAGCAGAAAGGGAAAGCATCACAGTGGAAGCACAGGAGAGAGGTCGAATCTTGACTTCCGAAGGACAAATATCTCATGAATTTTAATGGGATATTCAATGGCCAGAAAGCAACAGGGGAAATGAACAAAGGACAAATCTATGGTTTATCACCTTGGATTTGGAGGTAGCAAAAGGCAAAATGGCTCAATAAATGTGACAGTTAATTGTGTGTTTAATTTTTATAATTTCTTTATCCCATTACATTATAAACTGCTCAGAGAGTGTTCGATTAGGAAATGACATTGCATTCACGTTGGCAATTTTCTTCTGTGTAGGCTATTAATTCTAATGGCTGGATTTTGCCCTCTTCTTGTGGAGTATACCATGGTGAATATATATTACAACAGCTACACCTGGGAACTTTCTCCTCATTTGTATTTCCTTGCTCCTGGACAACAACCACATGACCCTCTCACTCAGTTACTGATCATCAATAAAACAGGTAAAATGGTGGATACTTGATTTCCAAATACATTTACTGTTCAGAGCAGTACTTAGCAAACATAATCATGAAAGAAACTAGCTTTTCAGTTATTCAGCATGTGTTAAAAAAACAGTTTATGAAACTTAAAGATAATAAATACAGGCCCCCAAAGAAGCAGGAATTAGATATTTTCTAAAGGAGGAACATCTGGTGGCAACTTGCGAAATGAAAGAGTTTGTACCAAAATAGCATTTTTAACGGGTTCATTAAGGTATACTTCACATGCCATACCATTTATCCATTTGAAATGCACAATTCCATGGTTTTTAGCGTGTTCACAGAATTGTGAAACCATCACTACAATCCATTTTAGAACATTTTCATCACCCCATAAAGAAACCCCATACTGAATATCAATAACTCCCGTGTAGTCCTTCCCCCCAGTCCTAAACAATCACAAATTTACGTTCTGTTTCTATTGATTTGTCTATTCTGAACATGTAATATCGCTGGACTCATACAATAGCTGATATTTGATGACTGACTTCTTTCACTTAGCATATTTTCAAAGTTGATCTGTGTTGTAGCATTTATCTATGTATTAATACTTCATTTTTATTGTTGAGTAATATTTTATTGATGTTATGCCACAATTTATTTATCATTCATCAGCAGATGGATATATTTTTCCCAATAATTGGATATTATGAAAAATGCTGCTATGAATGTTCATGTACAAGTTTTTGTTTGAACTTATGTTTTCATTTCTCTGGGGTGTAATCCTAAAAGTAGAATTGTTGAGTCACGTGGTAACTATGTTTACCCTTTGAAGGACCTGCCAAACTGTTTTTCAAAGTGACTGTACCACTTTATATTCACTTTTTTTTTTTTTTTTTTTTTTTGAGATAGAGTATCACTCTATGGCCAGGCTAGAGTGCAGTGGCATAATTTTGGCTCACTGCAACCTCTGCCTCCCAGATTCAAGTGATTCTCCTGCCTCAGCCTCCCTAGTAGCTGGGACTACAGGAGCGCGCCACCACACCCAGCTAATTTTTTTTGTATTTTTGGTAGAGACGGGGTTTCACCATGTTGGCCAGGATGGTCTCGATCTCTTGACCTCGTGATCTGCCCACCTTGGTCTCCCAACGTGTTGGGATTATAGGTGTGAGCCATTGTGCCTGGCCCCACACCAGCAATTTTTGAGGATTCCAAGTTTCTGCATATGTTTGCCAACACCTATTTTTTGTTTTTTCTATTACATGCAACATAGTGTATGTCAAGTGGTATCTTGTGATTTTGATTTGTATTTTGCTAATGGCCAGTAATGTTGAGTATCTTTTCGTGTGATAACTGATCAATTGTACATCTTCTTTGTAGAAATGTCTGTTTTCTTTTTTAAAAATGGATTGTATTTTTTATTGAATTCTAAGTGTTATTTCTATATTGTAGATAAAATTCTTTTATCAGATACCATAGGTCCTCATATTCAGATTCTGTATCTAAGAATTTGCCTATTCACTGAAATTTATTGCTAACCCCCAACTACATATCTGTTGCACTTTCATGATATTTACAGATATGCTCAGAGAAGTGAACATTTTTAGTCACCTGATGTACACATTTTCAACTGAGATTGAACAAAATGACACTGCTTTCTTGTGTTAGCTCTTGTACTATAAACAAATGCTTTTTTGCAATCTCTTTCATGCTACATTTTTCACATTTTTATGTGTTTTTTTCTGTGGTGATTTTGCTGTTTAAAATGACACAAAGAATAGTGCTGAAGTGTCATCTAGTGTTTCTAAATGCTTTTTTGCATGTGACATGTCTTTTTCTAGGTTTTTATTTTGTCTGTTTTCATTATGAACAGATGTTGGATTTGTCAAATGTTTTCTCTGTGTCTACTGAGATGATCATGTGGGTTTTATACCACGTTATTTTCAGACATTAAACCAACCTTGCATTTATAGGATAAATTCTACTTGGTCGTGGTGTATAATCCTTTCCATTTTCTCCTGGATTTGGTTTTCTAGGGTTTTGTTGATAACGTTTTCCACCTCTATTCATAAGGGATATTGGTCTGTAGTTTTATTTTATGCTAATGTCTTTAGATATCAGGGTAATATTTGCTGCGTATAATTAGTTGGCAAATGTTCCCTGCACTTCGTCTATTTTTTTTTCTTTTTGAGACCTTGTGAAGGATTGACAATTCTTCTTTATTAGGTAGAAATGTACCAGTGTAGCTATCTTTTAATCTATAAGATTGGTATTCATACCCTCTTTTTGTTCCTGATCTTAGTAATTTTCATGTTGTTTTACTCTTTCTTGGTCATCCTAGCTAAGGGTTCATCAATTTTGTTGATGCTTTCAAAGAACCAACTTCTAGCTTAATTGTCTCTATTGTTTTTCTATTGTCTATGTCACTCATTTCCAAACCAATATTCTTGGTTTCATTTCTTTCTGTTTGCCTTGTGCTTAGCTTGTTCCTCTCTTTTTCAGTGTCTTAACACAGAAGTTTCACTTACTGATTTGAGATTTTTCTTCTTTTATTTAACATAGGTGTTTACAGCTATAAACTTCCCTCTAAGCTATGCTTTCGCTGCATAGCATAAGTTTCAGTATATCATGTTTTAATTTTCATTTCTCTCAAAATATTTTCTAATTTCCTTTGTGATTTCTTTTCTGACTCATTGGTTATTTAGGAGAAGATTCGTTTCCAAAGATTTGTGATTTTCTAAGATTTTGTTGTTGAAGTTTGAATTCTTCCCCTGTGGTCAGAGATCATAGTTTATAAAATTTCAACTTTTTTCAAAGTATTGAGGCTTGTTTGATGTCCTTGCCTTTAGCTCATCTTGGAGAATGTTCCTTGTGCACTTGAGAAGAATATGCTTTCTGCTGTTGTGAGTGAAAATTTGTATATTTCACTCTTCAGTGCTATTTTGTATTTTGAGTCTCTGTTAAGTGCATATATGTTTATAAATGTTATAACTTCCTGCTGTTTTGACCTTGTTTTGACCCTTGTATCATTAGAAAATGTCTCTTATTATTTCTAGTAACATTTTTTGTTTTCATCTATTTTGTCCAATATTAGAAGAGCCACTCCAGTTTTCCCACGGTCTTGTCTTGCATGATGTATTTTTGTTCCACCTTCTGCTTTCAATCTATTTGTTTCAATGAAATTTAATATGTGTCTCCTGTAAATGTAATTTAGTGTGTGTCTCCTATAAGCAGTATATAGTTGGATAGTGTTTTTAAATACAACCTAACAATCTATGCCTTTTGTGTGTATTATTTTATTCACAAACCATATTTTTACTAATAATGTAGGATTTATATCTGCCAGTTTATTGTTTGTTTTCTGAAAGTCTCATGTCTTTTTTGTTCCTCTATTTCTTCTTTACTGTTTTCTTTGGCACTGAGTACTTTCTAGTTTAATGATTTAATTCTTTTAATGATTTTTTATTATATTTTTGAATTATGTTCTTGGGGTTGTTTTGGGGCTAGAATATACATCTTATTTTAACCTACTTAAAGTTTACACAAATTTAAGATTAATGTAACAAAGTCTACAAATACATACTTGCTGTCCTTCTCTCAGCTTCTTTAAAAGATATGAAATCATATCGAGTAATAATAGTACCAATGTATTGCTGGTTTTAAAACATTTAGATGTGTAATAATATGTGTAATAATAACATCAAAACAGGGAAGAGTGAATACAGCTATATAAGACGAAAGAGTCTGTAGCTCATTGAAATTAAGTTTATTTACCGTTTCTGGTTCTCTTCATTTGTTCCTGTGAATTCATATTATCATCCTATGTGATGTCCTTACTCCAGTACAGCTAGGCTTCCACCTGCCTCCTTTGTGCCATTGTTTTCAAATATTTCACATGTCTATGTTTTACAGCCTCAACAATAAAATTATATGATACTGCATTATACAATTGCTTTTAAAATGAGTTAATACAAGAGGGAAATATGCATTTGTACTACCGATTATAAGTACATAGTTGTGTTTGCTGATCCTCTTTGGCGTTTTCACTTGGATTCAAATTGCCATCTGGGGTTATTTGCTTTCAGTTTTAGGTATTTCTTATAAGGCAAGTCTGCTAGTAACAAATTCCTCATTTTTGTTTATCTAGGAAAAAAAGTTATACCTTCACCATTTTTTATTCTTTATTATTTTTATTTTTATAGATTTAGAGGATAAAAGTGTGGTTTTGCTACATGGATATATTGTGTAGTGGTGAAGTCTGGGCTTTTAGTGTAACCATCACTCAAACAGTATACATCATACCTATTACCACCTTCATCTTTGAAAGCTAGTTTTGCTGAATTTTTTTTTCAGCACTTTGAATATGTCATTTTACTGTGTTCTGGCTTCCTTTGTTTCTGATGAGAAATCAGCTGGGTTCTTATTGGTGTTTCCTGATACATCATTAAGGAAACATTTTCTTTGCCTTTGTCTTCACTGTTTTTACTCTAATGTGCCTGGATTTGGATCTTTTTGCATATATCCTACTTGGAGTTGGTGGAACTTCTTGGATGTATAAAGTTTTTAATCAAATTTTGTAAGTTTTCAGTCATTATTTCTTCAGTGGTTGTTTTTCTCTTCCTTTATCTCTCTCCTCTCCCTATGGTACTTCCACTGCATATGAAATAGTGTGATTAATAATGTCCCACATTTTTCTGAGGTTCTGTTTTCTTTTGTTGTTGTTCTTCAGATTGCATAATTTCCCATTTAATCTGTCTTCATGTCTGTAGTTTACAGGTTTGCTGTAATTCTGCTGATCATTCAAATCTACTGTTGAGTTCCTTCTGTGAATTTTTCATTTCAATTATTGTACTTTCAACTCCAGAATTTCTATTTGGTTCTTTATTATTTAAAAAACTTTTTATTGGTATAGTCTATTTGATGAGACATTGTCATCACACCTTTCTTCACTTCTCTAAACTTGCTTTCTTTTAGTTCTTTGAGCATACTTACAATACCTGCCTTGAAGTCTTTGTTTTTCAAGTTTGCTATCTCAGTCTTCCAAAAGCTGTTCTTGTTGCCTACCATTTTCCTGTATAAGGGTGACACTTTCTTATTTTTTAGCATGTCTCATAATTTTGGTTGAAAACTGGACATTTAAAGTCATACATTGTAACAACTTTGGATAATGATCGCCAACTTGTCTTGAAGCTTGTTATTATTGTTTGCTCATTTCCCTTACTTTATACAACTCTGATGCTGTTCTTCAGAGGCATAACTTTGGCCATGTGCATTGTTCCCCTGAGATGGCAATAGATTTAGCAGACCTTTCTTTGTGTCTTTCCCTGATCTCTCCATTAAACTGGCTAACTCCACTGGTATAACATTCAGTTATTAGTCACCACCAGTAGCAAGCTGATTGGCCTATTGTTTTCAAAAATGCCCACGTGCATAAATTGCTCCACAGTTTGATCCAATTACAGTAATTCCCACTCATCTGAAACATTACAAGATCCCCAGCAGATGTCTGAAGCCATAGATAGTAGCAAACCTAATGGCCATCCATGAGAACACGTTTCTGTTCAGGTGTTTTATCCACAATTGTATTGCCTTTTCCATCTTAACTAAGCACTTATCATGCACTGTGGCTATAACTTTTACAGTCTGAGATGCAACAGCAAGACTAGTATGAGTTTCTTTTTTCTTCTTCACTATTTACAGAAGAGATTTGCTCTCAGAGTATATCTTAACAGACTCAGCATACAATATTTTTCCTTTCCTTATTAAGTCAACAACTTTCACCTTTCCACTTAAAGGAAGCAATATACGGCTTCTCTTTGACATATTCAAATTGCCAGCATTACTCCTCTTGTGCTTTGGGATCACTATTAAGTAAAATAAGGGTTAATGGAACACAAGCACTGTGATGTCTTGACAGTCAATCTGATAACAGAAGTGGCTACTAAGTGACTAATGAGTAGGTAGCATATGCAGTGTGGACACACAAGACAAGGGGCTGATTCATATCCTCCACAGGGCAGAGTGGACGATATGAGATTTCATCCATCTGATCAGAATGCCATGCAATTTAAAACTTACACAATGTTTATTTCTGGAATTTTTCATGTTGTATTTTAGAGCTGCAGTGGACTAAAAGTAACTAAAACTGCAGAAAGTGAAACCATGGATAAGGGAGCACTACTATAAATATGGTCTTGTTTGTAGGAAAAGTCTTCTAGGCCAGTTATTGAGGTTTGTCCTCTCCACAGAAGGGCTCTTCTTAACTCTCTGGTTTGCTGCTCTCTCTAGTAAACTTTTAGCTGGTGTACGGTTTAACCGAGTAAATTGCAATCTCCTGTCAATTGCTTACCAACAAAATCTTGACAGTTTTTAGTGCACTCTTAGGCCTGAACTTCCCCAAACTCTGTTCCAACTAAAGTCAGTTTCTTCAGGGAGAGTTTCAGCACGTACTGTTCTTATGGCTTGCCGCTGCCCCTGAAACAAGAATCTCACCATTGCTTCAGAGCTGGAAGCATGGATCATGCCTGATTCTCTTGGTGTGGAGCCCCTGATTTATGAGCAGGGTACTTGGCAGGGATAGTGGCCTCTGGTCTTCTCAGCTTGCCTCTCCTATAATGGAAACTCTGTCCTACACGTGAGATGGCACAAAGATTATTGTGTCCCGGTGTTTTTGGTCTCTTATTCCTAGGGTAGAGCTTCCACCTTAGGATCAGGGAATGGGTGGAGGAAGAGAACTCCAGATCTCTTAGCCCCTCTTGCCTGGTATTGATCTTCTGCAACATAGATGTGGGGAAATGAGAAAAGTTGATGGGAAGCCCCTCCCATGAAGATACTATAGCCCTGAACTGGACTTGGGGAAGAAGGATCCCTGCGTGCTTGCCGACACCCTTTCAGAGTGAAGCTTCTGTTACACAGATCTGAGAAGCAAGTGGGGAGTGGAGGGATCAGGCTGTGGCTCAAATGCCACAATTTCTCAGTGCTCTTACTGAGATTTAATAAATTTTATTAAATAAGTGTGTCATCATGTTCTGTATGCTCTTAGAACAATTTCAAAAAAATTTAATTTGTTGGTTTTTTAGGAATTTTTATGTTATTGTTTTTCTGGGGAGAAGGTCTGCAGAGCTCCTCACATTGCTAGTCTACATGTTGTCTTCCTGTATCAAGAAAATTTTGAAAATTAATTAATAATCTAGCAGTAGTAAAATGGCTTTTAGCAAACTTGGTGGTTAATCAATAGAAGTTTTCTGTATCATTAAAGCCTTATTGGTTATGGCCATTCATTGCAAGAGTCTAGAAAGAAATCTATTTTGAAAGACATTTGGAACTAAGAAAATCTTTCACATTAATAATAATCATAAGCAAATAAAAATATCATAAAGGAATTCCATGAGAAATAAATAGATATTTTAATTCACATTAACAAGCATTTTATGTAGAAAATATCCTGATGGTCCATATTACTGCATCACATAATGACATTAATTGTAATTTGACTACACAACTTGACATTAATTTTTTTAGTTTTGTGATACCTACTATCTTTAACTACACCTTAGGGGCAAGCATTGATGACTTCATACATTCTGTGGAGCACCAGAACATAGCTTTAGAAGTGGATGCATTTGGAACTAGAAACGGCACAGATGACCCATCTTATAATGGAGCCATCACAGTGTGTGGTAGTGAAAAGGTATGCAGGTCTCTAATAATCTTTCTGAAAAATGTGAAAAGCTAACATAATATCAATATACTCAGGCCTTCAACTCAAGAAATAAAAATGGAAAGCAAATACTGTTTTCATTTATTACTTAGTGAATTGTATTCACTGGCATAAATAATTCATATATCCATCATTGTCTACTGGCACAAACTATTAGCAAAATACCTACTCTAGAATACCTACTATCAAGACCATGTGTAAGTTCAAAAATTTCTTGTTTCCCCTCAAAGATTTTATAATACATGTATTCCAAAACTTCTGTTTTGTTCTTAAACAATAAACACTGAACATATGATGCTAACCTCAAGCAAGACATCTGGTGTCCTAAATATCAGTTACATGATTTAGTTTTACTATATACATATTTTGATTTACTTATACAGTGTTTGATTTTACTTACACAGTGTTTGGCTTTTTACTTTGATTATTTGACACCACAAGAAAAGTATAACCTCTTAAATGTCAAATTTTGACTATTTTAGAGAACAAAATGAAGATATTTGAAAACTTACATCCTTACTTGTTATATTTTAGAATTACAGCTTTTCAGTAGCATGCAATGCCAAAAGATTGAATTGCTTCCCAGTTCTTATGGACATTGTTAGTAATGGGCTACTTGGAATGGTTAAACCATCAGTACATATCCAAACTGAAAGAAGTACATTTTTGGAGGTAAGTATATATAATCGTACAATTCCTGACTTTCCTCTAACAGGAATCTCCCAGATCACCCTTTTAAGGGCTGGAATCTTGTTTTTATTGAGTAAACCACTGCATAATAAATTAACATTTGGACTCATTCTAGTTCTGTGACTTTGGAAAATCAATGCCTTTTCAGAGCTTCAATTTGTTTAAAGTAAAATAAAACGAACAAAACATTTTTTCAAAGAGAATATGAAGCAATAAAAATGAAATCATACAGCACTGTGACCAGCACAAGAATAGTGAATAAATGAAACAAAGGAGAAAGAAAGGAAAGAATAAAGGAAGGAAGGAAGGAAGGAAGGAAGGAAGGAAGGAAGGAAGGAAGGAAGGAAGGAAGGAAAGAATGAAGGAAAGAATAAAGGAAGGAAGGAGCTTCATTATTATTTTTAGAAATTTTACAAAAGAAATTCATGACAAAGTTCAGGCTAGAGTTGCAGACTGTCTACATTAGAATTACTGCAGATTCCTGTCAAAAATATTAATTCCCCTGGCCTACTTCAAACCAATCAAACCACTTTTCCTCATGGGCATGGTGAGAGGAGGGAATCTATTTTTTAAAAAAGGTCCAAGTAATCGAAATGTATACAGCCCTTTAAGTTTAGAACCAGAATAACTATCACAGTTCGTAATGATTCATTTTTAGTTATTGTATACATACATTTCTCCCTTTCAGAGAGTTCTTTGAACACAAAGATCATGTATTTTTAACATCTTTCAATTTTCTGGTTTCTGAGAGCAGTATACAGTAATTGGGCAAATTGCCTCAGACTTCTGTCTATCAAGATATCCTGTTCAACTAGAGTTAATTAGATACCAACCAGCTCAGCTGACTTTGTATTTATGTGCCTGATATAGTCACTTTAACCAATATCCCCAGCAACTCATTTTATTCTCTATTCTGCTTTACCTGCTCATTGCCCCCAAAGTCAGAGTTTCGCAGAGTTTCAGAACTTGCTTCTATCCTGCCCAGAGTTCAAGAATCGCTTGAACCTGGGATGCGGAGGTTGCAGTGAGCTGAGATTGTGCCACTGCACTCCAGCCTGGGCAACAGACCGAGACTCCATCTCAAAAAATAAATTAATTAACTAATTTAAAAATAAAATAAAAGACAAATCACAGGCTGGGAGAAAAATATTCACAATACTTACATATGTGACAAGATTTGTATCAAGAATATGTAAAGAACTCTCATTCCTCTGTAATAGAGGATAACCTAATTTTTTAAATGGACAAAGTATGTGTATATTTGTATATATACCATTTGTGTATATATATTTAGTAGTTAAGCCACTAAGTATTAAACCTACCCAGTACTCAGGACGTTCTGGAAGCAACCAGACAACAAGCTGTAATCTTATCATCTATGGTTAGCAAGTGTCTTTCTGGTGACCAAGCTGAAGACCACCAGAGTCTGATTAGAACTTTCTTCAGTGATGTGTTTAATCAAAGAAGCAACTATGTGAATCATGAAAATAACATGGGACTGGCTTTCAAGGGAGTTTGTGGTCTTTTATCCTTAAAGATTGTTACAAACAGGAGCAACAACAGATGGAACTAGGGCAAAGGTTTTCTTGGTGTTTTTGCTCTCCCTTCTAGTTTTTCATCTCTACTTTTGCATCTTTAACCAATATTTATCAGGTCTCATACCTAAAAAACTAGCTTATTATCACTGTAGCCATAAAATGTCAGATATTTTTTGAGTCAAGCTGCCACATTTGAGATAAAGATCAGCTAAGAAATTGAATGTGTCAACTGTGAATTATAATTTATTATTTAGCACCAAAATACATTTTAGAATCATAAGGCAAGAAAAGAGAAAAATCTTGCTCTTATTGTTTTCCAGATGTTATCAGTGCATTCATTTTCTTCAGTCACTTATCTGTAAATTTGAGTATAAAGCCAAAAGTTAAGTGTCAAAACTGGAAGGATAATGAAAGAGTCTGGGAATCTCAAAAGGGACCTAAGGCAGAATTATGTAAACTTAATCTAAAATTTTAAAACTGTATTCCAGAAAATGAACTTTAAATTTCTTCATTCAGTTCATTGTATTCTTTGAATTTTTCAGAATGGACAGGACAATCCAATCGCATTCCTGGCATATATCATGTTCTGGCTGGTTTTAACATCGAGTTGCCCACCTTACATTGCCATGAGCAGCATCGATGATTATAAGGTAATAATGAGTAATTGCAACTTCCATTATTTGGCATAGTCAGAAGCAGAAGGTAATTTTACAGGATTTTTCATAAGAATATTTATACATGCTTAACTGAGCAGCCAATTCAGACATAAATTCTAAGGTATAAAAATAAAAGAAAGTTTTATAAGTTGAAATATACAGATAAATAGGTAATAGAGAATTATTCTGAACTTTATCTGGATATGCCAACAAACTAGAATAGACAAACCAACTTTGAAAAAAAAAGCAAAGCTGGAAAATATGTTTCTGATTTCAAGGCTCACTACAAACTTGTAGTAATTAAGAATGTGTTGTATTAATTAAGAATAATTATGTAGATATTTTAAATGAAATAGACATTTCAGAAATAAGCCCACACATATATCAATTGATTTTCAATAAAATTACCAAATAACTTAAATGGGGGTAAGATTAGACTTTTCAGCAAACTGTGGTGGAACAATTTGATATCATTCTGAATAAAAGAAAAAAAAATGTTCTTCACATCCGTGACACCATGCACAAAATTAATTTGAAATGAATCACAGATCTTGTGATAGGCAATATTTTTCAGATAGGGAAGAAGCAGCATTTTTAAAAAAATAACTTGAACTTCATCAAAGTTAAAAGCTTCTGCTCTTTGTAAAACACCAATAAATTATAAAAGGCAGCTGAGCTTGGTGGCTCACGCCTGTAATCTCAGCACTTTGGGAAGCCGAGGTGGGCAGATCACCTGAGGTCAGGAGTTTGACATCAACCTGGCCGACATGGCGAAAACCCGTCTCTACTAAAAATACAAAAATTAGCCAGGTGTGGTGGTGCATGCCTGTGATCCCAGCTACTCAGGAGGCCAAGGCAGGAGAATCGCTTGAACCTGGGATGCGGAGGTTGCAGTGAGCTGAGATTGTGCCACTGCACTCCAGCCTGGGCAACAGACCGAGACTCCATCTCAAAAAATAAATTAATTAATTAATTTAAAAATAAAATAAAATAAAAGGCAAACCACGGCCTGGGAGAAAAATATTCACAATACTTATATATGTGACAAAGATTTGTATCAAGAATATGTAAAGAACTCTCATTCCTCTGTAATAGAGGATAGCCTGATTTTTTAAATGGACAAAGTATTTGTGTATATACTTTACCAAAGAAGATGTACAGATGGAAAATATTCCCATGAAAAGATGGTTAATGTCACGAGTAATCAGGAAAATAGCCTCAATGAGATAGCTCTACACACTCAATAAAACTAATAGTGTTAGAATGACCAACAATGTCAAGAGTTTATGAAGATGTGGAGAAACCGGACCTCTCATGCACTGTGGGTGGGACTGCAAATTGTACAATCACTTTGCAAAATAATTTGGCTGTTTCTTATAAAGTTAAAAATATACTTATTCTTATGACCTAGCAATTCTTCTCCTAAGTATTTACTCAAAAGAAGAGAAAACATCTTTCCACATAAACACTTGAGCATTAACGTTCTGAACAGCATTAGTCATAACAGCCAACAACTCGAAAAGACCCAAGTGTCCCCCAAGCAGTGAACTGACAAACAAATTCTGATATAGCCATACAATGGAATACTATTCAGCACTATAACAGAAGGAACAACTAATAAATGCACCAACACAGGTGAGTCTCAGAACCATTACACTGAGGGAACGATAACCACAAATAATTAGGTACTTTTAATTAGGATGATTTACTTTATATAAAATTCTTAGAAAGGTAAAATTAATCTGTAGTGACAGAAGGCAGGCTCGGGGTGTGGGGGGTCACCTGTAACCAGTGGTAAAGGCTATTGACTGCAAAGGATCATGGGAAACTTCAGGGGTTGTTCTATACCTTGCCTATGATGGTGGTACAGAAACATATGCATTCATCAGACCTCATTCAACTATATACTTAATATGGGTACTTTTTCTTGTTTGAGAATTATGCCCCCAAAATTAAAAAGAGATTGTTGAAATAAATGGAAATGATATTTTTGGAAATGCGAGAACTTGAAAAGATAAGAGAAAATTTCAATATTGAACTGACAACTTACAAATGTTTATTTACAGACACTCATTAATCCAAATGAATCTATAATGCGTTCACAAATTACCTGAGCATCTTGTTTAAAAGATGATTCTGATTCAGTAGTTCTGCAGTGGAGCCAGATTTTGAGTGGCAATCATAGGCGGTGAATTTATATGATTAATCAACCCAGGCCAACTCCCATTTTTGTGACTTCATGAAAAAAATCTATGAAAACTTGTGTAAGCATCTTCACTGTGTCATCTTCATCTGTTTCGTTTTCTCTGTCTCTCTAGTGCCCACAAAAAGCATAAGATTTACGTAATGTTCCCTTTTCATGTGGAATATGCAGGAATCTCAAGAAATTCTATTTACTAGTACGATGTAACTATAAGTCATTCTGGTGTAAATCCAAACTTTAAAACTTCCTCCATAGGAAACATGAACTCTTTCTTTGGCTTCTGTGATGCCGTAGTTTCACCATGTTTATCCTAAGACTGTCCATTGTTTGTCTTCTTTGGAGATTCTCATTCCTATATGTAATCTCTTAATTTCGGAAATCCTCAGATATTGGCCCTTGGCTGTCTTCTCATGTTAGATGCCATTCTGTCCTAGGCAAACCCATCTAGCTCTATGGCTTCGAATCCCCTCTACCAGCTGGTCACTCCCAGATCTGACTCTACCCCAGATCTCTAATTGTATCTAATTTGACCTCCAATGTTGATACAAACTCTGTTCTCAGCATTTCCACTGTAGGCAACACAGATGTCTCAAGTTTCATGCTTCCAAAACAGAACGGAATGTAGAGCTACTTGAATGTATTCCCCCACCTCACTACTTTCTCCATAAATAGCAGCACCACATGCTCAGTCATTTCCTAAAGATCCCAAAATCATCCTTAATTCTTCTCTTGCCTCCACTCATGTGTTGAGTCAATCATCAATTCTTTACCAGTTCAACTACCGGCATAGACCTGTGTCTGATGTAGGCAGGCTCTGATATGAATCTTTAGGTCAAATTATGTCTCAGGCAGGAGCATCATTTAGCTCATCAAAGCCCATCAACAAATGAATTTAAGTATTTTTTAAAAGAAAAAAAATTCACAACTGTTAGAATAGTTTCATGTATAAACCTATTGATTATACTGAAAACCATATCACTTCATAAGTAGTTTTAAAATATGTAATTTAGTATGTTTATTTAGAGAATGACAAATAATGTAAAATACATTTACATTTATAAATGTATTTATATTTATGTAGATACACATAAATATTTGAATGAGTGATAAATATTTGAATGTGGACTATGGCAGAACAACCCAATTTCTTTTATTCCAATTAAAGGATAAAGCAATTATGTGTGTGTGTGTGTGTGTGTGTGTGTGTGTGAAGGAGAGAAAAGAGAGAGAGAAATCACTGTGATGAGAATGTAGTTGTTTAAGGGAATAAGCTGTCCATCCCATTCACCCCTATCCCCCTGTAAGGCATTAAATCACTATTTTGTTTGCTGCAGTGTTCAATGCTTTGATTATTCTAAGGTCTTCTTTTACATATTTCTACCAGGTGTGTGATGAACATCAGTGTAGTTCATTAAAGCAGCAGACTGGTTATTTATGTTTGTAACTATCCACATCCCTTAGTCCAGATTACATTTGTAGACATAATCTAGAATTGTTACAAATAAAGATTTTGCTTGAATAGTTCCTTGCATAATCCACATTTTCTTAAGCCACAAACTCTGTATCTTTGCTGTCTGCTAATTAGAACAGAGCTCGGTCCCAGCTACGGATTTCGGGACTCTCCCCTTCTGCTTACTGGTTTGGGCAGGCGCTGGTGGATGTTTCCCTGTACTTCTTGGTCTTCGTTTTTATATATTTAATGAGCTACATTTCAAACCTCGAAGACATGCTACTTACAATAATTCATATTATTCAAGTAAGTGACAATATTCAAGTAAGTGACAATATTCACAAAATCATTGTGTGATTTAATTTGAAAATTTGAAATATTTCTATCAATATTTATACGGTCATAAATTAAAGAATTATAAAATCCTGGGCTATGACAATGTTTTGAATCCCAAATGTTTTCCTTGATTGCATTTGTATTTAACTAAGCTTCACATTCCTGTTGATTTTAGATCCCATGTGCTGTCGGTTATTCCTTTTCCCTTATCTTCATGACATACGTGATCTCCTTCATCTTTCACAAGGGGAGAAAAAATAGTGGCATTTGGTCATTTTGTTTCTATGTTGTAAGTATGTTTATTGTGGATGTATACTGTATATATTTAATATACAATTCTGAGCTAATCCTTTAAATTTTGCCCTCTGTAGGATGATGATATTATTGTCTATAATAAACACAAGAGTACAAATTCAGTTACTAGCATGGTTAAAACTAGAAATTGCTTCACCAAACTCCCTAATGAGAATTAATTCCATAAAGCCTCCCTTCTTTTGTCTAAATTAGGAGGAAAATGTGTATAATTTAAGAGTATCTATTCTAATTTCCTATGATTTCAGGATGCCAAAAAGCAAATTATTAATTCAATAAATAATTGTTGACTTCTGCAGTGTGTCCAAGTTAAGACTGATAATGGGAGGAAAGAGATTAAACGGACAGTTTCAATCCTGAAAGAGCTCCCAAAAGATAAACAGATGAGTAAGCAACCACTTATTAAAACAGTCATGAGTTATTTTCCATCTTAAGAGTCTATTATACAACTGAATAATAAAGAGGTCCATGAAAAACAGAGATTCATTTATGAAAATGAAAGTAGAGATTTTGTTTAAAAGGTGAAATCTGAAAAAGAGTAAAATTTCAGCTGAGAGAAGTATGAGGCACAAATAGAAATAATGAACAGAAACCCAGCAGAGGAAAAGCCCATGCTGATCCTAGGAACTGGTAATAATCTCGCCTAAATATAGACTAAAAACAAGATGCACAATGGCCATGGTCCTGGTTATGGCAAAAAATAAAATCTTGGCTGCCCTTAAATGATGTGCTGAAGAATTTAAAAGCTCATAGTGCAGAACACAAATAGGATTAGAGATAAACTTGCAGGAAGAATACTTTGATAGCCATAAAGGTGATGGTTTGCACACAGAGAAATTAAAAGTACAAAAACTTTTAAGTAGTCATTGCAGTGTATTAGAAGGTAAAATATCAGGGCTTCAAGTGTACCTATCACTTCCTGTTATCCCTAAATTTTCTATTTTAGTACTTCTGCTTAAGCCATTCCATGTTGTTAAATACTTTTGTTTCCCCATTGGTATAGTTACCAAAAGTCTTACCTTTTATTTTTGTTGTTTTATTCCTGTTAGATATCAATTTCAATTTTTTTCTTAGATTGTTACTCATCTACTTTTATTTTTTAAAGTTTATCTACTTTAATTAAAATATTATATGTATGGGTGCTGGGTGTGTCTTATACCTGTAACCCTAGCACTTTGGAAGGCCTAGGTCAGTGGATCACTTGAGCCCAAGAGTTCCAGACCAGCCTGAGCAACATGGTGAAACCCCATCCCTACTAAAAATACAAAAATATTAGCTGGGTGTGTTGGCATGCACCTGTAGTACCAGCTCTCTGGGAGTCTGAGGGAGGAAGATCACTTGAGCCCAGGAGTTTGAAGCTGCAGTGAGCCATGATCACACTACTGCACTTCTACCTGGGCAACAGAGCAAGACTCCATCACACACACACACAAAAAAAACAGAAAGAAATTCTACATATCACATCCTATATTTATCAAGTGATATCTCATTTGTGAAATTCTAGGCCAAAGGAATTTGGCTAAGTCACTAAAATAAACTGTTAATGGAGATATACTGATTTCAGCTTGGTTAGCAAGATTGAAGTTGAAATTACTAATATCTTCAAGATGAGCCTCTCGATTTGGAACTTACATTGAAATTCAGGGTGATTAACCTTCATATTTGCTTTTTTTTTTAGATCACTGTATTCTCTGTGGCTGGATTTGCATTCAATGTCTTTGAAAGTGATATTCCATTTATCTTCACTTTTTTAATACCACCTGCCACAATGATTGGCTGTTTGTTCTTATCTTCTCATGTAAGTAATGACACAGTCTGTCCCAGTCCCCTGAAACTGATGACCAACTGTGAAACTTTGCCCAGTGTTGAAGGTCTACTACAACATGTTTAAAGTGCATGGAGTTCAAACATTTCTACCTCTTGGAATACAATTGATCTTCTCCCAGATAAGACAATATGTTCCAGCTGACTGGTAATGGAAAATCTGGTCCTGCTTAATATATGGGGAGGAAGGGTTTAAGCGGTGGTGGGAAATAGAGTAGTCCTTACACTCATGTGGGGACTTATTTCCTCCTTGATATGCTCGGCTTTAGAAGGAAGTAAATGAAATGTCCATAATCTTTGGGATTTCAGAGTTCTAAGGAAGCACCCAATATAAGCAAAGTCCTTTTTTCTGGCTGACTGATACCTATAGTTCTGCAAAAGGAAGTTACAGTACATGAGTGAAGAGGTATCTATGGGAAGGGGAAAGGTAGAGAAGGGGGCCTCACAAAGAGAAACAATAGGCACAGGAAGGTGTGTGAAGTTCTGTGTGAGAAGAATGAACACTGTCTCTCACTGTTTGGGGAGGTTAGCACGGATCTCCAGGATTCTCTTGCCATGTGATTAGTAATTGATAAATCCTATTGCTTCAAACGAAAGTTCATAGACCTTGGGAGGAAAGAAGATAGCCCCTTGCTTTACACTTTAGAAAGGGCACTTAACGTGATATTCATGGTCAAATGTTAGCAGGGCTGTTTAGGGCCAATTCACATATATGTGGACAAATTTCAGGAAACAAAAATCTCCCAGTTTAGCAATTGTCTTTTCTTTTGCAGCTTCTCTTTTCTTCTCTCTTGTCTGAAGAACGAATGGATGTACAGCCATTTCTGGTATTCCTAATTGTAAGAACACACTCTTCTTTAAAAATTATCGCTTTTTACTAATTTTAATAATTTTCATTCCTGTACACACTGTGAAACATTTTTATTAAGGTAAAGATATAGATATCTATAGCCCAAGGAGATATAATGCTTGTAAAATCTGGAAGAATTATTTTTACAAAGATCAACTGGCTAGCTAATGTGCCTCCCAAATTTTAAGGACACTGTACAACTGTTAGAGAAGATGAGAAAGTAATGATATCACATAAGTATAGTTGTTTCCTATGTTTCTATAAAAAAGATTGAAAATGAACTTGATAGTTTCACAATTTGCTAGATAGGTTATTAGAAATTTGTAATTATTTCACTGAATGCATTTTTGTAGAAGTTCAGTTATTTATAGCACATCTCTGATATTGAACAATTATCTTTTTATGTTTCTAATCATGTGTCTCTCTTTATTCCTAGCCTTTCCTTCATTTTATCATTTTTCTTTTTATTCTTCGATGTCTGGAATGGAAGTTTGGAAAGAAATCAATGAGAAAGGATCCTTTCTTTAGGTTGGAAAAAACAAATCAGATTTTTATTTTGTTGATCAATATCGTAAAATATTTTTCATGCATAAATCAATTCATTAACAAAGAGGTGCCGTGTGCTAGGATAGGCTGGAGTAGGAACCATGGACGCATACAAATAATGCAGATCCAGATACCTAAACCCAAGAAGGTTATGATCTAATGGAAGAAACAGACCTGAAGCATGGAGTATTAAGGCTCTGTCTGCCACTGTCCACAGTGGAGCACTGGGGAAAGTTAAATGTGGCCGGTCCCACCTAACAAACAGTATAATGCCAGTGGGAGAAATGCTGTCCATCCAGGAGGAAGGAACAGAATGATCCACTGGCCAAGGACAGCAATAGCTGTGTTCTTTTCCTGGTAGTGAGCATCCCAGCCGGTCGATGACAGACCGGTTTGGTTATTAATGGGACTTAAAAGCTGAGACTATTTTTGGCACCATACAAATAAGAGCAACCATAAGCATCTTACTCCCTCTGTATCTCCCGTACCACATCAGTTTCATCTTTCGCTATTACAGAAAGTTGGATGGGAGACTGCCAAGATGAGAGCAGACCTTTAATCTTCTGAGATCAGTATGAAGGAGGCACTCAAGGGAAGAGAGACTAGAATAAGTATATCCTGGCTATGATCAGACGTAGAATGGAGAGGAAAGGTCAATATGCCACATATTCCAAAGAAATGAGGGATCAAGCATCTAACTTGTATTTTGCTAGAAACTCCTGATTACAAATATTCTGGCCCATTTTCCTCATGAAAACATAATGATGTCAACATGTTGGTGTCAAAGCTATGGTTCCCAGAAAAATTACTCCATTGAGTTATGATATAAAAATTCTTTGTCAGCTAATCGGTTTCAAGTTAAAACTGATACTGAAAAGACATATTTCTAGATAAGATAAGCAAGGAGGTTGTAAGGGGATGGGAGTTGTGAAGGGAGATTATAATGGTTTGTTAATTGCTCATACTGCTCAAACATAAGCTTTAAAGAATGCAACTTTTGACACAAAAATGAAAGCCAGAAATCAATTATTAATGGATGGTTTTGATTCTAGAATTTCTCCAAGAAGCAGTGATGTGTGTCAAAATCCAGAAGAACCAGAAGGAGAAGATGAAGATGTTCAGATGGAAAGAGTGAGAACAGCAAATGCCTTGAATTCTACTAATTTTGATGAGGTAAAACATTACACAAAGGTTTTTTTACTAGTCAGTCTACCAGTCTAATTCTCTAATGATTTTGAGTTTCTCTATTCCTTACAAATGAGGATCACTATTTTAGTAGGTAGTCATCATTTTTACAATTAAATGAGCAGACTAAAAGTCACATTAACTCTTTTGTTCTTCTTAGAATAAATTAAAAATAGAGTGCAATAGAAATTATTAAAGCCAAGAAAGAATTTCAGAAACTGAACTAAGCAACAAACATCATTGCCTGTTGGAGAAAGTGCACAGTACAAATTCAGGGTCAGGTCCAGCCCACAGCATTTGTTTTGTTGTTTGAGGATAATCAGTGCTTCTCTACGTCTCATTGCTCCTGTTTGTTCTGAAAGACAGGCAAGCTGTATAAAATAATGTGCTCCTGAAAAAACTGCCTTTGTAGGAGAGGAAAATGACAATCTCTCCTCTCCAAAACCAAGTGTTAGGCTAGGGACATGGCCAAGAAGCATGTCACCAAATAGAAGGTCTTCTTTGATGCATGACTGGGGCAACAAAGGGTCCAACTAATGAGAAGGTGGAATTTTGTTTCAAAGCTAATGGAGAAAATTAAGGTCTGACATAACTTCTTGTCATTTACAGAAGCCAGTCATCATTGCCAGCTGTCTACGCAAGGAGTATGTGGGGAAGCGGAAAGGCTGTTTTTCCAAGAGGAAGAATAAGATAGCCACAAGAAATGTCTCCTTCTGTGTTAGAAAAGGTTGGCCATGGGGATCTTCCACGGCTGGCTCAGAGCCCTCCTTAGAGCTTCCTGATTCCTAATGAGCATTATTCTGGATACCACCTCTTGGTTCACATGCAGACCCAGAGGACAGTGACAATAATAGCCTCCTTTACATGTTTCCTTTCTAACTTAAATTAACTCACCTCATGAAGAGGAGCCTAGTCACATCTACAGTGAAACCATAAGTTCTCTAATAAGATGAACTTTTGAAGTCATAACATTTCTATTAAATGAACACAATTGATTACCTAATGTTCATTGTTTTTCACAAGTTAATGGACAAGATGTGCTAGCACACTCTGAAGGCTTGGCCAGCAAGTGTTAGATGACCTCAGTTTGTGCCAATATTGCACCAAAGTTAGGATCACAGGAGAGAGAATATGACACACCTGGCTTCCAAGAGTGGTTTTGCCACTTCCCATCAGTGTGACTTTGCGCAGGCAACCCCATCATTGAGAGCTTCTGCCCCAATGGCATAAGAAGGCGCTACAATAACTTCTCAGGGTGGTTGTGACAACTAAATGACAACTAATAGCAAATGCTTGTCACATAGTGAGACTTCAACCATGTTTTACTCTTAATGTTACCATTAAAATAGATAAACATTAAGTATAACCTTTTTTTCAGGTGAAGTTTTAGGATTATTAGGACACAATGGAGCTGGTAAAAGCACATCCATTAAGGTGATAACTGGAGACACAAAACCAACTGCTGGACAGGTAGGTGAATTATGTGGAAAATATGTTATTTAATGGTGAAATAGATTTATAAGATTTGATGACCTTAAAAACAACAAATGTCACTTAATCATTAGATAACTGAAGTGATTAATGAATACACAGGAGAATAAATTCATGAATTATCACATAAATGCACATAAAAGTTAAGCACTGAAAGGGTGTCACAGAATCCTTAGGGTGTCGTTTTTCCAGTCAAAACCTCTGTGGCTGGTGGTGCCTTTGCCCAAGTTTGGCTCAGACCCACTGCATTCTTTCTGCCCACTCAGCTCAGCAGGCTGCACTCTGTTCATGCCACCAGCCTAGATCCCAAGCCTGCCAACAGTGAGCCAGGCACAGAGTGGTGATGGGTGTGTGAGCAAGCATGGGGTCTGGTTGCTGCACACAGCCAGGCATGCTGGTTGTGGCAGGGCAGGCAGCTCCAGGCACAGGCACAGGCACAGGCACCAGCTCCGTGTAAGGCTGTGGCTGGACCAGGCATACTGCAAGCAGCTTCCACTGCAGGCACCGAAAAACGTGGTGGCACCCAGAAGCTTGGAAGTGCCAGGAACCACAGAGTCCTAAAGAAGGTGTCACAGCCCTGGCTCGGGGAGCCCCTAAGCCTGGGATCCCTGAAGGGATGCAGCTCTTCTCTCCTCGTTGCCCACAACATGGCAAGCAGGGGGCGTGTTTCAGCCCTGTTTGTGTTACAGCTCTTTCAGTCCCACCATTTGTCAGGTCCTGAGTTCTTGTCCCATGTCCAGGAAGAATGAAGTATGTGGACAACTGGAGGTGAGGAGCTTCACTGAGTGACAGAATAGCTCTCAGGAGACCCAAAGTGGGTCTCCTATTTGCAGGCAGGTCATCTTGATGAGTGTCCAGCTCTTACTAGAGAGGAGACCCAAAGTGGGTAGCAGCTTTCTGCAGCTGGTAGTCCCTATGTCTGTGTGAATCTGACTGAGTCTGGGATTTTTATGGGCTCAGAAATGAGGAAGTGTGTGCCAACTGGTCCATGAGTAGCCTTGGGCAGGCCTGGAAAAAGCACCATAAGTTCTCACTCTGGGCCACAGACTCCACCTAGAACTGGCAGCCTGGCCCCCAGACTTCAGGCCTTCCTTAGCTTGAAGGTGGAGTTTCACCAGAGAACCACCCCTTTCTACCCAGGAGCCTGTGTGCCTCCTGCCATCAACATGCCATCTATAGCACCCAGGCTGTTTGTGCTGAGGGGCACCTGCAGGTCTGTGCCAAGCTGCCCTCAGCACCCTCCTGGCCTCCCTCTCACACTTGTCAGGGCCTAAAGTCCAGAGGGGGCTGAGGCGGCAAGAGGTTGGCATATTGGTGCCACCCTGGGTGTGTACACACCCAGCAGGGTTGCAACAGCACCTGGGCTCAGCCACAACTTTGCTCCAAAATTGGAGCATGCACCAGCCCCTGAAATTCAGTAAAGGATGCCCCAATTCAGTAAAGGGCAAGGCTCCCACCTGTTTCTGGCGCCCACCAGCCCCCCGGAGTACACAGCCCCAGTCACACCTCCCCTGCTACAGCCAGCATCTTCACTGTGGCTGCTCCAGACAGGCTGCCACTGCCATCAAAGAGTAATTATTAAAGGCATTAAGACATCTCCCTTGCTGCAGATGGCATCTTCACCGCAGCAGCTGCAGACAGGCTGCGGCCACCTTCAAGGGGTAATTATTAAAGGCATTAAGAGAATGTCCAGCATCAGAGATGAAATTAATGCCAGAATTCATAAAATCCTATTTATACTGCCATCAGTCACATGGATTTGCACTTTTAGTGAGCATTGTCTTTCCAGTATGTAATATTTACTCTTTAGTAAAACTTAAAAAAAAAAAACCTGTATTAGACAGTTGTCCTTCACAAACTGCTTAGTTATTGGAACATACATTTCTGTGCAAATGCAACTGTTTCTTGTGAGTGTTTTCAAGAAATATATCAAAAATGAGAAACAAGGAGGTGAAATTGACTTTAATTGTACTTACAATTTAGTTGTATAAGGTGGCTAGGCAAACAGAAAAAGAACTCAGGTTTATCTAAGAGAGACATCATGTGGTAGAGATAAAACATTTTCTCCCAAATTCTATGGCAGAGAATAGAAAACCTTAAGAACGCTTTTACAAAGAATGTCCAGAGGAAGTACAGAACAGAATATAAAGCAGATACCTGTCGAACTGTACCATGGGAAAGGGGCTAGTAGTCAAGCCAAGAAAGGAAAAGACAGCTTGGAATGCTATTGACAAATATCCCACTAAAGAAAGAAGAGAAAACGGACATTCACAATCCCTCTGTAGCCACTGTGAGAGCGGATGTTCATGAAGATGCCTCTCTGCTGGTGGCTTGGCCAATTCTAACTTAGTCCTTAACTTCAATCATGGACACCCTCCAACTCAGTCACCACCTGGGCTCTAAGTCGGTATTTTATTCCTCATTAAGCATGGGAGGAAGGAGATAACTGCTCATTAATACATTGGAATGAAATCCTTTAAAAGGTAAGTCTGATCTGAACTAGAAAGCCAGCCATTTAAGGATCACAAAATGAGCTTAATTGGATCAGCCAGTGTGAGTTTGTCTTAATCCATACATTCTCCTGATTAAATACTTTCAGTGACCACTTGCTGCTCTATGGCTGGAAAGACACAACCCTCCTTGTCTTGCGGGTAGCTGCAGGAGCTGGCTTCCCTGTCCCTCCTGCCTCATCTTTGTCCTCCCCGTCAAGCTTCCACATCAAGCTTCATCCCTGCACAGGGCTTTGGTCTTGCTTTTTGCTCTGCCCCAAATTCCTTGCCTTTTGCCTTTTTTCCATGACTAGCATCTTCTCCTCTTTGTTGAAATGGCCCCTCAGCAGACAGGCTCTTTCTAATTACCCTACCTACTGTCACTTCCCCAGTTATTCTCTACCCCAGCCTCCTGAATTTCCACAACAGCACAACTTTTGATCTGTCTTTACTCTGTGTATTGATTTTTCTACTTGTTTATTGCCTGATTCATTCAGTAGAATTAAAACTCCTGATAACAGAGGCACTAGTTATTCCACCCTCCACTGTACCCACAGGCAACATAGCACTCGTTACATAGGAGGTACTCAAAAGATGTTGATCCATGAGTGAAGTTAAATAGTAACTCAATCAATATGTTTCATTTTGACAGTGATTTTAAAAAATTGATATCAACTGTTGGCCAGGATGGACAGGCACCACATTTATGGGATATTGGATTTTTCAGCTGAGATTGGATTGTTGGCTGTGGACACACTTATTTTCATGTATTTGCTCTCTGACAGCCTTTCTCCAATGCAAAATGATTACAGATTATTAAATCCAATGAGGTCCTAGAGTTCCTCTAGTTTTTCTAGGTTTGTGAAGAGAAAGATGTCATGGATATAATCAAAGAAGTAGTGCATAATGTAGGTTCTGAGAGGGAACTTTCATCTGCAGGTGCTACTGAAAGGGAGCAGTGGAGGGGATGCCCTGGAGTTCCTGGGGTACTGCCCTCAGGAGAACGCACTATGGCCCAACCTGACAGTGAGGCAGCACCTGGAGGTGTACGCCGCCGTGAAAGGGCTGAGGAAAGGGGATGCCAAGGTTGCCATCACACGGTACACAGAGGAGCCACATCTGTTCTATACCCAAGGGAGGGTGGAGGGGAAGGTTGGGAGTGATGACCCTCACAGGAAATTCAGGATGGGAGACTCTGAATGCTGACCCAGGTCACGCTGGGTAGATTTACAACTAGAAACTCCTTTCCTGGATGTCAAAGTGTTAAGTTTCTTTCTCATATTAAATAAGAACATTTAAAAAGGCTGGGCACAGTGGCTCATGCCTCTAATCCCAGCACTTTGGGAGACCAAGGCAGGTGGATTGCTTGAGCTCATGAGTTTCAGACCAGCCTAGGCAACTTGGTGAAACCTCATCTCTTAAAAACAACAAAAAAAAACAAAAATTAGCCGGGCATGGTGGTGTGCACCTGTGGTCCCAGCTACTTGGGAGACTGAGGTGGGAGTATGGCTTGAGCCAGGAGGCAGAGGCTGCAGTGAGCCAAGATTGCACCACTGCACTCCAGCCTGGGGGATAGAGTCAGACCTTGTCCCCAAAAATAATAATAATAATAAAATTTAAAATTTAAAAAGTAATTATTCATTGTTAAAATGTATAGAAAATACTAAAATTTGGACTGTCATAGAACAACTATTTGGATATAATGACATGTCCTATTTCTTCAAAAGGCAACGTTATCTTTTGTGGAGGAGCAAGTCAGCCAGTAATATCACCCCTCCTTCCCCCATACTGCCCCCAACACCACCACATGTATTTCCAGAACTGCATTTTTGAGCTCTGCTCCTCCACCCTTGCTTGGGTTATCCTCTTATCTACTTCCGCCTTGTCAAGAAGACTGTACAGCTCTCCTGTTTCCTTCAGGTTAGTGGATGCGCTCAAGCTGCAGGACCAGCTGAAGTCTCCTGTGAAGACCTTGTCAGAGGGAATAAAACGAAAGGTACGGGCAGGGCTTGGTGTTGCTCTGCAAGTGCCATAGATGGGAACCAGATAGGCTCTTCCTCCCGTTGCAGCTGTGCTTTGTCCTGAGCATCCTGGGGAACCCGTCAGTGGTACTTCTGGATGAGCCGTCAACCGGGATGGACCCCGAGGGGCAGCAGCAAATGTGGTGAGGAACATTACCACGGTCAGGGCCAGCGTGGATGACTTGCATGGAGTTTGTGAACCATTTTTCTTCTGTAAAAATTGTCCTTTAAACTTTTTTGTGGAGGAAAAAAAAAAAACTATCAATGTCACTTGTAAAACCAATACTTTGAAAAAAAATCTTTCCCTGATAATATTTTATAAACATTTCTTATTGAAGAAAGAATTACCATTGTTAGGGCCCGTAGGTCTCACTCTTGAGTTTCATAAGTGCTCAGTTGATCTTTTAGGTGCATTTCTGGATCACAATCACGTAGTGTTCCGTACTGAGCATGAGAACAGTAGTTCTCATTAAGGTATAAAGGTGATTGTCATTGTGTGCGTTTACTGTGCATTTATTTTCTTCTCACTAGGTCGTGAGATGCTGTTGTTAAATTTTATGTCATTCTGTTCCCCTTCACACAGACTTCTCATAAACAAACCTCTCTTGCTTAGCGCTTCTTTTTGAATACAACCCTGTAATGAATGTTGTGTTCTGTAAACACCCCTCTTCCAATGCATGATTCCAGTTTAACAGCTCTCAACTAGCTTGCCCTTCCTCATCCTATCTGCCCTACCAACAACCCTCTTTTGCTTAATCTCTTTTTGCTAATTATTCACATGCATGCCAGTTAAAAATTCTTTTCTCTATCTCTTTCTGATTAATTAGAGGATTTCCTAAATTGCAAATCATCTCTTGACATTATAGGCAGGCCATCCGGGCCACCTTTAGAAACACGGAAAGGGGCGCCCTCCTGACCACCCACTACATGGCAGAGGCTGAGGCTGTGTGTGACCGAGTGGCCATCATGGTGTCCGGGAGGTTGAGGTGAGTGCCTGTCCTGGACCCACACTTGAGCCCAAGGTGCGTTGCTGGAAAATGTTGTCTGTGGGCAGGGAGAGATCACTGAAAACAGCTGAAATGACTGTGCCCAGGTCTAACAATAGGGACCTTGAGACAATGCTAGCAGCAAATCAAGGTTCTCAAACATTATACTGAATTTTTTTTTTCTCCTTTCTCATATGACCTCATCCTCCTCCTACCTCCAGATGTATCGGTTCCATCCAACACCTGAAAAGCAAATTTGGCAAAGATTACCTGCTGGAGATGAAGGTGAAGAACCTGGCACAAGTGGAGCCCCTCCACGCGGAGATCCTGAGGCTTTTCCCCCAGGCTGCTCGGCAGGAAAGGTAAACGTGGTTGTTGTTTTGGAAATGGTACCAAATGTTCAATGTTACTTGTCAGTTATGTTGACTCATAGTCATTCAAAAGGAAAACCTAAAAGAAAGGGATTATTTGTTGGATTCTGCCGGAAGTAAACCAGAGAAGAGACAGCAGACGTAAGAGCTGATATAGCAAGTGTCATGGTCCCACTATGTGCCAGGGACTGTCCTGGTATTGTGTTATCCTATCCAAAACTTACAGAGATTTTTCAGTGTAGACATAACTATTCCAGCAAAAAGTGAGTGGACTTCAAAAAAGGGTTGTGAGGGACCTTTACAGGGACCTTTGTAATTGAAATTGATTACTATCTTTATTAAGAGGAAATGAACTGAGAGACAGGTTAGGTCACATAAGGAGTTAACAAGTGGCAGAACCAAGAGGTAAACCTAATTATTTTATTTCAAATCAATTAACATTTCCAATTTTATGTAAATTCTGGTAACAGCACCATCCCGATGTATTTATTTTCATAGACAGAAAAAAATTAAAGAGTAGCCTTAGGATCATTTTTAACACCTAGAATTTATAGCAGATGATAGATAATTTAGGAGTTAGGTGAGAAAAATAACAACAAGGAGAAATAAGTCATAATAATAACAATATGGGAAAATATATTTCTACAGTGTAATATAAATGGAAAAGCAATGCTATAATTCAATGTCCAGTTCTTGGCTGTATAGAAATACATCATGAAGCCACAAGGAATAAGCAAAATAGGTGAGAATGATGCACCATAAACATATGTAATGATGTCTTATGAAATGAAATGTACATCTTCCTAATTTTCAAATGATGAAAAGACAAACATTTATCCGAGAAACAAAATATTAACAATTGTTGTTGCCTACATTTTTGGTGTTGAATTCCTGCTCTTCTAACCAGAGGCTCAATTACATTATCCTATATTAGGTAGGCAATTTGAGTAGGATGGAGGAGAAGGAGAGATATTTGACTTGTGGGAAATATATCTAGATTTCCACCCTATTTGAGGAACTTTAAGAAACTATGCAGTATAAGTTCCTCGTTGAAGGCTGAAGTTGAAGATCAAGTATTCAATTAGAAAATAAGGTGGAAGGTGACTTTTGCAAATCTTGAAATATCATCTGGACAGCCCCTACTCACTTCCATCCAAGGGGCCAACAACACTAAACTGTCTGAGTATTACACTCCCTTCCCCCAGTTCTCCTTGTGAACTGCTTCCTTTTGATTAATATCGACTCACCTTATCCTTTTTTCCTACACCAAACTGACTCTCATTTATAGAAATAACAACCCATATACAAAGCTACACAAATCAAAACAATATGGCACTCTATTCTGTTCCATTGATCTTTCCTCTCAGGTACTCCTCTCTGATGGTTTATAAGTTGCCAGTGGAAGATGTGAGACCTTTAGCCCAAGCTTTCTTCAAATTAGAGAAGGGTAAGAAATATGACTTTGAAATAAGACCCTGGAAAGAAGATAATTTCGAATTGTAAAATAATCATCTTTATGACAAAAATGAAATGTGACAAAATGCACTAAATTTTAAAGTTACAGTCTCAAATTGAATTTTAGTAAGACCAAAATCAAGGAGCTAGAGGGATTCTCTGTGTCTGTGCCAGGAGATAATGAGAGTGATTGTTTTCACTTGCTTTGTGGGGTTTTGTCATGTATTTTTCACATATATTGGTACAACCTAAGTCAAAACTCATTTATATATGCATTTAAGAAAATTTTTCTTCGAAATGTCTATGCATATATATGTAAAATTAAATTTTCATGGACCAGCATATTATTTTACTGTCTTAGGCTGTATATTAAGAAACTGACTCCTGTCTGGTCGTTGAAACAATCTCCTCGCATCTGTCACATTTTAAAACTAACTGCCCTGCATCTGTCATCACAGGCTCATGTTTTCCTTGCAATTTTAGCTCATTAACTCTGCTACTCTGAACTGTGCTAGTCAGAACCCCCTTGTTATGCTATTTTCATTGTCACTGCTCAGTGATATATCTTTGCTTGCTTATCCCCTGCCCTAAGGAAGAGATTCAGGTCTTCTAGTTCTAGAGGAATTGTCTAACTTCCTAGAGCATCAGGAATTGTCTGATTCTCTCCTTGGGAGCATCTGTGGTCACAGTAATGCATCTTCTTTTCATGCTCTGATGGATCTGAGCAATCCAACTTTCTGGGCCATGTGGTCATTCACAGCACTCTTCAGGTTGGCAACAAGCCCAGTACTGACCTGAAACTTCTGGTGGCATATTTCCAATCTGCCGAGCTCCTGTTAGAGCCCTAACTGCCTCTCCCAGTCTATTTTGGTCAATAAGAACAGTTTCTAACCCAATCAGGGGAAGCTGCAATGGTTTTTGGATAGAGGTCCGTGAAGATACCTGCTCTCTAAAACAGCTCACAAATCCTTCTCTATAACCTTCTGATGCAAGCCTTTTCAAAATGTGCCTGGCTTCCACCTCTTTCTGTGTTGAATGTGCAAAACCCACTGGCTCATAGGCAAGAAAGAAAGCTTACTCAATACCATTTTCTCCTTTAAATACAGTTCACAAAAACTGCACCACATACAAGCATAGTCCAAGCACTTTTTTTCCCAAACCTAAATAAATGCATTGGTGTATTCTTAACTGAATGATGTACTTAAGACATGAATGAATATCACCTTAACCTATTTATTGAAGATTTTAAAAATATATATCCTTTGCACTATATGCTGGTGTATGAGACCTCTAGATATGAAATATGTGAACTAATACATGTTCATCCCTATGCAGTTAAACAGAGCTTTGACCTAGAGGAGTACAGCCTCTCACAGTCTACCCTGGAGCAGGTGGGTCACTCTTAGTGATTCTATATCATCCACGGTAGATGTGTATAATGTATTCACTTGGAGCTGCAAAGACAGTATGGCATTATTCTCCTCTCTTTATTTCTTCCCTCCCTTTCAGGTTTTCCTGGAGCTCTCCAAGGAGCAGGAGCTGGGTGATTTTGAGGAGGATTTTGATTCCTCGGTGAAGTGGAAGCTCCTCCCCAAGGAAGAGCCTTAAAACCCCAAATTCTGTGTTCCTGTTTAAACCCGTGGTGTTCTTTTTTAATACATTTATTTTTATAGCATCAATGTTCTATTTTTAGAAACTATATTATAAGTACAGAAATGGTTCTTCGTGTGGTGGAAGGAGGTATGGGTGATGGGTAAGTGCCGTGTCAGTGTGGACAGAGGCATTTGACTAAGCCAACCTCCTCTCACAGCCTCTGTATCTCTGCAGGCCGCCCTGGTTCCATTTTTCTGTGTGATACCGAATAAACAAATTTACTTTTATATGATGGTATAAGTTTGTAGATATGCTAAACAAATTTTGTTTAAATTTTTTAAATAAAAATCTTAAAACATTTTTTTCTAACCTAGACTGAGAAATTCATGCGTTTACTCTTCTGGGTGTTTGATACTTTGTAAAGTTGATATTTTCCTAAGAATTTAACATGTCATACTTTTTGAAATAGATTTAAGTGTGTTTCTTATTGCTAAAAATACTAAATGTCATGGGTCATAGTATCGGATATCAATGTAGTTGATAACATTTCCACAGCTAACACCATGATGTAGGCATAAACTGAAAACCAAAAACCTACTATTTCAAATATATTGTACTTTTTTTATTTCTGTAACCCAACTGTGTGCCATTTTCATTGGACTTTTAAATGTAGATGTCTATATTGTAACTGATCTTTTGTGGATATGTGTCACTTGGTTTCAGAAAGTTCACAAATGTAGCAACAGGTCACATGACTGAGTAGGTATAAAATGTGAAATAAACCTCATATATGTAGTTTTGAAATATGTTCTCTATTTCATGTGTCTTTTTCTTAACTCGGTGGCCTCCTACTTACAAATTTCATTAAAAATAATTTCTAATATAAGCATAATTACTGGACTTTAAGACCCATAACAGAATTTTCTGCTATACTATTTAAGCTAACGTTTGGGATATTAGCCTAATTATTACCCTTGTTTACCAAGTATAACAATGAAACACCAACTCTACATACTTCCTGGTACTGCACTCCTTCACGTTTACAGCCATAAAACCAGACAGTTAACATAGAAAAGAATACTCATATTTCTATTTGCTTGGGCTTAACTTTGTCTGTCTAATTCAACTTTTGTGTTATACAGAAATATGCTGGGATTTGGAATACCAAGAAATATAAGTCTTATTTTTTATATATACATTTGGAGTAAATCCTACAACCCTGTCAAGACTTAATGTACTCCATTGCTGCTAGTTGGGGTGGATTTCAGGAATTAAACCCTTCTTATTTTTAGATATGCAAATCTGTGTTCAAAGGGACAAGTAACTTAACCAAGATTACTCAACTGGTCATTAGCCCATCCAGCATTCAACAACATCTGATACCAAAGCCCATGTTTTTCCCACTACCTCAAGCTGACTCAAGCACTTACTGATAACTTAATTCAGAAGGCAGTGGACATAGAAAACCCGGAAGCTTCTTGATGTGCTTACGATTCAATCAGAAGTGAAATTACATATACTTGGTAGAAAGCAAAAATATAACAATATTATATAATCAAGTGTTACATGGCATGCTATCAACAAAGGTGCTGTCTACAAAAATTAAGATCTGTTTTGAACTAAGGTTATCTAATGAAGATTCTTATGAGTGAAAAGGAATTCAAGCTTGATTTTAAAGAAAACAGTGAGTTCATAAGGGGAAAAAAATAATAACATTCTGAGTAAGAAAAACTGAAGAGCATCAATATATAGGGTAATTCACCATTGATAGTTAGGATTGCTTACTCTAGTTGTATTACTAAGCTAAAGAAGAAGACATGGTTTTTATGTTAGTGGAGTTTTCATCCAGAGTATGAAAAAATGTTGAAATTAATATTATAATGACATGTATTTCTTGAGCAAAGAAGTTTATTCCTTTGTTGAGTCACTCCTGGAAAAGGCACATAATTAAATACTTAAAATAACAACAATATATTTTGACTAACAGTCTCTCTCAAATAAGGTGAGTGACTCTGGAGATCCTTGGACTAAAAAATAATTTCTCTGTGCTTTGTGTTGCCCCCCATGTATAGCTTCAAATTGCTGTCTTGAACGTACATGAAAAACCCATGATCACCTTTATTCTCCACAGTCTTCATAATATTGGTTCTCAAAATAAAGTTCATGTGCCAATATCATCACCATATGTGAGAACTTGCTAAAAATGCAAAATCCAGAGGTTCACACAGAATTACTGAATTAGTAACTCTGGAGATGGTACTCAGCAATCTGTATTTAACAAGCCCTCCAGGTAATGCTAATGCATGCTAAATTTGAGAACCACTAGATTGTAGCCCATGGCTGCTTTTGTGAATATCAAGTAAAAATACAGTACTCTATAATCAATACAACCTTCTTAAAATTGTTAAGAATAAGAATGACTATTCTTATTGATGGCAAAGTACATTGAGAGAAGATTAAGAGTAATGGCTGCTCAGTATCATTAAAAATACCTATAGGGCTATGTAGGTATGCAATATGTGCTAAATGAAAGGTGATTATATTTTTGTAGACATGAATTGTAGCCATTTATTCCTTCCATTTTTAACATTCACAAGAGTTCATCATTGGGTTTTAGGGGATGAGTATTTTTATTACAGTGTAACTTATATACAATAAAAGTCAACAATTATAAATGCATGATTTGATGAGTTTTGACAAACACACACAGATACATATATTTTTGACAAATATATGCATTTGACAAATATATGCATTTGTCAAAACTCATCAAATTGTGTGTGTGTGTATATATATAATTTATATGCATATCATCCAATGCCTCAATTGTGGTATACGACTTTGCCATTTGCAACAAAAGTTCTCTCAAACCCTTTGCTGATAATTTCCTCCTCTCACCATTGTTTGCATTATTTAATTTTTATGTAAGTAGACCTCACTAGGCATCTCAGAGTGCAAATACTGGGTGTTAACTATGCGTATCTATATAGATGCACTTTTTAAAATGTGTGTTTCGCTGTTGCTGTTTTAGTGTTCTGTAAATGTCAATTGGGATAAAGTCATTGACAGCATCATTTAGACTTTCTCTTTTTAGATCTGATTATTCTGTCAGCTACTTAGAGAGTGTGTTAAAGTCTCCATCCACGTTTGTGGATTTATCTGCTTATCCTTATTTTTCTGTCATAGATTTTGTTTCACATATTTTCACCATGTTATTAGGCAAATACACATTTAAAATTGTTATATCTTCCTAACGCATAGACCCTTCTATCATTTGTAGTGTCCCTCCTTATCTTCAAGTCTCTTTTTAATATTAACATAGTTACTGCAGCTTTCTCCTGGCTATCTTGTTCATGGTATATCTTTTTCCATATGTTTACCTTCAGTCTATTTGTGTCTTTGTGGTTCAAATATATCTCTTGTACACAGCATATACTTGGTTCTTGCTTTCATATCAAGTATGAGGCTTTATCTTCTGATCGGAATGTTACGTTCATTTACATTTAATGTAGTTATTGATAGGATCATATCATTTAATATTTGTGTCTCTTTTCTTTTTTCAGATACTGTAGTTATTACTATTGCCTTGTTTTTTTCCTATCTTGCCTTTTACTAGCATTCAATTTTAATTTTTCTATTGGCTTTCTAGCAGCTTCTCTTTGCATACATTTTAGTGGTTGCTCTGGGAATTACAACACATATTAAACTTATGGTAATCTATACAGAGTTGATACTGACTTTCTTCTTGCATAATAAAGAACTTCTGCAATAGTATATTTCAATTTATTCCCTTCCTTGCACCACATTTTGTTGTATATCTCAACTATGTACATTATAAAAAACCATCAAAATAATGTTATATGTTTTGCTTTAAAAAACCATATTATATCAACAAAATTAAGAAAACAAAGAAAATATATGCATCATTTATTTTATCTGCTTATATTTTTACAAAGCCTGGTGTTCTTTGTTTCTTCCTAAAGATCTGAAATGCCATCTAGTCTCATTTACCTTCAGATGAAATAACGTCCTTTAAGTTTTTGTTTTGTTTTATGGCAGGTCTATTGGCAATAAATTATAATTTCAGTTTCCATTTATCTGAAAATGTATTTTTTTCCACTTTCACATTTGAATAGTAGGTAGGATGGATATCAAATATCTGATTCACAGTTTCTTTTCTTTCTTTCAGCACTTTGAATATGTTATCCCAGAGTCATAAATCCTTCTTATGTACTGATAAGATGTATACCTATTTCCAAAGAGCTAAACTTTTACTGGTTTAATTCTAATACCACTATCTTGAGTAGTATGAAGATCGTACAGACAGTGAATCTTAAAATACCATAATTGTGTGTGTGTGTATGTGTGTGTGGTGTGTTAAACTAGCATTTAACACTGGTGTGTATTTGAATCTGTCAAATTTTGAAATTTGCATTCAGACTATTCTTTTTAAAAATAAGACCACAGTTTCTAATGTATCTTGAGGTTATTTAGGATCAATAATAGTAAAATTAGGTCATTGCCATAGACATTCTCTAAGAGACAGAACCAAGTGGGTTCTCTCTCAAGCCTGAAGTTCATGAAGTTTCCATTAGCCCATTTTGCTTCCAAGCATTTATTAAACACTTTTTGGGGAACTCAGTATGAATTGGATGTGTAGTTCTGCTTTGTGAAATGCTTATAATCAAATTAGGAAGAGAAAATGTAAACACTTGGGAAGATTAAAGAATATTTATAAGTACACAATTAAAGCTAGTTTGCTGGTTTAATCAATCTTCTACCAAAATATAAACAAAGAAAACACCACATCACGATTAAGGCAGTAAAAAGTGGTGGAAAGCAGAAACACTTCTTAGAATAATCCTCTAAAAGTACAAGATACATGATTATCTACATGTGTGAAATATAATTAAGCAAGATTTTCTGAGTCAGGGAGATGATTGAGTTTTCTCTGCCAGTTTTGCTCACACCCTTTCTTCTGGGAAACAATGGATGATTAAAATTCACTTTCTTCTTGCAGTAAATGCTGCTGAATGGCACAGTGATTAAGATCTTGACCTAAATTTAATCTGGGATCTGCCATTTATCATCTACACAGACTTTGTTTCATCACCCAGAAAATGGAGATATCAGTACCCACTTCAGAGGGTGACCATAGCAACCAAGAATGACAAAAGCAATACCAGCACCAAGCAGCTCCCTGGCTGTTCCCAGAACTCCAAGTTCTCTCACATCCTGGATGGTTCCCTTCCTGCTCCTATTCCCTCAATTCTTCAGTGACACATCAAAATGCACCTGTTTTTTCTTCTTCTTTTTTTTACTTCATTTCCCAATGGCCAACTGAGATATCTGCAAATAATGCGCTAAACAAATTTATTTCAATAGAAGAATTCATGCTGTCATCCAAAGAAACAGTATAAACTAGCTCAATCTTTGTTATCTGAAGGTATTTGGGAGGTCAGTGGGAGAGATATCCCAGGGCAGGCAGAGTTTCAGCACCAAAAAGGATTTTTATTTAGCCTAGGGATCCAACCAGCATTGATACCACAGACAAACACATTTTTGGAAAAATGAGACTAACAACTGTGTCAAATGAGCTGATGTTTTGTACCTGCTCTTTTGCAAGGAAAAGCCTGCCCAACTTTTCATGTGGCTTTATGTGAGCCCAAGGTCTGGTGCTGATGTCACCTGATATATCTGCAAAGGAAATCCACTATTACAAACCTAGAACGACACAGAGCATGGTGAACCGTAAAAAGTTGATGACTGGCTGGCAGATTTCATTTCAGAGGCCAGTGAGCAAACCTGGAACTGAAAGCGTTATATTACCCCCAGTATGCCACAACTAGTTATATTTATAGGCCACAAAAGGCAGTAAACATATTGCTGCATGAAAGGTAATTCCTTTTGCTTCTTATGGCCAATCTTATGCCACCCTTCTTTTTCTTCTCATATTCTATAAAATTAGTTTAACTTCTCTTTGTTTTCTTTTTACTCTGGTTGTGTAGATACTATACCAAATTGTATTTGAAAGATACGTGCAATTAAAATTAATTTATTGGCATGGTAGAAACAATTCTGATGCCTAATGAACCAATTCTTCACTTTTTTTTTTTTTTTTTTAGATGGAGTTTTGCTCTTGTAGCCCAGGCTGGAGTGCATTGGTGCAATCTTGGTTTACCGCAACCTCCGCCTCCCAGATTCAAGGATTCAAGTGATTCTCCTGCCTCAGCCTCCTGAGTAGCTGGGATTATAGGCATGCGCCACTAGGCCCAGCTAATTTTTTTGCATTTTTAGTAGAGACAGGGTTTCTCCACGTTGGTCAGGCTGGTCTCGAACTCCTGACCTCAGGTGATCCACCCACCTTGACCTTCCAAACTTCTAAGATTACAAGCATGAGCTACCACATCCAGCCAACTCTTCACTTTTCAACCAGGTAAACAAGGGTCAAGGAAACATGGTTTGTGTCTCTCTGTCCTGGGCTCCTGCTTATTCCAGTTTCTGTACTTTAAATTGCTTTTCTGTTTTCATGTTTCTTATCTCTCCTTCTCTCTAGGCCTATGCAAATTTCAACAAAGTCTTTTAAAGACTTCATTGAATTAAAACTATAAGGGAGGATTTTTCTTGCAATTAAAAAAATATGTACAATCGTCTAAGATCTCAGAGAGGACAAGAAATACGTTGAAAAAGAGATGCTAAAGAGAACAGGGGTGATACGCAATGTCTTTAAATGGTGGGAACTGAGTGCCTCAAGATACATCATTTTTCTTCTTCAATAAGAAGACCATTTCCAGCTGTGAAAGGAG
Organism: Macaca fascicularis; assembly: GCF_037993035.2. Lineage (NCBI taxonomy): Eukaryota > Metazoa > Chordata > Mammalia > Primates > Cercopithecidae > Macaca > Macaca fascicularis. Next base: position 75,207,015 of record NC_088390.1, on the reverse strand, counting down.
TGAGGGAAGAAAGTAAACCATCACCACCACACAGTAGAGGGCAAATAGCAATATTTTGAAAGATGAGAGGCTTAATGTTCTTTTTATAAATTCCAGAATGTCCTTACTCTTTTTTTGATATTTTAAAATTTGAGTCCTGATCCTTCTCCTCCCAACTAAGAAAACTATAGATGAGACCTACAGGCAGACCTCGAAGACATTGTAGGTTTCATCCCAGACCACTGCAATAAAGTTAATATTAAAATAAAGCAAGTCACACAGTTTCTTTGGTTTCCCAGTGCATGTGAAAGTTATGTTCACACTCTAGTTTATTGAGTGTGCAATAGAATTATGTGCAAAAAATGCACATATCCTAATGAAAAAGTACTTTATTGCTAAACAGAAAATGCTAATAATCATCTGATCCTTTAGCAAATCATAATCTTTTTGCTGGTAGAAGGTCTTGCCTCAATATTTATGGCTATGACTGATCAGGGTGATGATTGCTGAAGATTGGGGTAGCTGTTGCAGTTTCTTAAAATAAGACAACAACGAAATTTGCTGCATCAATTGACTCTTCCTTTGACAGAGATTTCTCTGTCTCATACAATACTGCTTGATATCATTTTACCCACAGTAGAACTTCTTTCAAAATTGGACTCAATCATCTCCAACCCTGCTGTTGTTTTATCAATTACATTTATGTAATATTCTAAATCTTTGTGTCACTTCAACTACATTCACAGTATCCTCATTGGGAGTAAATTCCACTTCAAGAAACCACTTCTTCGTCATCTATAAGAAGCAACTCCTTGTCCATTCAAGTTTTATCATGAGATTGCAGCAATTCAGTCACATCTTCAGGCTTCACTTCTAGTTCTAGTTCTCTTGCTATTTTCATCACATCTGCAGTAACTTCCTCCACCAAAGTCTTGGACCCCCTCGAAGTCATCCATGACAGTTGGAATCAACTTCTTCTAAGCTCCTGATAATGTTGATATTTTGACCTCCTCCCATGAATCACAAATATTATTAATGTAATTAGTAAATGTAATTAATCTAGAATGATGGATCCTTTCCAGAAGGTTTTCATTTACTTTGCCAAGCTCCTTCAGAAGAAAAATTATCTATGGCAGCTATAGCATTATGAAATGTCTTTCTTAACTAATAAGACATAAAAACTGAAATTCTTCTTGATCCATGGGCTGCAGAATAGATGTTGTGTTAGCAGGCATGGAAACAACGTTCATCTCTTTGTATATCTCAAACAGGGCTCTTGACTGACTAAGTGCATTGCCAATGAGCAATGGTATTTTGAAAAGAATCTTTTTATTCTGAGTAGTAGATCTCAACAGTGGGCTTAAAATATTCAGTGAACCATGCCGTCAACAGATGTTCTCCCATCCAGGCTTTGATGTTCCATTTATGAAGCATAGGAAGAGTAAATTTAGCATGATTCTTGAGGGCCTGAGGATTTTTTTGAATGGTAATTGAGCACTGGCTTCAGCTTAAGCTACCAGCGACATTATCACCTAACAAGAGAGTCAGCCTGTCCTTTGAAACTTTGAAGCCAGGTAGTAGCTTTTCTTCTCTAGCTATGGGGAAAGTCCTAGATGGTAGCTTCTTCCAGTAGAAGCCTATTTCATCTACATTGAAAATCTATTGCTTAGTGTAGCTATCTTCATCAATTATCTTAGCTAGATCTTCTAGATAACTTGCTGCAGCTCTTATTTCAGCACTTGCTGCTTCACCTTGCACTTATTTATGTTATGGAGATGGCTTCTTTCCTTAAACCTCATGAACCAACCTCTCCTAGCTTCCAATTTTACTTCTGCAGCTTCCTCACCTGTCTCAGCCTTCACAGAATTGCAGAGAATTAGGGCCTTGCTCTGGATTAGGCTTTGGTTTCAGAGAATGTTGTGGCTGGTTTGTTCTTCTATCCAGACCCCTAAAACTTTCTCCATATTGGTAATAAGGCTGTTTTGCTTACTTATTCATATGTTCAGTGGAGTAGCACTTTCAATTTCCTTCAAGAACTTTTCCTTTGCATTCACAAATTTGCTAACTGTTTGGCACAAGAGGCATAGCTTTCAACCTATCTCAGCTTTCAACATGCCTTCTTCACTAATGTTATGATTAAAGCGAGAAACATGTGACTTTTCCACTAACTTAAACACTTAGACGCCATGTAGGGTTATTATCTGGCCTAATCTCAATATCATTGTGTCTCAGGGAATGGGGAGGTGCAAGGAGAGGGAGAGAGATAGGGAAACAGCCTGTCAGTGGAGCAGTCAGAATACACAAATTTAATCATTAAGTTTGCTGTCTTACATGGGTATGGTCTGTAGTGGCCCAAAACAATTGCAATAGTAACACCAAAGATCACTGTTCACAGGTCATCATAACAGATACAACAATAATTTAAAAGTTTAAAATATTGCTAGAATTACCAAAATGTGAGACAGAGACATGAAGTGAGCCTATGCAATTGGAAAAATGGTGTTGATAGACTTGCTCTTCACAGAGTTGCCATAAACCTTCAATTTGTATAAAACAGTATCTGGGAAGCATAATAAAACAAGGTCTACCCATAAACTAAATAGAAGTTCTGGAGTTGAGAGTTTAGCCTTTGGGAGCCTGAGTGATTGAAGTCTTGGTGCTGGGATTGAGAGGTAGCGTGTATCCAAGTCCTTCCCCCCCCCCCCCCCCCGATGGAGTCTCAGTCGGTCACCCAGGCTGGACTACAGTGGCATGATCTTGGCTCACTGCGACCTCTGCCTCCTGGGTTCAAGCAATTCACCTGCCTCAGCCTCCCGAGTAGCTGGGACAACAGGCGTGCACCACCATGCCCAGCTAATTTTTGTATTTTTAGTAGAGATGGAGTTTCACCATGTTGTTCAAACTGGTCTCAAACTCCTGACCTCAGGTGATCCACCAACCTTGGTCTTCCAAAGTGCTGGGATTACAGGCGTGAGCCGCTGTGCCCGGCTGCATGTATCCAAGTTCTAACTTGGCTGAGGTTGTTTTGCTACCACCAGTCAGAGAACTACTGAGGGTAAAACATAGCAAACTCTAGAAGTTCTGATTATTTTGGCTTTGATTTGAAACCTGACTCCCTGGAATGGTTGTGGTGGTTCTGAAACTAAGAAGAGGAGGCTTTGTAGCACCTTAAATTCCAGGTCTCTGCAATACAGGAAAGCACACAGGAAGAGGGGTGGCAAAATTGTTGAAATCCAATCTCTTAAATAAAGCAAAACTTTCAAATAGCAGACAGACCCTTCTTTTGAGCCTCACTCATACATCCAACCACTTGGATGTTTTTTCCTGTTGAATATCTAGTTGGCATCTCAAAGAAAATGCATCAAAAATAGAACTCTTAACATTTCTCTTTGCCTTCTCCACCTCAGTAAATAGAAACACCCTAGTTGCCAAGCTAGGAACTATCCTTTATTTCTCTCTCCCTCAGTCCCCTTGGGTGATCCAATGGTACTGTTGACTTTGCTTTCAAGAGGCATCCCAAATCTATTCACTTCTTTTTATCTGCTGCTACCACCCTAGTCCAAATTGCCATCACCTGGCATCCAGATTTCTGCATTAGCCTCCACCCTGTTGTTCCTGAATCCAATCTTGCACCCTGTAAGATTATTATTTGGGTTATTATCTGGTCTAATCTCAATATTGTTGTGTCTCAGGGAATAGGGATTCTGCAGTTCAGAAAGGTGAAAAGCCTGGCTCCTTTAAGAAATCCCAGCAGGGCAGAAAAAGAGTGTTGGCAAAGAATCCAGAAAGGAAGAAAATGAGCCCTGGGATGACAGGATGGGGCTAAGGGATCCCAGGCTGGAGAAGAAGGGAGCTGGTTGGCTGCCATTTTGAGTCACAATAAAAACTTGCCAGAGCTCTCTAGAAGAACCAAAGTTTGAGAAGTTTGAATTTAAAGAAGCAGGAAAGGCCTATTAAGCTATTGGAACCTCTAATACTACTGACGATGAGCTAATGATGCAATTAACATAAATATTCCAATTTAAGGTAAAACTACAATAGCATTATTTCTTCTCCACTCAAAACCACTATGCAAGTTATTTCTGATGACCCAGACTTCAAAAAATATACTGTTTTTGTTTGTGTTTTTATTAAGCCACACTGCTTAAGTGTATACTCCAAAGGTTCCAGGACAAGGAATTGGTAAGCACTTAGTCTGAAATCGTTTCCTTACTTTTTGATGGCAATAATAGTAAGTAGGGATAGAGTATAGAGTATTGGTAAGTACAGAGTTGGTAGTAATCTTTCGGTTTTTTGGTTGCTTTTGTTGTTGTTGTTTGTTTTTTGTTTTTTCAAGACGGAGTTTCACTCTTTTTGCCCAGGCTGGAGTTAAAGGGCGCAATCTCGGCTCACTGCAACCTCTGCCTCCCAGGTTCAAGTGATTCTCCTGCCTCAGCCTCCCAATTAGCTGAGATTACAGGCACAAGCCACCATGTCTGGCTAATTTTTTTTTTTTTTTTTTTTTTTTTTTTTTTTTTTTTTTGAGACGGAGTCTGGCTCTGTAGCCCGGGCTGGAATGCAGTGGCCGGATCTCAGCTCGCTGCAAGCTCCGCCTCCCAGGTTTACGCCATTCTCCTGCCTCAGCCTCCTGAGTAGCTGGGACGACAGGCGCCCGCCACCTCGCCCGGCTAGTTTTTTGTATTTTTCAGTAGAGACGGGGTTTCACGGTGTTCGCCAGGATGGTCTCGATCTCCTGACCTCGTGATCCACCCGTCTCGGCCTCCCAAAGTGCTGGGATTACAGGCTTGAGCCACCGCGCCCGGCCTGTCTGGCTAATTTTAGCTAATTTTCTATTTTTAGTAGAGACGAGGTTTCACCATGTTGGCCAGACTGGTCTCTAACTCCCGACCTCAGGTGATTCACCCGCCTCAGCCTCACAAAGTGCTGAGATTACAGGCATGAGCCACCACGCCCAGTCTAGAGTTAGTAGTAATCTAACAGGTCACTTGAGCAGGTAAGGATCTGGGTTCTCAGCCCCTCCCAATGCATTCACGTTGCATTTGAAACTTTGATGCCTTAAATCAAATTAGCTACATTTCCTTTGCAGAACATCTAATTACATTTGTGAATTAAAATACAAGTAGAGCTATGTTCCAAGAGGCAATAGTAGAACTTTAACCTCCTCCTCCATTGAGGTTCAAAGATATTAAGCTGGGCCAGGCACAGTGGCTCATGCTTGCAATCCCAGCACTTTGGGAGGCCAAACTGGGCAGATGACTTGAACTCAGCAGTTTGAGATGAGCCTGGGCAACATGGCAAAACCACATCTCTACAAAAAATAGGAAAAATTAGCCGGGCATGGTGATGCGTGCCTGTGGTCCCAGCTACTGAGGAGGCTGAGGTGGGAGAATAGATTGAGCCCAGGAGTTTGAGGCTACAGGGAGCTGAGATTGCACCATTGCACTCCAGCCTGCACAACAAAGTAAGACGCTGTCTAAAAAAAAAAAAAAAAAAAAAGTTAAACTGTTAAATTTATAGATTAAGATATTCTCAAATTAACTGAGGTTGTTATATTTTGTTGTACATTTCACATAACATCAATAGCACAATGAGAGTATGTTTTCTCATTTAAAGGGATCTCAGATTTTAAAAGACTGAGAAACACAGGTTGAGGCGTTTATTTGCTCCTTCTCTGTTACTCTCTTGAGATTTTTGTATCAGATGCAGAAAGCAGATTGTGGGTTACTCCACAGTTCTTAGTTGCCCCATGTAATGAATGTGCCTCTTAACGTAAACATGGAAGAATTTCAAAAGAAAATGATTGAATTATTAAATATAGTGTTCTCATTTTTTTATTCATACCCTCTCATATTGATAAAAAGGAGTTCAAATACCTTATTAAAAAAAAAATACAACCAAACTATTGGGACAAGGGTAAAATGACAAAAAAAAAAAAACCTAAAACAGCAACAATACCGAGAAAACACATAATGAGAGGAGGAAAAGGATGGAGAAAAAATTAGGAACATGTAAAATGATACTCCATTTGTACAAATGATTTTAAAAGAAAATAGTGGCGTTTTCTGCCATTAAAAATCGCTGCAGCTGTATCTCAAAGGGATTAACCTACTCTGGACAGCCAGATTTAACAACAAATGAACCCTTGAAAATACTGCAGCTGCAAAAGACCTCTAGAGAGAGACAGCTGTATCAGTCTGGAACATTCCCCACAAAACGAAAAGGAAATTTTTAAAAATAGCCCCTGTAGGTAGGTCAGAAAATAACTCCATAGTGGTGGCATTCTATCAAGAGCAACTTTATTTTTTCTGTGAGAAATATAATAAACACTCATATATGAGAACTGAAAGTCCCATAAAAATTCATTTGTCTTCTTTCCCAGAACAATTATAAGACTATTTCCAGTAAAGGCAGCATGAGGTCAGATAATTCCTGTGCCTAGAAAACAAGCACAAAACTGGACCAAATTATTTAAAACAATTATTTTGAGGTACTGAAAACAATGACTAACAAAAACAAATGAGAGACAAGAAATAGCGAAGATTTTCCTCTTGAAATGGTGCTGCTGTATCTGGTATAGTAGTGGTGAGTATGTGGCCTTCTTTCCTGGAGCTGTTCTCGTCCTTTCCAGCACACTGAGGCTTCAGAACCTGCATCATTACAGGTGGGGAGAGATGGCGATGCCAGATTGAAGCTGACAGCAAAGACCCACAGCTCTACAACTGGAGGCATGGAATGCAATTCGGAGCAGTAAGCAGACCAGCAAGAAATTTAATGGAGGAACCATGGAAGTCCACAAGCATAGAAAATCTGAGAAACTTAACTCTCCATACATACCTGACTGTCTACAAACCTATGAATGCACAGGAGATACCCATGAGAGCCTGGCAAAATGTGAGCTATTTGAGAACCTGCCCGTTTTGTGAAGGCATTCCTCAACTCAAACATAGCTCGTGCAGGAGAAGGAAGAAGTCTTATAAGGGCAGCGTCCAGAGTGTAATCTCCACCAAAACTGTTGTCTGACTTCCCAGTCAAAAAGATGCTGGGGAGAAGAAGCAGCAGCCTAGCATCTGAAGAAGAAGCCCTTAAGAAGCCAGCGATAATCTGCGTGCCTGTTTTGCCCTATCGCATGACCCAATACTGCAGGTTTTCTTTCTCCCTTGGCTCCAACTCAACCTTGTTTTTCGTGTTGCTTTGAGGCAATTGGGATTGAGAAACAGAGTTGCTTATTACAAATCATGACTGTCTGAGTAACAGGAGCTAAGGGTTGGGTAGTGATGGGCATGCACCGTAAAAAATACACCCAGTGAAGACACACAGAACAAGGCAACATGTGGTTCTCACCAGGATCTCAGGAATCTGGAACAGCTTATGGTATGCAAATATACCCATTGGGAAAAGAAAAGCACAAGAATGTCTAAATCAGAAGAGTTCCTCATTGGAGACAGGCTCCAACAAGGGTCAGTGGGCACACATAACCCTCTGCCTTCCTGATTCCCTTAATCTACATAGGGCAGTTTATAGAAAAAGAATCTGAATTAAGAAAGTAAAGTACACTGACACGTCTAATCTCCTTTTCTCTCTGCCAACTTTCTGTGAAGAGAAGCCAACTATTCTACATAATGACCCATGAATACATACATATATGCCTTGGTGCCAAAACCAGAAACACAAGAAAGGTCCCACTCATAAGCCAAAGCCTCGAAGAATTACTTTGCAGATAGTGTAACAATCTTGGTTGAAATAATAGGAGTCAAATCTGCCAGCTGTTTAAGGCGTTATTGTAAAGAAATAGAGAGTTCACAGGAATGTTGGGAAAGCTATAGACTTAGCCTCAAAATGTGGTCAAGAACTAGAAGAAGCTAGATAGTTGGGAAATACAACCAATGTCACACTGCAGAGACAATCTGTTTCAAGGTCAGAGTGCCAGACAACTACCACAGGATTATCAACGCCAACAGCACTGAATGCGGCCACTGAATTCTCGAAGCTGTCATTGCTGCTGAGCTCTTAGTATGGACACCATGAAACGGTATCTCTACCATCTTTTGTTTTCTTAATTTTACATTCCAGGATGCATGTGCAGGATGTTCATGTTTGTTACATAGGTAGATATGTGCCATGGTGGTTTGCTGTACCTATCAACCCATCACCTAGATATTAAGCCCAGTATTCATTAGCTACTTTTCCCAATGCTCTTCCTCCTCCCATCCCACTCCCTGACAGGCCTGAGTGTGTATTGTTCCCCACCCTGTGTACATGTGTTCTCATTGTTCAGTTCCCACTTATAAGTGAGAACATGTGGTGTTTAGTTTTCTGTTCCTGCGTTAGTTTGCTGAGGATACTGGCTTCTGGCTCCATCCATGTCCCTGCAAAGGACATGATCTTGTTTCTTTTGATGGCTGCGTAGTATTCCATGGTGTATACGTGCCACATTTTCTTTATCCAGTCTATCATTGATGGGCATTTGGGTTGACTCCATGTCTTTGCTACTGTGAATAATCTCTACCATCTTTAATCTTTACCTCCCCTCCTCTGCTTCCAAAGACTTGAGCAGGAGCATCTTACTAGTTGGGCTTGAATAATCTGCCTGCCCCCAGGTTAACAGGAGAAGGCAAGAAGGGAGATTGGTCCATTTGGCTGCCACAGTGACAGCCAGTTTTTGCCTTCCACCAAGACTTCAAGTTTATAAATTGTTCAGTTTAGTGTCCAAAAGAGTTGTGCTAAATTTAGGAAAGTTTAAATGAGGCTTAGAAGAATGGCTTGTTTTAAGCAAGTAACACTTCGGGGAATGGAAAATAACGATTTATCTTGAAGGAACATGAACCCCTTAAAAGACAAAGTTTCACAAGAGAGAACATCTGGAAGATGAACAGCTGTGGAAGTGTATAGGAGAAGAGAAAAATTGCTCGATGACGAACAGAATCAAATTTATCATAGGAGTTTCTTGTTCTATTCTTTGCTGTGTGGTTTTTTTTTTATTTGTTTGTTTGTTTTGGTCACTACTCCAGGATCTCCATACTCTTCTTGGTATGCATCCATTATTATCAATCTTAAATTTAAATATTTAAATATTCAGACTGCATAAAAAGTTTCCTTTCTTACCCAAAAACATACCCTGAACCAAAACAAAGCCACTTGCCATAGGATTCTCACCTCAGAAACTTTTCTAGTTTAATACTCTTATTTTTTTAATGATAGAAAGAAGAATTTAAAAAATCATATGCTGCTGACCAATTCCTTAGGTTAATTGAGAGTTCCCAACATCATGAGCAAGGACCTCAGGAAATAATGGGTTTTATCCACTTTGTTGTATTTGTAAACCATTTTATTGGTTGCTTACAAATATTTCAAATAACTTCCTGTATGTTGACAAGGTTGATGGCCACCTTGTTCTTCTAGTCCTGAGCATCTCTAATGACAACAGTGATACAGAGTTGAGATTCTCCAGAACACCAAAAATGTGATTGGATTCCATGTTTCTATTCAAGCTGTATCCTGGAGCTTTTCTCCCTTAAGTCCAAATGTTGCAGTGCCTGTACATTTTTGAGTCAAACATTGAACGCTTTCCTCAGCAAGAAATACTCTACAATTTGAATTCTTTGCCAAGTAGAGCTAAGGTCAAGGTCAAGAGGGAAATCTAACGTTTCATCAACTTTGGATTAAATATTAGAAACAAATGAAAGAAAATCTTCACAATCGTATTTGCTTTTAACTTATTTCAACTGGGAAACTCAGTAGTCATGTGGTTAAGAACTTGGTATAACTTATTTTTTGCTTTTTATACATAAAAAAGCTCAGATTTGAACTATTAAACATCTTTGATAAGCGCTGAAAGAAAACTAAATCACTTGGATTCTTACATAAATTAGCTTTCAAATTTTAAATTTAAAGCAATTAAATGCATTTTATCTTTTGCTTGTGTTTGAGACTTGGGCATAGAGTAAATCCAGTTTTCACCACCCTATCCTGGGATGACTTGAAGAATCTTTCCCATGCATGCTCAGGAGTTTGCTGAAACAGGAGAATGGGGCCTTTCTTTCCTTGGTTACCCCCTACTGTTCAGTAAAGTCTTTATGAGGAATCTTTGGGGAAATAAAGAGAAGGAAAGTAAGAAATATGTGATCTGCCCCTAACCAATGTACATCCCCTCTGAAGCTTGTAATAAGGAAGCATACTATAACAAGGTAGAATTCTAAGTCATGTGCAGTAGCAAAGTATGGAGTTGTCCACAATGAGCCTGGAGCGGAAAGCAAGAGAATTCCTGCAGAGAAGTTACTTCAGTTGGCAGTGACTCTTGTGAGTGTGGAGAGGGGAGAAGAGAAAGAAGAGGCTGATGCTGTATTCCCTTGTTATTTGCTATCTCAACTTAAATGAAAGATTTAGGTCTCAAGATAAATGTGTCCTTTCCTCCCACTCTAATCTTCAGAGATTATGGAAAAACAACTGTATAGTGAGTATGGTGAACCAGAAACTGAAGAGTTCCTGGAAAAAAAAAAAAAAAAGGCTAACAAGGGCACATTTGAAAAGGAAACTTGGCCTGGAATGGTACTCCACCCTCAGCTTAACACTTGCGGGACAGGGGGCAGGGCAAATAACAGGACAATTTTTTTTCAGTGGGTCGACCGTTCACAATATCCCTTGTTTGAACCACTAATGTTCAAGCAACGTGGCTGGGGAATAATACAGAGAAAAAGGCAAGACAAGTGAAGGGATGTATTGGGACTAAAACTGCATTTCTAATAGACTGGTCCTGAATATGTCTTCCTGCAAGCTTTTGCCCTCACTTGGTCCTACTTAAATCAAGTCCACAACATCTGCTCTCCACATGAGCGGTTTGTTTCTGCTTCTTACTGATAAATTCTTACCATTGAAGTCATTAAGCTTTGCCATTCATTCTTCTTTCCCTAGCCTGATTCTTTTTCCTTTAGCTTATTCTGATCTCATTTTTCAAGGATTGTTTGGTTTGTTGGGGATATTCCAGTCTTGACTGCTCTGAAAAGGTAGCTCAAGCAGCATCACTTCCTGCCTGGGCATGTTGACCTGGCATGTTGCCAATCTTTACCTGCCAGCATCTCTAGCCCTGATATCCCCAATGGCTCACACCCTCTGCCATGTGTGGACCCCTACCTTCTACCCTCAGAATGCAGATTTACAGGGAATTCCCCAGCACTGGAATACTTCATGCCTAAAGGACTTCAGCAATACATGGGCACAGATTTAAACATAGTGTCTATTGGGATATACAGATGGGAGAGAAATGAGCTAGGGGAACCCAGGAGTGTAGCATCTCCTCTTAACATTTAAAAAGTAGATTGGAATTGAAACAGTCTAAGGTTCATAATAAGCATAACCCATGCTATGATATAGTTAGACAAAGAACAGTTTTAATAGCTGGTTTTCCTGAGAGCATGAACATAAATGAACCCTGATCATTGGGGAACTTATTTTCGACATTAGAGGCGCTAGGGATAAATTGCGTGTATTTTCTTTTTTCTAATTAAACTTTTGATCTTTGTCCACCCTTAAATGACTTAAGTATTGTGTCAGCTTCATCAAGAATTTGGCCTTTTCATTTATTTTTGAATAATGTGTTCACATTAGCACGATCAAGGGTTAAATTAGTTCTTTTGGTTGTAATGCTTTTGTCTTAGACTGTGTTAGTGGTTTATAGAAAAACTTTATTTTTTGGTAACATATAAATCTAGGTATTAAACTATCAATATCTATTATTTAGTTAAGTATTTAAAACCCGTTAAAAATTTCTAGGTTCCTTCCTAAAACAGTATTATTGTTTTGTCTTTTATGTTATGAATATTTAAAAATGTTTGCAATGGCTTAGTTTAAGATATTTGAAACTTAAGTAAGACAAGTAGACAGCTGTTATTTTTAGTTTCTTAGCATCTCTTTTCCCTTTATTCTTTTATTTTTTTAATAGAGACTGGGTCTTGCTGTGTTGCCCAGGCTGGTCTTGAACTCCTGGACTCAAGCCATCCTCCTGCCTCAACATCCGAAAGTGCTGGGATTACAGGCATGAGCCACCGCACCCAGCCTCCCCTTTATTCTTTAACCATGCCCTTTTTCTAGAAGGAATTTCATGTCCTCCATAACAACTGTGGCATTCTATTTGATCCTGGCAAGCTGAGACAGTCATGAACTTCACCCCTCTCTCTCTAGCAGTTGGTTCAAAGCAGTGAGCCTGTGATCCAAGAGAGGATACCTAGATTCAGCACTCCAGTATTAAGAAGTGAAGCAGGAGTCCACTTCCCTTGTGATAGTTAAGCTAAGGAGGTGAAAACTTGGAGTCGTCCACAGATACGGCTCCAGAGTCAGAGAGAAAAGCAGTTTGAGGAAATGAAGTTAGTAAGCAGAGCCAAGGAGAGATCAGAGAGCTTCAGTTGTACACAGGATACTGCATTACATTAGATGAGGCTATTTAGGGAGTAGCAATTAGAAAGAAAGGCCCATGTGAGAATGGGCAGCCAACAGGTGTGCTGTAGCGAAAGTCACTTCCTTCATAAATCCTTCTCTCTAAAACAGAATATGACCCATAAAAGTGAAGAGCACCCAGTGAGTGAAATTTGACACTTGGTTCACAAAAGTAACATTACATATTACATGTGTATATACCAGGACATATACACAGACGTGTGTGTGTGTGCATTTGTGTGTGTGTAATCTTCACTAATTCATCTGGCAAGAACAAACTGTGAAAAAGAAACAGAAAAAAGATACAAAGTTAAAGAGGAATTTCATAATTTATCAAGGAGTTTTTTCCCTTTCTAACTGCACTCCCCTCCAAATAAATTAATTAATATTACACATGTGCCATTTATAACACATTTCCTAGACAGCTAGGATAATGTAGACATTTTAGGTATCTAATACAATCATGAGAAAGATCTCCAGAGTTGGCATGATACAGCTTGTAGGCATGCCTTTAATGTGTGGAGGAAAGGTCCTTGTAAAAATTTGTACTTGTTTTTCCCTCCTTGGATCTAAGTAATGTGTGAGGAACTCAGATGCATAACATGAAACAGAAATAGCCTAATGTTTCAAAAAAAAAACCACAATGTTCCCCAATCAGGGAATCAATATAGAGGCAAATAATATTTTATTTCATCATCTTTGATAGGCATGTGAACCTTTCTAGCAATTCTTGAATAATTATAAAGTGAAAAAGATTGATTATTCCCTTTCTACTTGAATATTTTTTATGAAGTAAATCTGTTGTTTACAATTATATCGAATTCCAAAAAATCCATTTCTACCATTCAAGAAATTCACATACTTATTTTTGTTCTTAGCAATGTCTGTTGTTGATGTCCTTTTTAAAAAATTTTATTTTATTTTGCTTTAAGTTCTGGGATACATGTGGAGAATGTGCAGGTTTGTTACAAAGGCATACATGTGCCATGGTGGTTTGCTGCACCTACCAACTTGTCATCTAGGTTTTAAGCCCCACATGCATTAGGTATTTGTCCTAATGCTCTTCCTCCCCATTCCCCCCAGCCCCAGACAGGCCCCAGAATGTGTTGTTCCCCTCCCTGTGTCAAGGTGTTCTCATTGTTCAACTCCCACTTATGAGTGAGAACATGTGGTGTTAGGGTTTCTATTCCTGTGTTAGTTTGCTGAGGATGATGTCTTCCAGCTTCATCCATGTCCCTGCAAAGGACATGATCTTGTTTCTTTTGATGGCTGCATAGTATTCCATGGTGTATATGTACCACATTTTCTTTATCCAGTCTATTATTGATGGGCATTTGGGTTGGTTCCAAGTGTTTGCTATTGTAAATAGTGCTTCAATAAACATACAAATTCATGTGTCTTTATAGTAGAATGACTTATATTCCTTTGAGTATATATCCAGTAATGGGATTGCTGGGTCAAATGGTATTTCTAGTTCTAGATCCTTGAAGAATCACCACACTGTCTTCCACAATGATTGAAGAAATTTACATTCCCACCAGCACTGTAAAAGCATTCTTATTTCATAGCCTTGCCAGCATCTATTGTTTCTTGACTTTTTAGCAATTCTATTCTGACTGGCATGAGATGGTATCTCATTGTGGTTTTGATTTGCATTTCTCTAATGATCAGTGATGAAGAGCTTTTTTTCATGTTTGTTGGCCCATAAATGTTTTCTTTTGAAAAGTATCTGTTAATATCCTTTGCCCACTTTTTGATGGGGTTGTTTTTTTCTTGTAAATTTTTTAAATTTCCTTGTAGATTCTGGATATTAGACTTTGTCAGATGGGTAGATTGCAAAAATGTTTTCCAATTCTGTAGGTTGTCTGTTCACTCTGATAGTTTCTTTTGCTGTGCAGAAGCTGTTTAGTTTAATTAGATCCCATTTGTCAATTTTGGCTTTTGTTGCAATTGCTTTTGGTGTTTCAGTCATGAATTCTTTGCCCATGCCTATATCCTGAATGGCATTGCCTAGGTTTTCTTCTAGGGTTTTCATGGTTTGGGGTTTTATATTTAAGTCTTCAATCCATCTTGAGTTAATTTTTGTATAAGGTGTAAAGAAGGGGTCCAGTTTCAATTTTCTGCATATGACTGGCCAGTTTTCACAGCACCATTTATTAAATAGGGAATCCTCTCTCCATTGGTTGATTTTGTCAGGTTTGTCAAAGATCAGATGGTTTAGATGTGTGCTGTTATTTCTGAGGTCTCTGTTTTGTTCCATTGCTCCATATTTCTGTTTTGGTACCAGTACCATGCTGTTTTCACTACTGTAGCCTTGTAGCATAGTTTTAAGTCAGGTAGTGTGATGCCTCCAGCTTTGTTCTTTTTGCTTAGGATTGTCTTAGCTATACAGGATCTTTTTTGGTTCCATATGAAATCTAAAGTATTTTTTTCTAATTTTGTGAAGAATGTCAATGGTAGCTTGATGGGAATAGCATTGAATCTATAAATTACTTTGGGCCGTATGGCCGTTTTCACACTATTGATTCTTCCTATCCATGAGCATGGAATGTTTTTCCATTTGTTTCTGTCCTTTCTCATTTCCTTGAGTAGTGTTTTGTAGTTCTCATTGAAGAGGTTCTTCACGTCTCTTGTAAGCTGTAGTCCTGGGTATTTTATTCTCTTTATAGCATTTATCAATGGGAGTTCATTCATGATTTGGCTCTTTGCTTGTCTGTTGTTGGTGTGTAGGAATGCTTGTAATTTTTGCACTTTGGTTTTGTATCCTGAGACCTTGCTGAAGTTGCTTATCAGGTTAAAGAGTTTTGGGGCTGAGATGACAGGGTTTTCTAAATATAGAATCAAGTCATCTGCAAACACAGACAATTTTACTTCCTCTCTTCCTATTCGAATACCCTGTATTTCTTTCTCTTGCCTGATTGTGCAGGCCAGAACTTCCAATACTATGTTGAATAGGAGTAGTGAGAGAGGGCATCCTTGTCTTGTGCCAGTTTTCAAAGACAATGCTTCCAGGTTTTGCCCAGTCAGTATGATATTGGCTATAGGTTTGTCATAAATAGCTCTTATTATTTTGATATATGTTCCATCAACACCTAGTTTACTGAGAGTTTTTAACATGAGGGAATGTTGAATTTTATCGAAGGCCTTTTCGGCATATATTGAGATAATCATGTGGTTTTTGTCATTGGTCGTGTTTATGTAATCGATTATGTTTATTGATTTGCGTATGTTGACCCAGCCTTGCATCCCAGGGATGAAACTGACTTGATCATGGTGGATAAGCTTTTTGATGTGCTACTAGATTTGGTTTGCCAGTATTTTATTGAGGATTTTCCCATCAATGTTCATCAGGGATATTGGCCTGAAGTTTCCTTTTTTTTTTTTTTTTTTTTTTTTTTTTTTGTCATGTCTGTGCCAGGTTTTGGTATCAGGATGATGCTGGCCTCATAAAATAAGTTAGGAAGCAACAAATTCAGTTGTTTGGAATAGTTTCAGAAGGAATGGTACCAGCTCCTCTTTGTACCTCTGGTTGAATTCAGCTGTGAATCTGTCTGGTTCTGGGCTTTTTTTGGTTGGTGAGCTATTAATTACTGCCTCAATTTCAGAACTTGCTATTGGTCTATTCAGGGATTCAACTTCTTCATGGTTTCGTCTAGGGAAAGTGTGTGTGTCCAGAAATTTATCCATTTATTTTAGATTTTCTAGTTTATTTGCATAGAGGTTTACAGCATTCTCTGATGGTAGTCTGTATTTTATGGGGTCAGTGGTGATATCCCCTTTATTATTTTTTATTGTATCTATTTGATTCTTCTTTCTTTTCTTCTTTATTAGTTGAGTTAGTGGTCTATCTATTTTGTAATTTTTTCAAAAAAAAAAAAAACACTCCTGAATTCATTGATTTTTTGAAGGGTTTTTTGTGTCTCTATCTCCTTCAGTTCTGCTCTGATCTTAGTTTTTTCTTGTCTTCTGCTAGCTTTTGGATTTGTTTGCTCTTGGTCTCCTAGTTCTTTTGATTGTGATGTTAGGATGTTGATTTCAGATCTTTCCCGCTTACTGATGTGGACATTTAGTGCTATAAATTTCCCTCTTAACACCTAACTAGATTGATATGCAACCAAGAGTAACCTTGTCTTACAACTATGTCCTACATTTCTGAATCAGTTTAACAGGAGGAAGCCAGCTAGCATCTGCTTTGATTCACATTGCTTGAATCAGTATTTGTCTCCCTGTTGATGTGGGAATTTAGTGTTGTGGTCATGCTGAGCAAATTAGGTATTTGTGATGTTTCTTATTAAATTGTTGACTTCCTGCAGCTGTTGAAAGTCTCTAATTAACATTGACTGGCGGCCAGAGGAGTCTGACCCAGAGGAGTCTGACCCTACCGTTAGTATTTTGCTTCTCAGTGCTGCATGGAAATGACAAATAAGCTCACATCTCCAGCTGGTTTGGCAATTTTAAAGTTAACAAATCCAAATTTATGTCATTCCGAAAATAAGATGAACAAAAGGATCATCCTATTTTGCTTCAAAATTAACTTTAAGAAAGTTTTGCTTTAAGAACCGAGACAATATATACTTCTGTGTTCTACTATTGGGGAATTGTAAAAATAAAATTATAGGAGCTAAAGGAGACAATATAATTAGGTTTGAATTGGAACCTTCAGGTCACGTGACCAAGATCATCGGATGATCATCGGATCATCCCTTAAGGAAAAGCATCTATTATTTGCTGTTAGCCTTTGATCCAGACTATGTGTACCCTGGTATCAGCATCCTCTCAATTTACTGCCACCTAAACTTGACTATAATACAGTAATCCAAACATAGCAATCATGTATGTTTCCAATACTGGTCTTCATTCATTGATCCCTGTAAACTTGTGCAACTCTAATGTAATTGTCCTGGGACTATCCTGATCTTGCCTTACCATAGTGACATAAAACCAGAGTGTCAGTAAATGAAGAGTGAAGTCCCACTCCAAGAGTGCTGGAGACTATGAGAGATGTGTACTGAAGTTTTTGGTTTTTTATTTTGTTTTTGTTTTTTGTTGTTGTTGTTGTTGTTGCTGTTGAAACAGAATCTCACCGTGACTCCCAGGCTGGAGTGGAATGGAACGATCAGTCTTTGTCTCCCAGCAAATCAAGCGATTCTCCTGCCTCAGTCTCCCAAGAAGCTGGAATTGCAGGCGCATGCCGCCATGCCCGCCTAAATTCTTTTGTAATTGTAGTAGAGATGGGGTTTCACCATGTTGACCAGTCTGGTCTCAAGCTCCTGACCTCAAGTGATCCATCCACCCCGGCCTCCCAAAGTGCTTGGATTACAGGTGTGAGCCACTGTGCCCAGCCTGGAAGGTATTTTTGTGAAGCTGGAGCAGAGATGGTGCCTCACTTATCACATAGCAAAGCTTCTTCAAACTCCGTATTGAAATCCCCGTCTCAAAACCCTCCCAAGGCAGGTGCCATATTTTCTCCTTTTTCCTACCTTTATCATTGACCACAGCCACTGCAGCTTTCTGGCCCCGTTCTCGTCCCTACTCTCACCTCCAAGATCACTCAGGCTCTGAATGCTGTTTTCTTAGGCAGAACAAGCCTTTTTAGGCTTCTCGGATCAGCAAAAGAAAAAGCTATTTTGAAAGTCCTTTGTTATTTAAAGCTCAAAGTGCCTCACATGTTGATGACAGGCTAGGCCATACTACCCAGCTATTCGTACACATACTAACCTTCATGTTGCTAAGAAGATGTTTTGCAGATGTGATCAACATCTACAGTCAGTTGACGTTAAGTAAAAGAGGTTATTGTTGATAACTGGAATAGGACTCATCCAATAAACCGAAAGATCTTATGGGCAAAACTGAAGTTTCCCTGAAGAAAACAAAATTCTGCCTGTGGATTGCAGGATGCAATCCTGCCCAAGAGTTTCCAGCCTTCCCTTCCCTAGCTCACATGTACCAGATATGGCCAGCCCATGCCAACAATCACATAATCCAAAGGTTTTCTGTGTGTGGGGGGGGGGCGTGGGTGGGTGGGTGTGCGTGCGTGCATCCTTTTGGTTGTTTCTCTGGTAGAAAGTGAGCAAGGCACACTTAAGATTAATATTCCTCCCTGTTGTGTGCAGTGGCGCACACCTGTAATCCTAGCACTTTGGGAGGCTGAGGTGGGTGGATCACCTGAGCTCTGGGGTTTGAGACCTGCCTGGGCAACACAGTGAGACTCCATCTCTACTAAAAATTAGGTGGTGCATCTATGCAATTCCAGGTACTTGGGAGACTGAGACATGAGAATTGCTTGAACCTAGGAGGCGGAGGTTGCAGTGAGCTGAAATGGCACCACTGCACTACAGCCTGGGTGAGAAAGCAGGACTGTATCTCAAGAAAAAAAAATTAAAAATGAAATATTCCCCTTATATTTAAATTCCTAGAAAAGTGCTTTAATTATGAATGGATACTGAATTTCTTCAGATGCATTATTTAAGGGACCAAAGAGAGGATTATATGATTGCCTTTTTTTAATATTTCAAATCATATTAATAGATTCCCTCATACTGTGCTATTCTTTCAATAAAATTACACTCACTTATGATTTAATGTTTTAATTTCAAATGTATATGTCCTGTTTTGCAAGGAGATTTGTTAATTTCTACCCACATTGATCTGATGTCAAAGACAGGAATAGGGTTGGGAGGTCCCCAATCCAGGCGTACGGGCGAGCATCCTGGTTAACCCATCTGGCAGCCCCGGAAGTCTGTGCCTTGCATATTTCCCCCATGGCCATGTGTGAGAACAGCACTCAGGAGGTTTTTCGTTTTTCTCTTCCAAAGCTCGCTCAGGCTTGACAGCCCATCCTCTGTTGTTGGTAGCTTGTGTGATCAGGACCCATCTGAGGTAGTCAGCAAATATAAGCCACTTTTTCTCAGGCCTAGTAAAGGTTTGTTATGGTTTGGTTGTGTCCCCACCCAAATTTCATCTTGAATTGTAGCTTCCTCAATTCCCATATATTGTGAGAGGGACCTGGTGGGAGATAATTAAATCATGGGCGGGGGGTGTTCCCCCATACTGTTCTCATGTGAGTGAATAAGTCCCACGAGATCTGATGGTTTTCTAAGGGCTTTCCTTTTTTGCTTGGCTCTCTCTTGCCTGCCACCGTGTAAGACATACCTTTCACCTTCCACCATGATTGTGAGGCCTCCCCAGCCATGTAGAACAGTGAGTCCATCAAACCTCTTTCCTTCATAAATTACCCAGTCTCAGGTATGTCTTTATTAGCAGTGTGAGAACTAATACAAGGTTATTCAGCGAAGCAGCTTCCTTGAAAGAGAATTGGGCTGCTAGACATTTTGGCTTTAATTTCTAGGGAAGGTATAAGAAGCCTCTAGCATTTTGTGTCTTGGTCTCTGAACCTGAGCCTGGCACAGATGTGAGGGCTTCTGCCATTAACACCCACCTTGCTGGCTTTTCTTTAGGGCTCTGCTTCTGACCCTGGGGAGGGAGAGTCAGGCAAGACCTTTCGAGGCTTCCAAAAGTGACCAATATACTCCAAAATCTTGACAGTTTTCTAATAAATCTCCTCATCTTTACTCTCAATAGACATCAGTCATGAGCTCCAAAGCGCAGCTGCCAGTTTAGCCCGCTGTGCCCGTGCCACATGGCGAGGGCTGTCACACTTCCAGAAGGATGGGACAATGTGCAGTAAGTGAGACAGCAAAGCAACTGGGAGACCCAGCCTACAGTGTGAATGTCAGCTCTAGTCTTACACAAAAAAGAAAACACCAAGTCATTGCCTGTTGATTCAAGAACCTAATTAATGATAAATCAATAATTGCCAATTATTCCCAAGGCCCGGATCACTCTTAGCAGTTTGTGATAACAAGTTTTCTGAAGGGCTTTTTGTGAGAAACTTAAACCCCCAAATTTCCCTAGATAAATGTAAAAGCTTAAAATTAATTAATTATTTGAATTAATTTAACGATCTAAACTTTTAAAATACATGTTTAACCTACATGAGAGTTTGTTTTCAAAATGGCAAGTGCATTAGTCTTCTCAGGCTGCCATAATGGAGTACCACAGACCAGGTAGCTTGAACAACAGACATTTATTTTCTAATAAGTTGTGAAGTCTGGAAGTCCAAGCTCAAGGTGTGGGCAAGGCTGAATTCTGGGGAGGTCTCTCTTCCCTCTCTCCTTGGATTGTGGTCAGCCACCTTCTTACTGTGTCATCACATGGCTTTCTTCTGTGCATGCACACTGCTGGTGTCCTTTTCTTCTTCTTATGAAGACATCAATCCTAAGTCAGGTGGGGTGGCTCATGCCTGTCATCTTAGCACTTTGGAAGGCCTAGGCGGATGGATCCCTTGGGCCCAGGAGTTTGACACCAGCCTGGGCAACATGGCAAAACCTTGTCTATACAGAAAAAAAAAAAAAGGGACACCAGTCCTTTTGGATTAAGACTCCACTCTTATGACCTTATTTAAATTTACTTACCATCTTAAAGGCCTGATCTCCAAATACAGTCGCATTGGGGATTAGTACTTCAGCATATGAATTTTGGGAGACACACTTCAATCCACAGCGAACAGCAATGAAAGAAGGTATGCAATTCCTCCTCAGGCTCTTCAGGGTCCTCAGTGTGATCCTTCCAGTGAGCATATGGCAGTCTAAGCGGTGGGATCTGAGTGCCCCCAGTAAACTTCGGAATTGCTTAAAATCCCCACCCCTTCTCCTCTGAAAGCATAGAAGGACTTTGTTTAAAAATAAAGTATACTTTGACTGTGAAAGAAATGTGACAGATGCAGTCAACATCTCCCCACTATGGACTAATTTGTGAGATCGTCTTTAGTCACTTTGCTTGCCCATCAGGACATAGACAGGTAGCAGGTGAGGTTGGTTGGTTGGTTGGTTGGTTGGTTGGTTGGTTGGTTGGTTTTTGACGGAGTCTTGCTGTATTGCTCAGGGTGGAGTGCAGTGGTGCAATCTCGGCTCACTGCAACCTCCACCTCCCAGGTTCAAGCGATTCTCCTGCCTCAGCCTCCCAAGTAGCTGGGACTACAGGCATGTGCTACCACGCCCGGATAATTTTTTGTATTTTTAGTGGAGGTGAGGTTTCACCATGTTAGCCTGGATGATCTGAATCTCCTGACCTCATGATCCACCTGGCTCGGTCTCCCAGAGTACTGGGATTACAGGCGTGAGCCACTGTTCCTGGCTCGCAGGTAAGTCTTGATGAGACGTGAGGAAGCAAGCAAGAGAGAAAGGCCCAGGGTTGCTGGAGCTGCTTCATAAACAGCAACCCTGAAGTCCTCGACAGCGCTGGTTGTTTCAGTGTCTCAGGACAATGTTGTAAATTGTTTGGAGCAGACGCTAGATTGAGCAGACAACACAATCATAGCTCTTGAAGAATGAGGGACTCAGGAGAGATACAGCAAGAGAAGGGCTACAAAAAAAAGGATAAAAAGAAGCACTGAAAATGACTTTACACAGGATCAATTCTCATTCAACTATATTATTGCCATAATTATTACATTAGTGATCTTTAGAATGTTGTTCTAGAACTAGGCTGCTTTTTATAAGAATGATACAATTAAAAAATGGACTTCATTTGTCCAACAAATATATTCAGCAATGTAATGGGATTCTGATGAGGAAAGGGAGCAACAAAGATACCACATGGCTATCAGTCAGAGCGTGGCCAGCGCTGAACATGACCAGTGTGGCGAGAGTGTTAAAAGTCCACACGACAACATGTTTACTTAGTTCTACACGTGCCTTTATCCACTATTTAATTAACACATTTATAAAAAAATACTTCCCAAAGTGTGGACTGAATTCTCCAATTCACTAATTCTATCATGTACAAAAGAAAGGAAGGAAGGAGAGAGGGAAGAAGGGCTCTGAACTCATGTTTTCCTTAGTGATAATCATGATTTATCTTGTATATTTCATTGAGACTTACAGGTCCCCAGCTAAACAAAACTATCTTTTTAAAAAAATGTCACCTCAACAATTCTTCAGGAATTAATGCTTTTTTGAGATTCTCAAGAAAGTTTCACACTATTTTTTCAATTCCTAGCTCTCAATGGATAACTATTTATTATCAGTGCATATCTTGTCAATACCCATGCCCTCTCTCATTTATATAAACACAGCATTTGATACTTGCAGATACTTTGGTGGCTATTATTACCACACTCCTTCCTTTAGAATTTTTGAAATAGTTCACTAGAAGGTTTAATTTTAATTAATTTTAATGCTTTAATTCTAGTTAACACATACATATATTTATAGTACTGTTGATATTTTGGAGTGCCATGTGTGTTCCTTGGGGTCTCATTTCAATTCTGTCACTCATACCCATCTATCACCTAAAGAAACGCTGTGGAAAGGCTACTCCAGGTCTGGCCTCCTCGCCATAGATACACAGAGCTCTATCCAAGACAAATTTCTCCCTTCCCAGGCTGGGCAGCCCTCATTCACTCTCTATAATCCTCCCTCTTTTCTTTGTCTACTTTTTTTTGACACAATCTACCGTATCATCATTGTATCCTATAGAGCTGACCTAATGGCTAACACCTAGAAGGTTCAGTAAGTGGCTTCTGAAATGAACAAATGGATGAATGGAGTATAGCACGGTGACTCTTACTTAGATTTATCTGAATTATAAGGAGGTTGAGAGATGTTAAATGGGAATATATGGCTGTGTTTGTTCTGAACTCCCAGCAAGAAACAGATGAAGCAGAACTGTTTTCTTGCACTTAAAGCAAAGAATAACAGAGAAGAGGACATGGCCAGCTCTCCACTCTTGCCCTGGCACACGGAGGGCTCCTGGGAACACACAGTGGCTTGAGGACTCGACCGTATTTACTGAACATCTCGCTCCAAGAGGATCATGTGCCAACCTCAGAAAATGGGGGTTCTGGATGAACTCTGAGAAGTAGAGGAGGACCCGAACAAAAACGTAAACAGTTGCCATCATTTTATGTTCACTGAGAAAATGCTGAATACTGAATTCATGATTAAATGAACTAAACATTTTAACATCAGGAAAAGGTTGCAGATGCTCCACAGGCAACTTATGGACCATCTTGGAGGAGCATGTTCCAGGATGAAAGTGAAATTTTCCTTGGGTTTTAAGGTTATAACCAATGATTCATATAATGACATAATCATCTGGGAAGCAAAATAGCATTTTATTAATGCACTTACTCATTCCTACATTAATTCATTCATTAGCTTCATTAGCATTCATTAGTTTCTCTTTCATGATATAGAAAAATCTAGCAAGAATCGAAGGTTAAGTACTGGTGGCGTTCAATGAACACAAGTTTTAGAATGATCATGACCTGAATGCCATACATCTGATGCTCTTAATTGAGAAGCTAAAGAGAAATTTGGTGTCAAAAGAGGACCTATGCACACCCTACTACTGTTTAGGTGATGTATTTGTCACACATGGGGAGTTCTAGAGTCACTCTGGATAGGACAATGTAGATATCCATAGAAATCAACAGGGTCAGAGTTGACAGTGAAGAAAATTAGAGAAAAGAGAACAGAAGCCTCTAGCGGCTCATGGCAGTTTCTGAGACATCAAAATAGAAAATATGAGACCTTCCCCTCAAACATTCTGGGGTTGTCTGGGGCACGCTCCACACCCATTCCTGGATCCCATCTTTCCAGTCATGAGCTCCTTCTTAAGATACAGAACTAATGCAGAATTGCAAGTGTCAGATAAGATGGCAGCTTGGCATCAGGGCCTGTCTTCCTCTCTTAAAACCAAACCTAGAGATGTTACAGATTTGACATGCATTTCAAATAATCCCAGTGCTGATGTATACACTAAAAATAGAGAAAAAAAAAGAAACACAACTTTCAGAAACTCTTAAAGCAGCAGAAGGTGGCTAGGAGGTTGGTTTTGGAGGAGGTAAGAGGAATGCACACTCAAGCAGCACACAGTCATTTGTAATGGCAAGACAACTATGGGAAGAAGATAGGTTAGAAAGGAATGCTCATGTTAGACTGCGAGGAATGCTCCAGTTATACTGCTTTCTCTCTCCTGCAAAATACATGGGACAGTAAAAACTGCAGGGACCCTGGAATAAGCAGTGGCAGAGAAACATCAAGGCAGCACTACAGCCTGATTTAGGAAGAGACAGGCAGTCCAGTCCCAGAGCCTTCTCTACCCTCTACCCACCATATCTCTGCAAAGAGCATAAGCTAGGACCTGGGCTTTTCCCCTCCTCCCAGCCATCCCAGGTACTCCCTACAAGTCATGACACTGTGAGATCAGAGGGAAAAGTAGAAATATTCTGCAGACTGTAAGTTTTAGAAAAGAATGACAACTGCACAGTCATTCCAGAGAAATAAAAATTAATAGATTAAACATAACAAAAATTATAATAGGCAAAGAGAAAATAAGACATATTAGAAACATAAAATAGAAAAAGAGCCAATTAGAGAGTTGAGGTAATAAAAGATTGAATAAAGAACCCCACACAGGGGCTGGATGACAGAAAGGGTTCTGCTGAGAAATGAACTAAGAAGCCCGTTAGTCCAATCAGGGAACTCACCCACAAAGCCCCAGAAAACAATAAACAGATAAGAATAAATTTTTTTAAATTTGAGAGGCTTGGAAGATTAAAAGAGAAGTGTCCAAATAATAGAATAGGCCCTCTTAGGCAGGACAAAATAAAAGGAAGGGAGGGAATATTTGAAGAAATATTAACTGACATTTTCTAGAACTAAAGGAAGATGGAAGATTCAAAATTAAAGTGCATAAAACACTAAGCGGGAGAGGTATGAAAAATGAAATCACATTTAATCACATTGTCACGAAACGTCAGATCATCAGATACACAAAGAAAACTGAAACACATTGTGTGAAGACAAGCAGAACCACGAAAGTATGAAGACCATATTATTAAAGGTCTTTCAATAGGATTATTAGACATGAGATGCTAATGGGTAATACTGTGGTTGTGTGGAAGCAAAACAGAAACTCTGAAGCTAGAATTTTATACAAATAAACTATCAATTGAATGACAGTGAAATAAAAATTTTCTTAGTATCCAAGACCTTTCAAAGTTTACCAAACAAATGCGTTGTTGGAACATTCTTGGAAGAAGTATTAAACCACTAGAGAAAAATAATGCCAGAGGAAGCAAAACGATACAGGAAGTGAGAGTAAGTGGATAACTCAGTACAGTTTATTTTTGTTTAAGTAACCGGTAACACCCCATCCCAGCACACCCACAAATTTATTTATAACATTCCAGAGCTAAACTCAGGAGGACATCAACAAAGAGGGAGCAGGAGGAGAGAGCAGACAGAGGTAGCAGAGTTGGTTCAGGAATTTAACCATTTTAGGACAAAACATAGAAATTCTAACCTTAATTGATAGTAAAAAAAATAAATCTATGCATGAGTCATATTGAGTTAATGCTAATCAACAATGGAAACAAAAGAGAAGAAACTCTCGAGTAGGTAGGGCTCAGTGGCTCACACTTGTAATTCCAGTGCTTTGGGAGACCAAGGCAGGTAGATCACTTGAGTCCATGAGTTTCAGACCAGCTTGGCCAACACAGTAAGACCCCATCTCTACAAAAAATATAAAAACAATTAGCTGGGCATGATGGTGTGCACCTGTAGTCCCAACTACTTGGGAGGCTGACTGGGAAGATCGATTGAACCTGGGAGGTGGAGGTTGTAGTGAGCCAAGATCACACCACTACACTCCAGACTGGGTGACAGAGCAAGACCTGGTGAAAGAAAGGAAAGAAAGAAAGAAGGAAGGGAGGGAGGGATGGAATTAGATGAATATACCTCTAGAAAGGAAAGAAAAGGAAAGGAAAGGAAAGGAAAGGAAAGGAAAGGAAAGGAAAGGAAAGGAAAAAAGGAAAGGAAAGGAAAGGAAAGGAAAAAAGAAGGAAGGAAGGAAGGAAGGAAGGAAGGAAGGAAGGAAGGAAGGAAGGAAGGAAGGAAGGAAGATAAATACACCTCTAGAAAAATTATCCAAAATGCCAAAATTGACCCACACAAAAAATAGTAATAATAATTAAATCCTTTACACTCAAAAAGCTCCAGACGCAGATAGTTTTGCTGATAAGTGCTACCAAATTTATGAGAGCAGATAAAGTTATCCTTGTTTTATACATATTAAGTTTACATATGCTTAATTCTAAATTATGGCTTGTCATTAGGAAAAGAGAAATGGACATCTAAGTCCAAAGAATAAATTAGAAGAAAGAGTAGAAAGTTGGGAAGTTGGAAAACTAGAGAAGAAGACAAAGAGTTTGAAGAATAGAGCAGGACCAATGGTTCAATGAAAAGGGGACTCTTTTATGTGATGGAAAGTGCCTGGCTCAACAGTGGAACAGAAAGTGTAGGAAGACCATGCGGACTTGAGTACAGTCTCCTTCTTTAGCCACTTCCCCAGTCGCTACCATTCTCTTCCACCTCTGCTGGGCACATAGAGCTAGAAATTCTACTGGATCCCATGACTGAAAGCACTTGCCAGGTGCATGAGAAGTAGGCAGAGTTTTGCATTAGTATCTCTCCAACTCTCCAGCTTCCAGCAAACCAGGACTTAGAACTGTTTGGTTTTATGGAGAATCCAGGACTCCTTGCCTGGTATTCTCTACCCTCTTGACCCCAGTCATCTGAGAGAGCCAAGAAGTGGAAAAGTCATAAGGAAGGATCCAAGCAGTCCAGATATACTAAGAAAAGGGGGCCAAATGGAACCAGAGGAACCTGGAAATGGAAAACAATGGGCTCCTTATGTTAGATTTACAGTGTTGATGGTTCGGCTCTTTCCACATATTATTTCATTTAATATTCTCGACTACCTTGTGAGTCCATTTCATAGATCAGGAAGACAAGGCACAGGAGGTCAAGTAACTTGCCTGAGTTCATAGAGCTGGGTAGTGGCAGAAAAAAAGACCTGAAGCCAAGAATTCTGGCTTTAACCATACCACTGCCAAGGTGGTGAATGAATGCTAGACTTAAATCAGCACTAGGACGATTCCCTTCTGCCAACTGGGAACTTTCACCATTGGAAGGTTGGTGGCCTAGTTGCCTTGACTACAGGAGACATGGGTAATGTGTAATTTCCTATAATACAGTTCAAATTGTGATCATAAAAGTAATAACTAACATTTATTTAGCATTACTATCAGGAATAGTTCTAAGTGCTTATAATGTATTATTTAATTTTTACAATTCTACCAGGTAAGTAGAATGTTCTCATTTTTCAAATGAGAAAACTCATGCACAGAGAGATTAAGCTTTGTTCTTACAGTTTGTAAATGATAGAACCAGTTTCACACCCTGATGGTCTCACTCTGGATGTTTAAATACCACACCGTGCTTTTCCTGAGTGTGGGGTGTGTGTGACAGTGTGTGGAGAGAGGAGTGGAAAAGGGGACTGTGGTCTATTTTTCAGTAGACAGAAAACAACTTTCTACACCATGCCCCATTAAGAATAATTAGTTTCTCCAAATAGAGGACCTTGAGGGGCTTGAAACCAATGCAAGAATTAGGGTTCTCAGTCAATCTAGATAACTCATAGGGACCATAAAGTCACAATGTCTTCCGCTTTGGAATCAAGCACATCGGCTTGGACTTTGCATGCTCCACCATGCTGACCTAGCTGGAAGATGTGGCCAGACATCTGGCTGCAAACATAGGGTTACTCCTCTTAGAGGCCCCAATTCCTCAAGGAGAGGAGCCAACTCTTCCTAGAAAAACAGACTAAAACTGCATCAGCAAACAAGATGAGGAAGCAGGGCAGCTGACCCAATAGGGGAAGCAAGTCTCAGGGTCAGTATTTTTGATCTGGGACAAAACAGGGTTAAGGAAAGCAAGAAAAAAATACTTATACACGTACCTTAGTGGATGTCCCAAAAGAATATGCTGACTGCATTTGCAGGATGGCCCATCTCTCAAACCTTATCATGAATAATTACAAAGAAAATATTCTAAATTTTTTATTCTCTTCTGAGAAGTAATGAGTTGCAAATCTCTGAAATGTCTTAACTGCAGAAGAAAATGCAGAATCTATGATGAGACAGCAGAATACAAAACCCTCTTGAGTCACAGAAGGCATTTCTATGAGGGTGGCTTAGGTTTTGCATGCAGGGTTTAGAACACAAGACCAGCAATCTCACATTGGCCTCTGCTAGATGGATAATTCGCTCACCTTGCCAGAAGAGTGGCTTCTTTCCTCAATGCCATGAAAGCCAGGGACTGAGCCTCCAGTGGGACCATTAGTTCTTCTATGGCTGTTGGATATGGGTGTATTCCTGAGACTGTGGGATTACAGCTTCAGGTCCTAAGGCCACTGTGGGTCTGGGGCTAAACTTTCAGGAGGGCAAGTCACTGGTGGAAAAAGAACAAAATCCTTGCTAGTCACTCTATGATATTAGAATTGAGATTCTGATTACGTTTAGCCTCACTGAGTCGAGTATTACATCAACTGAGAATGAATAATAAGCTGGTATTTTTAAATGTCATTTTTTAAAGTTAAGAATAAACATTTCATACCACAAGGGCCCATTCAAAGGGAGCATCAGCTGATAGTTGGCCATATCATGCCAAGAACTAGCCTGTGACAGCAAGCCTAACCTTTGGAAATTTGACTTTCCCAGGTCTGAGATCAAAGTGACCATCTCTACCTGGTAAAGTATAGAAAGTGAGGCACCCAGCACCTTGGACAAACAGTAATCAAGTAAATGACCAAATCATGGAAGAGTAGATTGAGGGGCAAGAAGCTGATGGAAAGTGGAAAATCAATACTGATAGTAACTAAGGTTATATATTTAGGTTAGAGAGAAATTCACATTGAAGAGCCGTAACCAGGATCAGTGACTGCTCAGGCAAATGGTGTTAAAAGAAGCCAATAAATACTGGCAGAGTCTGCTCCTTTTCTCCTTCTCCCCTTCCCTTTATACACTCCAGGCACATTATTACATTCTACAATTTAGTGGCACAGTTGTCTCATTTACTTATCATTCAACACATATTTATTGAATTTTTACTATGAGTCTGGTCATTGTTCTTGGCCCTAGAGATGCAGTAGACAAAAATAGCTCTCCTCATAGGAGACAGAGTGAAGGAAAACAGAAAAAGTAATATAATAATAAACAAGTAAAGCATGCAGTACATCATGAATGAAAAGTGCTATACAGAAAACGATTCAAGAATGAGGAATTGGGAGTGTACAAGAAGGATTGGATGCAATATTCAATTGGGAGTTGGAGAAGACCTCACTGTTGATCATTTCAGCAAAGACCTGAAGAACAGGATGGGGATGGAATAAGCCATATAAATATCTTGGATAATAAGAATCCCAGTTGAAGGAACAGCCAATGGCAAGGTCTGGAGGGAGGAGCCCACCTGACATGCCTGAGCAGGCCAGTGGAGTTGGAATGGAGTGAGTGAGCAGAACAGTCCAGAATGCCTTTAGAAAAGTAGGGACCAACCATGTATGGGATTGTGGAAATTTTAAGGAGTTTGTCTTTTACTTTTAGAGAGAGAGAGAGAGAAACAGGTACTGAAGGGTTCTTCTCTGTGTGTTTTTAAAGAATTCATTGGGCTGCGGTATCAGGAACAACCCATAAGAGACAGTATTGGAGACCAAATTTTGGAAATAGAAGGTAGAGCCAACAGCATTGGCTGGTAGCTAAAGAATGCTGCAAATTAACTTTCATGGGGAAGACTACGGAAGAAGAAAATTAGGGAGGAGGAGTGTATTAGTCTGTTTTCACACTGCTTATAAAGACATACCTGAGACGGGGGGGTTTATAAATAAAAAGAGGTTTAATGGACTCACAGTTCTGTGTGGCTAAGGAGGCCTCAAAATCATGGTAGAAGGCCAAAGGCACATCTTACATGGCAGCAGGCAAGAGAGAATGAGAACCAAGCAAAAGCAGAAACCCCTTATAAAAACATCAGACCTTGTGAGACTTATTCACTATCACAAGAACAGTATTGGGAAAACCGCCCCCATGATTCAATTATCTTCCACTGGGTCCTTCCAAAACACGAGGTAATTATGGGAGCTACAATTCAAGACAAGAGTTGGGAGAGGATGGAGTCAAACCATATCAGGGAGCAGGTTAGAAGTTTGCTTTAGGACAACTTAAGTTTAAGATGTCTGCTAGACATCTCACTAGAGATGTTATGGAGAGAGTTTGTTATATGAATTGAGGGCTCACCAAAAGATTCCACTATAGGAAAAAAATCTCTGGGTGCTGTCAGCCTATTTGTGCTACTTAAGTCATGGATGAGATTCCCTAGAGATTCCCTAGGAGAACGAATGTAGCTTTCTGAGGATTGGTTGGAGCATTCCAGGGTGAGGAAGAGCCTGCAAAAGAAATTCAAAAGGGATGATCAGGGAGGGAAGGAGGAAAACTGGGAGAGTCAGGCACCCTCAACAGGCAGTTATTAGAGCAGGCTATATCAAACCTATCCAAGGAGTAAACAGTTATAAGGAAACAGACTCCTAAGTCCTCAATTCCCTGTGCATGCTTTCCTAAAATCACTAGATTTGAGGATGTTTCAATGATGAACATGCAGATTCTTGCTTTTCAATGCTGCTTTTGTAACAACTCTTCTCCCACTTAATAAACTGTAGTCACTCCTCACCCCCTTATGAATGTTACCATTAGCATTGCTCTGGGTATAAAAACATCTGAATGCCAAACAGTGGGATTACTAAAATGGCAGTGTCCCTGTTGAGAAGGTGAATGACGCTAACAATTAGAAAACCATCGAGTCAAATGGTGTCTAATTTTCTCTTTCAGCCAAATTATAAGAGAAACTAGTTGAATTGCCAGCTGATACATCAGTTAAAAGAATTTTTATTAATAGAATGCTTTATGACTTTTGTCAAATATCTTGGGAGAAAGGTAAATAATTTAGTAACAGTACAGTGACATTCTATTTCTATCTCCTTATTTGTGTAAGTTAGTTTTCTCGATATTTAGGTATATATAAATGAAAAAAAGGGACAGTTATTGTTCTAAGAGTTATCTTATTCCAGCAATTAGCAATATTCATTCATGAATAAGTGAACTAAAAGAAAAATAAACTTCAATTCACCTCATTAAGATACACATTTCCAATAAAATTTAATTTTAATGTTTAATATTTATATATTAACATTTGTATGATATACATGTTTTTTAGAAGCTGTGAATGATAATTATAATGATAACCCAATACTGCAGAACGTTGCATCACATAGAGACTTTTGGTAAAAGAAAATTAAAAATTAAATTTTTATCTTACATTTTTTAAATGGAAAGATATCTTGGTGATATCCTTTAGTGACTCACATAGAAGTAACTTTTATGGATTTTTGCAGAACTGAGGATTTGAATAGAACCAACCAAAATCCCAAAGGTGCAACAATGTTCCTCCCCAGGAATGCTGTTATCTGTAAAGACTTTCAGTGCTCATTACTTTCAATTACCTTGCCATGAGGATCTTATCACACTCTCTCCATGTTCTCTTTCAGCCAAATTATAACAGAAACTAGGTGAATAGTCAGGTGATATACCAATTAAAATATTTTTTGATAATAGAATGTTTGGTGACTTTTGTCAAATATCTTGGGAGACATGCAAATGCATCTTTTTTTGCTCAAATAAGAGGATTGTGTAGACCTCCAATAATTTAGAGCACATTATTTGATATAGGGCATTGCCATACATACCCTGGGGTCACAAGATTTTCCAGAGTATATGTGAGCATGAGAAGCTTTAAAGAACTCAACTTCTAGGCACACAACCTCTTTTTGACCACTTTACTTAAAAAAATGCTTGAGAAGGCATTTGTGGACTTCCAGTTCTTCTTTTCCACTTCCCGTTTTTGCATTTTTTTCTGGTTTACAAAAGAAAGGCATTCCTGGTACTGATTCAGAATCTTACTATGGAACATTACTCCAAAACATAATTTAAAAAAAAAAAAAAAGCAAGCACTTTTGATCATTCCTGAGTGTGTGTGTTTTCTAAAAACAACAACTTTGTAAGAAAGGGTAAAAGGAAATACCCAAAGCTATCCTAAGCAAAAAGAACAAAACTGGAGGAATCTCATTACCTGACTTCAAAATATACTACAGAGCTATCATAACCAAACCGGCAGGGGACTGGCATAAAAACAGACACATAAAACAACGTAACGGAATAGAAAACCCAGAAACAAAACCACACACCTACAGTGAACTCATTTCCCACAAAGTTGCCAAGAATGTACACCAGAGAAAAGACTGTCTTTTCAATAAATGGTGCTGAGAAAACTGGATATCTGTATGCAAAACAATGAGACTAGACCCCCATCTCTCACCATATACAAAAATCAAACAAAAATGGATTAAAGACTTAAGTCTAGAACCTCAAACTATAAAGCTACTACAAGAAAACATTGGGGAAAATCTCTAGGACATTGGCTGGGCAAAGATTTCTTGGCAGTACTCCACAAGCACAGGCAACCAAAGCAAACACAGACAAATGGGATCACATCAAGTTAAAAAGCTTCTGCACAGCAAAGCAAACAATCAACAAAGTGAAGAGAGCCCATAGAGTGGGAGAAAATATTTGCAAGCAACCCCTCTGACAAGATATTAATAACCAGGATATATAAGGAGCTCAAACAACTCTATAGGAAAAAAATCTAATAATCCAAAAACTGGGCAAAAGATTTGGATAGATCTTTCTTGAAAGAAGACATACAAACAGCAAACAGGCATATGAAAAATGCTCAACATCACTGATCATCAGAGAAATGTAAACCAGAGCTACAAAGAGCTATCATCTCATCCCAGTTAAAATGACTTATATCCAAACGACAAGCCTTATACACTATTGGTAGAAGTGTGAATGAATACAACAACTGTGGAGAACACTTTTGAGGTTCCTCAAAAATCTAAAAATTGAGCTACCATATTACCCAGCAATCCTACTGCTGGGTATATACCTAAAGAAAGGAAATCAGTATATTGAAGACACATCTGCTCTCCTTATTTGTTGCAGCACTGTTTACAACAGCTAAGATTTGGAAGCAACCTAAATGTCTACGAACACAGGAATAGATAAAGAAAATGTGGTACATATACACAATGGAGTCCTATTCTGCCATTAAAAAAAGTAAAAATGAGGTCCAGTCATATGTAGCAACATAGATGGAACTGGAGATCATTATGTTAAGTGAAATAAGCCAGGTACAAAAACATAAACATTGCACGTTCTCACTTATTTGTGGGATCTAAAAATAAAAACAAAATTGAACTGATGGACGTAGAGGGTAGAAAGGTGGTTACCGGCTGAGTGCGGTTGCTCAGGCCTGTAATCCCAGCATGTTGGGAGGCTTAGGCAGGTGGATCATGAGGTCAGGAGTTGAGCAACATGGTGAAACCCTATCTCTACTAAAAATACAAAAATTAGCCGGGCGTGGTGGCACATGCCCATAATCCCAGCTACTCAGGAGGCTGAGGCAGGAGAATCACTTGAACCTGGGAGGCAGAGGTTGCAGTGAGCTGAGATCACACCACTGCCCTCCAGCTTGGGCAACAGAGTGAGACTCCGTCTCCAAAAAAAAAAAAAAAAAAAAAAGGTCTAGAAGAAAGAAGAATGATGAAGCAGAAGAGAAGCGAGGCTTACACATAACATCTTGTGGTAATGAGAGGGGATGGAATCTGGCATACAAGTAGTTATCCTCAGCTGTCCTCAGATGTCCTTAGCTAAAAGCACAGATACTTGCCCATAACAGCAGGAAGGAGAACACAGGCATGGGATCCAGATCCAGTAAGTGAGTAGATGTGGGGATGGGAGATGACAGAAATTCTCTTCTGCTAGCTTTTTTTTCCTCAGTGAAGTGAGAAAAGGAGAATAAGAAGGGAAAAGGTGCTATAAATTTGGAAGAAGAGGATAAGGAGAGTGAAAATACTAATACAATTGAAGGTGGTAGGATTTCTCGGCAGCACTAGGGCCCAGGTTGGGATTAGTGGTCATGAATTTAGAGTGAGACTTTCAACACATTCCATGATTCTCTAGAGTCATGTTCTAGTGCATAAAGCAGGTGTGCAGAAGGCAGAGTTAGAAGAAAGACAAGGATATCAAGGGTATATGCAAGGACTGATATAATGGTGGAACCATGTGAAATGGGCAAGGAATGAAGTGATGACATGTAAATGGAGAGAAATCGTGAAAAATTAGTCGCATAAATAGATTGTAGGTCAAGTCATTAATAGAAGTCAGGATATTATCACGATAGAAGGCAGTGGTTAGAGGTTGGAATGAGGGAGGGATTGGTGCCGACAAAGTGTCCTGTCCAGGAGTGTGCTGGTAAACCTGCGTTCTCTTTCATTTCTAGCTGGAAGAAGGATCAGAGGCACATTACGTTCACTTAAAGTCTGTCCCCAGGGCTACATTAATTGCCATACCCTCTGTCATCTCATAGTACAAGGGGATGAGACCATTGTGACATTCCACAGAACATCACATTAACCCACGAAATCAGTGCCATCATGGTGATCCATACACATGAGCAAGAGGTAGCAAATAGATTGGAGGCTTTGGTAAGATATGTGCAACCCAAAGCGTAGGAGATAAACCCTATAAAACTCAAGGACCACCACATTTTTTCAGAGACCTAGAGATCTGGATTTTACTGGGACTTGGTCTTTTCAATATTTTTAAACATCATGTTTAAACTTTTATTTATTAAAAAGAAAGCCCAGTGCTTGGTAATTATCTTCAAGCTCTGGAAGCAGTATATTCCACACTTAGGAATATGGCTGCAACTCATACGTCATTGCAGTTACACATTTAGGAATCAGGGAAATGGCCTCCAGGTAACTACAGGGCCTCAGTGGACCCAGTGTAAGCCATACCTGAATTAGAACTTCATTTATTACCTGATCCTCACACATACACCTACTCAAACAGGAGCAGGGGGCATCATGGCTCTTGGGGTTTCCAAGGACCAGCATCAAATCAGGCTCTGTGTTGAAAAGCCCTCAAAAGATCTGGGTCTTCCCCTTTCCTCAATATGTGGTTATCTGAGTAATTTCTGGAGGCCCCTTTAAGGAAAGTCTGAGGGAGAGTTACCGTATACACTGTGGTAGAGTCCTTCTTCATGGGGCTCTGAACTCTCAGTCTATAGATGCTGTAACTGAGAAATGACTTCGGTCTGGAAACTAGGCAAGATCAAGAGACTTCCTATTGGGTCAGCTTTTTGTTTTCTCCTTGTCTGTTCTTGATTTCTTAGGGTATGTATATTAATAATATTTTCTTTGGGTTCCCATCTATCCCATTCCTATGGACATCATGTTCTGTTAGCCATCACCATAAATCCCTGTGGATCGGGTTCCCCTGACTGACATCCCAAGTTGCTTTGCATTATGCTAATTATGCCCATCTAATTTCCAATGGTTAAGTGCTATATGTTGGCCTCTGCTATTCTAAAATCCTATCATTCCCATCGCTACTGGGAGGCACAATTACAGCATCTCCTACTGTCAACCCTGCCCATAAAGGACAGCGCCATTGGGCTTCTCAACAATACTGACACCTTCCTCACCAGCTCATCCCTACTGCTTTGGTAAAGTGTCCTCTAAGCCCTCCCACGGAATGTAGTCATTAGTTGGTTTCCCAGTCTTATGTAGCAAATACGTTCCAGCATGCCAAATCCACTGGGTCTTTGACATATTTTCTCTACCATGGAAGTTATAGCATCTTCATTCTGTTTAATATAAGACATCACTTTTTTCACGCTTCCAAGAAGCTTCCTAGCAGCTTACTAAACCTGTCACTCAGAGCCATTGCCATGGTGTTTAATTTTGTATCATAGGAAAGGGATCTCATATCGATAATCTCGTCTTTCTCCAGCTTTTATTTGACTGTCCTTGATCTGGCATGCTGATGATTCACTCCCGCACACTCCTACTTGCACACATGAATCATGTCCTGCACTTCCTTTGATATGTGATCCCTCTCTTCAGCAGGACCAGATCTCCAGTAGGGTTATTCTGGTTATGCTGAACTCTTGCCCTATTAATGAGTCTAGTGTCCAAGTGGTTGCAAATCCTGGGGAAGGCAAGCATTTTCTTATAGTTCACCTGATTCATTTAAAGCCTCTACATAGTCTTTGAACAAGTAGAAGGGGCCACTTCCATCTTTTCAACAAAGAGAATGGGCCACTTCTCAGTGTCTACATATATCTCCTCGTTCTAAGTCTCAGAGTCCTACTTCTTCTATATCAGGACCCTAACTTCAACATAAAACACTTGTGTGGGCTAAGAATTCAGCCTTCTTTGATGTTCTTTCATTTTTAATGTTAACTCGTGAGTCTTGTTTTTAGTATTGCTGTCCTCTGGCTGAGGAAGACAAATGTCCCTTTAAATGCTACCAAGAAGATTCTCTGACATTCACACTTGGTTTTTAATTTATTTATTTTTAATAGAACCAAGTCTTTTTGTTTCTCTCCTCAATGCATTATTAGTCCTTATCAAAGGCCACTCAGTTTCATCGCCCTGATAGTTACTATTCCCCTCTACTATCTCACCATAGATAAAGTTGTAACCTCTTAGAGCATGGCAGTACCTATCAATACTCCAGACGTCACCAGTAATGGGCTCCTACTTGCCTTTGAAGAGACAAGTGATTAACCTCTAGAATCCCATCCTGCCTGTGTCTACTTCCTAGGAACACTTGCAGGACCAACTGGCTTAGGTTGGGTGCCCTGGAAGCAGCTCCTAAAGTAAGGATTCTTATGAAAGTGATTTACTGAGGGAACACTCTCAGAGAAGGAGAGTAAAGGAAGCAAGGCAGATAAGGAGGGAAAAACTAAGCAAGGAATGGTCTAGGATGGAGAACATATTCAGCCCGGAGCTCTGGGGAGTGGATTGCAACACAGGGTTGGTGTCACTTAAGGTCAGTGTGCTGGTCTTTGTACCCTGCATGTCACTTAGTCAGTGGTTGCTTGCCATCCTGGGGGGTGATGAGATGGCTCCCATTTGGCCCAAGGCAATTATTAGAAGAGAGCAGCTAAGAGCTGAGAGCAAACAAAATTCATTGCAGCTGGGAGATGCATGCACCGACCCAGAAAAGGAGATCAAGGCAGGTATCAGTGTTATCTATTATACACAGTCTGTAAAAGCAGAGCCAGGATTCCAACCCAGGCTGGTTGGTCTGTTGTCTGAAGAAGCACACATGTTGTTTCATGCAACCGCAGAGGATGGAGCCTGTTTAAGTCTTGATTTGTACAACTGAAATATTATAGTATTATCTCTAACCTCATTTTAAGGTCAAAACCCTACAATGATTTTGTTTATCTTGGGCTAAAATACACCCACTTGCTTAAGTTCAAGAGGCACTGCTGTCTCCAGTTCCCACAGTAAGGTTCCGTTTTCACCATAATCAGATTCCGGCCACCCAGAAACCTGTTTGTCTATTGTCTGAAACAGTTCTGACCCCATGTGCCCTCTTGTAAACTTTCAGAGGAAAACTTCAAGCCTAAGTTATCCCACCTTCTAACAATATTCTTTCCAAAGGAGCAAACAATCATTATGGCTACCTTTTTTTAGTTATTTCAGAATTATATTTCATTTTAGTGTGCTATTGTTGAAAAATGAAACTAAGTGGAGAAGACGCACACTTAATAACACAGCGGTTTATGATTTCAGCAATATTATGAAAATACTAAACTTGATTTTTGAAGAATTTACTCAGACACGATTGTAGAGATACAGTATTAAATCGGATGAGATTACCAACAACATGGTTTCTTCAGAATCATTACCATTTAATATTTATTGAACACCTAAGCAAGTTAGAATCAACTTCACATTGAAAGTTGTTGCCTTAAGGATTCTTGTAAGGATGGTGATGGTTTGGGAGAGTCATTCGTGGTCTTTTCTCAGTGTCCCTTGGTTCAAATAAATTAGAATAGTCATGACTGGTACTTAGCAATCTGAGTATATGTGTGCTGATCAGAGCATATGGCATAAAATGGCAAAAGGGAATAAAAAGAAATACTGAATGCAAAGTGAAGATGATTACAGGTTTTAAGTGTGAGTTTAAATATAACATGACATTTCAATTTTGCATATTTAAAGTTGCTTCCTCTCAGAATCCATAAAATTGATCAAAAAATACAGAAAGAAGAAAGTCATTAGCACTAAGAATCAGAAAAGTGTCATTAATAAGTCAGTAATCATGTTGTGTAGGTTGTGTCAGATGGAGTAAAATGAGAGATTTAACACCGAAAATAAATAGAAGAAAATAGAGGGAACATCCCTGAGAAACCTCCCAGTGAGTAGAGAACACCAGTAAGGAAAATAACTAGACAGTTGGCTTGGGATAAACCAAAGGATTTTGGCAGCTGCACCAGGACAGTGCACACAGGACATCTGTCCACAATGTTTGACCTCAGGTTTCACGTGGCACGGATTGGCATCACGCTCTTGTTAAGGAGGGCACTCAAAGATGCTAATGAAGGTGCCTAGTGGTCCCCCTGACTTCAGATGGCCACCACAAACAGAAAAGGAAGATAGTGCATGTAATGGATACCTGTTGTTTTTTCCTGCCAAGCATTCATTCACCCTTCTGATCATTCAAAGTTGCTAAGTGACTTTGAAAATAGGACTTCATTTACTCTGAACAATGATTGATTTCCATGCTACACGTGAGACAATTGAGGTGTGTGAGTTTCAGTCACTCGCCCCTGCCGTATGGGCAGAAAGTGGACCAGGCTTTGAGTTTGGGCTGCTTGGCTGAGATCACACTTCTTGGGAAAAAACACCTGTCCCAATCATAGTTTCTGTGGCTCAGATGGGACCATCTGCGAGGTCCAGGCCTAGCTGATCCACCTCGGCCTTCCAGTACACTCCATCCCATGCTAGACATTTTTCTCTTTTTAAGAATAGTACTCAATTTTAAGTCTCTTGGCATGGGAAATGTGGGGGAATAAGTAACTTTATTTCTATGGGAACTAGAAATGGAGAAAAATTGAAAAATTTTTTAGCATTCTATCCCTTTTCATAATACAGAAATACAAAAATAGAAAAACAGGTAAAACCTCTGAAGCACTGTTGGAAAACAAGATGAGAATACCAAATAACAAAAGGTACAAGGAACATGTAAACCTGTGCTGCTGATAGTCACCTGGTACGGGGGGGTGGGGGGAAGGAAATTCTAGCTTTGACCTGATAAAGATTCCCCAGGTTTAGAAATACACAGACTGGACCAAATGGCAGTACCGGAACTCCTCCATAGGAGCAAACCTTGACCCACAAAACACTCTAGGAAGTGGAGACACCAACGTCTTCATTCTGAGCAACACAGGAGAAAAGATATAGGTGAACTTCCCCATTGCATGACTGTATTCAAATTGTCCAGTAAAACCTCCTTCCAGCCTGCTCCCACAATGTCTCAGGCAGTGTGCTAAGTGACTTTGAAAATAGGACTTCATTTACTCTGTACAATGATCGATTTCCATGCTACATGTGAGACA
The DNA here is from genome assembly GCF_037993035.2 of Macaca fascicularis. NCBI lineage: Eukaryota > Metazoa > Chordata > Mammalia > Primates > Cercopithecidae > Macaca > Macaca fascicularis. The sequence continues at coordinate 75,167,116 of NC_088390.1, read as the reverse complement.
ATTGGGGTGTGTGAGTTTCAGTCACTTGCCCCCGCCATATGGGCAGAAAGTGGACCAGGCTTTGAGTTTGGGCTGCTTGGCTGAGATCTCACTTCTTGAACCACCAGATTCAAATGATGCATTTATATACCTCACAGAACCCATCAAAGAAGGTAGCTTTTCAGTATTAAGATGGCGAAGTGAGAAACTTTTTAGCACCCCATCCCTCTCCATAATACAGAAATCCAAATACATAAAATCAAAGAAAACTTCGGGAGCATTGTCGAGAAACAAGATGAGAGTACCAAATAACAAAGTAGAAACAACTTCTGGAGAACAGAAAGCAAATGGCATCACAGGGACTGAAATGCTTATAACACTTTGTAATTTAGACATGCAGAGAGGCCCGCCTCATCCTCCAACAGTGAAGGAAGCATGTTACCCTATTAAAATCTTAGAATGGCTTCAAGTAAAAAAACAAGAGCTAGAAACAGAGATTCGGGCTGCAAATTGAGTTTTCTTGGACTGAGCTGATGGCTCAAGATCTCATCAAGAATTTCTCCCTAAGCAGAATGGAGAGGAGGGGAGGAAATGTAAGATCAGAACTTAGTGTGGGTGAGTGCCCTAATACACGAGCTGGTGGATAATGCCAGCTAACTATCAGAACAAACCTGGAGTACATTTTTCAGAGTTATTTAATAGGCTCAGCTGTCTCAGGATATTATTCACTAGATTTCACAGCCAGTTGCAGCCCCACCCAATAGACATCCTGAAAGACACAGCAGCAGAGGGTGGCAGGAACACCAGGGAGTAATGAACAGGCAGCAGAGGGCTCTGCACAGTGTAGAGTGGTTACCCTTAAGCTGAGACCTCATGATGTAAGGAAGAACACACAAGGTATAGTGGAGTTGTGTAGTCCAAAGATCTGTAGAGTCATCCACCTAATACAGGAAGGCCCCTTACCCAAAATATATTACAGAATGCAGCAAAAAAAAAAAAAAAAAGAAGAAGAAAAAACTTCCATGAAAATGACTGACAAAACACATACTGAAATCTTCCCTTCCACTCCAAGCACACCAAGTATGAGGATTTTATAAAAAATATTTTACCAGATAAAACCACTTGGAGGCCACTGGTTGAATGAGTAATAGCTGTTTGAGGAGTTACAGGTACAGAAGCCAGACCAGTGTGGGTTAAGTAATGAGTAGTGAGTGGGAAAATTTAAGGTAGTGAGTACTGGCAATACTTGAGAAATTGGCCTGTGGAAAAAAAGCAAGAAATGGGTTGGTACCTGAAGGGCATGTTGGTTCAAGCAATTTTTTTTTTTTTTTTTTTTTTTTCCTGAGACAGAGTCTTGCTCTGTCGCTCAGGCTGGAGTGCAGTGGCTCAATCTTGGCTCACTGCAACCTCTGCCTCCCAGGTTCAAGCCATTCTCCTGCCTCAGCCTCCCAGGTAGCTGGGACTACAGGCATGTGCCACCAGGCCCGGCTAATTTTTGTATTTTTAGTAGAGACGGGGTTTCACCATGTTGGCCAGGCTAATCTTGAACCCCTGACCTCAAGTGATCCACCCACCTCGGACTCCCAAAGTCCTAGGATTATAGGCATGAGCTACCATGCCCGGCCTGGAATGGTATTTTTAAAATGAGAAAACATGAGCATGTGTAAATCTAAGAGAGAGAAGGGATTGCTTATAAAAATGACCTAAAAAAAAATGAACCCCTTTTGTAGAAACTGGAGGAAAGAGGATGGGTAGATGCCTATGAAGCCAGGTCTGTAGATTTGGAACCTGGAAAATGGGAGCTGCACTCTGATGATATCTACTGTGTGTGGGTGTGATAAGGAAGTCAGAAATTGAAGGAGAGCAGGAAATATTTGAAAAGCCACTGTGTCACGTAATTTTCTATTTCCTATACTAATTGGTGGGCACACGGGTGTTCATGGTATCAATATTCTTTACACTGTATAGCCGTTGTATTCCCTCATTTATGCAGGTGATAGAGTTCACAACAGTTGTTTTAAAGAGAGATATCATTTGTGGAAAATATCAGAGTGGTGATTAGATTTAAATATGGAGCAGTTAAAATTTGCAGGAGTTGGCTGGTGGAGCACAGTGACTCACACCTATAATCTCAGCACTTTGAGGGAGCTAAGGTGGGAGGATCACTTGAGGCCAGGAGTTCAAAGATTGCAGTGAGCTATGATACCACCACTGCACTCCAGCCTAGATGACAGAAGAAGGCTGTCTCTAAAAAATAAAAATAAATAATTTAAAAAATAAATAAAGTTTGCAGAAGTGAATCTGCTATTGGTGTGACTTTATCGTATATCTCTTGGCTGCTTGAATGAAGGCGTGTATCTCTTGGCTGCTTGAATGGAGTTAGAAGATGGCTTAGTTTATCTTAAGTGTTATCATATGGGTAAAAAAAAAACAACAGAGAAGCAAGAGAGTTTGGCACTTGAGACAGTATCATGGAAATAATGAATTATATATTTTGAGCTATTAAGAGTGAAAGGGAAGAAAAGGAAAAGCCAACCATTGGGGAGAAAGTTGAAGATTAAAACACTGGACATTGTGAAAATGATTGAAGATGGTCTACAGGGGTAAATTAATAATCTGAAAGTAGAGGGGGCTATGGTGAGGGGGAAAGATGCTTGAATTATTAATTCTGTTGGTGGGACGACTGTTGGTGATGATATATTTCCAAAATGTTCTTGTGGAAGTGGGTGGTTGAAGGGGTATGGAGTAGAAGGAAATTGGAAGAGTGGGGGCTGAAAACCAGGAAACCATGGTATTCACAGGGTTGTTCATGCAGTTGTTGGAGGACCTAGGATGCCCAGGAGGATGGCAAAGTTAGAGTGGAGAGGAAGGTGACGAGACAAATGTCAATGTCTTTGATGAATGACGGATGGCGAATAGGTGGTCATTCTAGGGCAGGTTTGAGGAGGGGCAATGGTAAAATAAAAATAACGCCATGGGTCTCAAATGAGTGCCTTTTGTTTTTAGAGATGGTGATGCACTACTCTGCAATGGAGAGCAAAGAGGATAGGTAGCCCACCCCTCAACCCTGAGGTAAGTGAGGTTGAATGCATAAACAGACACTTCCTGAATGACAGTACAACAGAGCCAAGTTTAAATTGAAACAAATTATCAAAAAGAAGTGGTAGATGTTGTAGCTATAACAACATCTTGCAACATGTTGCTGGTTATGAAGTGGCAATTCCAGAAGGCTCACTATAAATATTCTGTGCCAGGAGGAAATTTGAGAACTAGATCAAAGGCAAGAATAAACTGAGTCTTTCTACCTCCAGCAGTACTCATTCATTCCACATTTATTCAGTCAAAATTGAGTGATCGATCTACATCAACCCTGAAGTTACTAATCTATTTATAATAATATTTTAAGATGTTTATCAAATTGATACTTTCTAAAAACATAATTCAGAATGGCCCAGCACAATTCAGAATAAAACCATTGAATGAAATGAGGATCATACACAGTTTATAGAACAGTTAACCTAAACATATTTGTGCACACAACAAATGAAAATTGATATAAAATGTAAATATAATATAAATTACCAAGCCTCTCCTTGCTAGACTACAAAAACATCCAGTAAACTCTGAGCTTCTATTAAAAAGGACAGGATTTGTTTATGTTTTTACCTAAAACCTAAAGAACAATTAGCAGTATAGTTCCATTTTGATGGATATATGGCCATCAAAAAGATAAGCCTACACTTACCTTTCTTGCCAGTACCATACACTCCAGATAATCTGCTTGAAGTGAGTGATCTATCTAACTTACATAAATGAAAGGTTGAGGAAAGGTACAAAAATATGTGACTACATGTTTTCTACAATTAGGATAAATATTACTTCTTTAGAGTTCAGATAAAGGGTTGACATTTTAAAATCCTTCTTTGTTAGAATGAACTTTGCCCCATGCATATCCCAAAGCCAAATATGCAAGTATAAGTAAAGAAGCTTGGACACGTCAAAACGCCCATTTTTAAAAATCAGTAATGGGTAGTATTAACAACTATTCGGTTCATAAATGAATGCCATTTGCAATTTCGTTTTTAAGAGATATCTTCATTCCCATGTTCATTACAGCTCTATTCACAAGGGCCAAGATATGAAAGCAACCTAAGTCTATCAACCGATGAGTGGATAAAGAAAATGTGGTATATATGTATGTTTTCACTTGTAAGTGGGAGCTAAATGATGAGAACTCATGAACACAAAGAAAAGAACAACAGACCCAGGGAGCTACTTGGGGTGAAGTGTAGGAGAAGAGGGACGAGCAGAAAAAAATAATTACTAGGTAGTAGGCTTAGCACCTGGGTGATAAATCTGTACAACAAACCCCCATGATACAAATTACCTATGTAACAAACATGCACAAGTATCTCCTGACCTAAAATAAAAGAAAATGTGTTATATATACGCAATGAAATACTATTCTGCCCTAAAAAAGAAGAAAAGTCTCCCATTTGTGACAACATGGATGAATCTGGAAGACATCATGTTAAGTGAAATAAGCCAGTCACAGAAAGGCAAATACCACACGATCTCACTTATATGTGGAATCTTAAAAAGTAGATCGCACATAATTAAAGAGTAGAATGGTGGTTTCCAGAGGCTGGGGTGGCTAGGGGAAAGGAGGGCTTAGGAAGGTGTTGGTCAGCAAATACATATTTACAGTTAAATAGGAGCAATAAGTTTGAGGTGTATTGCACAGCACAATGACTATAGTTAATAACAATATATTATATTTTTTAAAAATGCTGAGACAGTGGGTGTTAAGTGTTATGCCCACAAGAAATGATAATTATGTGAGGTAATAAATTTAATTAGCTAGATTTAACTATTCCATAATGTGTGTATACTTCAAAACATCATGTTATACACGATAAATATATACAATTTTATTATGTCAATTTAAAAAATAAATCAATGTGGAAAAAAAGAAATTTATTTGCAGGAAGCATGGGAAGAAATTTGTTAGAGAGTTTTTTCCCACTTTTCCTCCCAGATCCTGTTAGAAAGCAAATCTTGAAGTGATTCTATTTATAACCAGGGTGTCTCTACCAATTTACTGTGGTTTACTTTTAATTTTTATCTTATCTCCTCCTTGACAGTTTTATAATAGAGATGTGTTTACACTTAATGAAATGTGCGCAATATTTCTAAAACAGAGAACTAGAGGCACACGACAGAGCTGAGCAACACATTCTCAGCAGGACAGTGGCTTCCTGTAGCTTCTGTGAAAAATTATTGCTTCCTCTCAATGCCTTGTTTCTTTTTCTCAAGATGTGAAGCCTTTGTGTTCACAGTAGTCACAAAATCTAATTTGTACCACTCTTTGATCTTTAGATCCAGGATATAATCCCTTGTGTTTTAAATCTGTCACTTTTCACTTGAACCTTGGCTGGGCTTTATTCATGTGAGGTGAAAAATTTTAGATGCAAGTAAAAGCTAAAAATGCATGGGAACTTGGTTTTGCCAAATCCACTGCGTGTTACAATGTCTTATTTAATATTCAATTCAGAGCCAAGTACTAGTTTACAATTTTTTTTTTTCTGAAACAGCACAGTTTTGCAATTTGCACTGGCTTTAATAGCCTCTTCTCATGCTAATGTTTCTGAGTTACATGATTTTCTAAACACGCAAAGTTTTTACCATTATTGTGACTGCCCATTTATAGGAGCATCCCCATTATATTCCAAAGAATAAATGAAAACCAGCCTGGTTCCCAGAATCTAAACATACTTCATTAACTTAATGTTGGCTATCTAAATGTATTTTATTACTGTGATATCATTCCCAAGCCTCCCTCTAGTCAATCCCTTCTCCCAACACTACAACACCAAAAAGTAGAAGAAATCCTTTGGTCACATTCTTCGTGAATCCTATCCAATACTTTCTTAAGGGCTTTAGACATCTCATAAACTACAGCACATGTCAACCAGCATTAGCAAAGTTTCAGATGCACCTGCGCATTCCCAACATTTGGGCCCCAAGTTCACCAGTCATGTTCGTTCCTCAACATCCAACATCCATTGTATTCAGTATCTTTCACTGTATAACAAATAATCCTAAAATTAGTGGATTAAAACAACACACATACTTTAGTTAGCAATTCTGTGTGTAAGGTATTTTGAAATGACTTAACTGGGTCCTCTCCTCCATGGTCTTGCAATCCCATGAAATTAGCTGAGGGGCCTACTGTCTCATCTGAAGGTTTGACTGGGGAAAGGTCTGCCTCTAAATTTACTTCATAGTATTGTCAGAGTTTACTCAGTTCCTCTTGGGCTGTCGGACTGAGGGGCTCAGTTACCAGCTGGCTGTTGTCCAGAAGCTGCCCTCAGTTTTATGCTATGTGGGCCTCTTGAACTTGGCAGCTTGCTTCATCAAAGTGTGCAAGACAACTAGGCAACAGAGCCCACCAGCAAGACAGAGGTAATGGTCTTTTATACTGTAATCAAGGAAATGACATCCCATCATCCCTTCTGTATTTTAATGGTTAGAACCGAGTCACCATGTCCAGCCCACACTTGAGGGAAGCATATTTACAAAGGGCATGAATACAAGAAAATGAGGATCTTTAGTGACCATTTTACAGGACATTCACATTCATACAACAAAATTAGATATTCATGAATCCTGTGTAAGATAAATAAATATGCTTCACATCCATGTATATAATTGTGCCCTAGTCACAAGCAATAAGAGCCCGAAGGAAGAAAGAGGATGTGACATGCCTCCTTAGGTAAGAAAATGCAAATGTTAGTCACATGATAACAGTTGGCTGTGTCCCCACCCAAATCTCATCTTGAATTGTAATAGTACCCATGTATCAAAGTGGGGCATTGGATTTGCCTTGCTATAAAGAAATATCTGAGACTGGGTAACTTATAAAGAAAACGAGTTTAATTGACTCACAGCTCTGCAGGATGTACAGGAAGTATGTGCAGGAAGCATGGCTGGGGAGGCCTCAGGAAACTTACAATCATGGCAGATGGTGAAGAGGAAAGAGGTACGTCTTACATGGCTGAAGCAGGAGGAAGAGAGAGCAGGAGGTCTAATACTTTTAAACAACTAGATCTCATGAGAACTTACTATCATGAGAACAGCAAGGGGGAAATCGGCTCCCATAATCCAATCATCTCCCACCAGGCCCCTCTTCCAACATTGAGGATTATAATTAAAAGATTTCGGGGGGAGGGGCACAAATCCAAACTGTATCACAGCCTTATGTATCTCCCTTTGCTGAGCACTACAGTCCCACTTTACCCACAATACAGACAATGCATGCAGCCACTGGTAGCACCCAAAAGCACAAAATTTTGTATAAAGGGCCTCACACCTCAAATATAGCTATGCAAAGCCTACAGCATCGTTGGCCCCAGTGTAGCACTGTTTCAGATCTCCTGGCTGTATCTGTCTTCTAAAGTGGGTCTACACTTCAATAATGGGAAGTACGTCAGTGCTTGCAGACGAAGGAGTAGTTAAATACTAGAGTTTGAAACCCACAAATAATTACCCTGCAATAATCCAAAATCAGTGTATGAAGTTTCAAACAGTTTTCCACAATTGTAAAAGCAATCTGACTTTCTAATGGCTGAAGAAAATGTAATACTGTTAAAAAGTTTCTAAAACCACCTGCAACTTACTACAAAGGTCAATATCTATGATTGATATGAAAATACTCAATGTAAACTCATCACAAAACCAAGGAAACAAAAATGCAGTATAAACAGGCTTTTTGATTATAAAAAAATTTAAAACCCTGATAAAGTTATGTAAAAAACACATATTTTTAATAAGAACCCAGGTTAGTTCAGCAAACCAAACCATCAGAAGTTTCTGAGTTTTATTTGTATTTGCTCTTTCATTGACATTTTTGTTTGTTTTGGCTACAAGTTCATCTCATCATGGGTTCAAATCTCAACGTAGACAGTTAGATTGAGATTTGAACCCATCCTAGTTTTACTGTACTGTGCAGGGATGTGTGCCCGTGGAGGGTATGTTGAGGTGTTTTTGGTACTCAGATGCTGGAAATGCACAGATGCACTGGAAACTTGACCTGTGTAGCTGACAGGCACTGCCGGTCACAAGCTGTCTAGAGACCTTAAGAAGAAGCATTTTGGGAGGCTGAGGCAGGCAGATCACCTGAGGTCAGGAGTTCCAGACCAGTAGAAACCCCATCTCTACTAAAAATACAAAAGTTAGCCAGGCATGGTGGCAGATACCTGAAATCCCAGATACTCAGAAGACTGAGACATGAGAATCACTTGAACCTGGGAGGCGGAGGTTGCAGTGAGCTGAGATCACACCATTGTACTCCAGCCTGGGCAATAGAATGATAATCTGTCTCAAAAAAAATAAAAAATAAAAAATAGAAATAAAAAACAAAAGAAGAAGATCTGAGGACTGAATGGGAATCATGAAGAATAACACCAAAACCTTCCTCTCGCTTTTTGTTGTGATGGTGGAAAAAGGTTGAATAAGAAGAGGCTAGAATAAGGCATTGCAATAATGAAACTTGCATGTCCTCAAAGACTGTGGGGAGCACATATTCATGTGCAGAATAATGACCGGATGCTGATAGATGGGAAAAATATAAGCGAAAAAATCATGACTTAAGTTGCAGAGGCAGAAAATTATGAGGAAATTTCAAAAGCTTTTGATGTCTAGAATGGCAGTAATTTTGTTGCCTAGGGGACAGCACGGTATTCCAAAAACATAGTAAATAAAACAGTTAGTCATTGTCCAATATAGGATAGAAAAACAAATCTATGAACATTATCCATTTGTATTTTTGTGAATGCATATTGTAAAATGCAGAGATTAAATTATACTGAAATTATTTACCTCCAATAAAAGTTTAGTAGGACAAATCTCATCTCTAGGAAATAAGAAAATACAGTCAGCCCTCAGAAAAGTTGCAGTGTTATCTCTTGGAAACGAAACTGTGTCCTCTCTGGTCCTTCCCCTGTGTATCTCCAGAGCTTGAAGCCTCCATGGGCTGCTTTAGTGCTAACCAAAATCATCCTTTCCCCAAAATTACCTTTTCTCCTCCTCTTCCTCATCCACTGAACTGAAATCCACTTCTTAGGGTAACATTAAGACATTTTGGGAATGCTTCATATAAAGGAGCTGGGTCAGAGAATAGACTTGGCAAAGAGATCACTTAGGACTAATGAGAGCAGGGAAAGAGGGCTGGGTGCACATGGGTGAAGGCACAGGAATGAATTTGGAGGCAATAATAGTGAAAAAAAAAGGTTGTCTTTCCCCACATGCAGAGAATACAGTACTATAGTAATGTGTTTTTTTTATAAGGGACTTGAGCATAACAGATTTTGGTGTCTGCGGGTTGTCCTGAAACCAGTGACCCGCAGATATGGAAGGCTGACTGCATTCCTACTGAAGTTTATGATTCCTAGAGCAGAAAAGAAGACAGCAAGCTTAGACGGTGAGTTCCTCAAATTTTGGAACAGTGTATTACATTTTTCATCTTATCTCTGGACCCAGAAAAATGACTGGTGAGGGAAGACCTCCCTCATAGTGAAATTCCTTCATTAAAAATTACCTCAAGTCAAGCAAGAGCATCCTTAAAGCTAGGAATGTGGAAATGTGAAAGAAATAAAAGAACTTTTCAATTTTCTATAAGAGTAATCTGAGTAAATGTTAAATTTTGTTTTCTTGTGTTTGGACCTATCAAACCTTCCAAAGTATAGGTACAGAATACGAGTATCATCTGATTTACAGTAAAAGATATTCCCACCACCTACAACTTCTACACACAATAGGATTTTAATTAAATTCTTATACTGGACACTCTTGGTTCATGATGGGAAGATCTAATTAGCCTTAATGCTAGGTATTAGAAGTCGATTAGCTACACCTACAAATAACATTGGTGCAAGAAGCCTCAAGACTTAGAGCCTTATTTTTTTCCTTCTTCTTTACCCAGTAGCTATTCTTACCTAGAAAAAAAAAAAAAAGAATTAAAAAAGGTCCTGACTGTGTGCTGTTATTTACATTTTTAAAAAGGCTTTGCTTGCAACTTTCTTTAGGACATTATGTAATGTCTACAGCTTTCCCAGAAAGGACATTTGAGAGTACTTTGCCAATTTTTCAAAACTGAAAAACAAGTTAACAACAACAACAAGCCCTCAAAGCTTGAAACCATCAAAATGTCATCTAAAGTCTTTTACAAAAGCTGTTTCCTTCCCAGCTCTGCATTACTTCTCTGGAACTGACAGAAAGAACATGTTTCTACTGTTCCTTTACTTTGCCAAGCTAAATTTTCAAAGGATGCCATCTTTTTGTCTGATTTTTAAAATGCCCATGGACCTCCAATTCCAGAATGCTTCTACAGGCTTGATATTCAGTGGCCCTGCACTACCCATGAGATAATTGCTTTCTACTTCCAGCCACCTGGGTGGCATCAAATGTCTCAGTCTTCTGAGAATCTGACCCAAGTTTCTTGGCAGGCACCAGCTGGAAATGCATTCCAACAGACTGAGCATTGCAAACTCGTAATGCCTGCAGATTGGAAGGCAGCTTTCAAGTGTTAACATTATGTCTTACAAGTACATTTCATCTCTACACTGGGGACAGGTTGCTGTCCTTAAAGTGCTCTTTTCTGCAAAAGGAACCAGAAGTCCACAAACCATGTGCTATCCAGCTTTTCATGCATGTTCAAAATGGCATCAACCCTGTAACTGAATTTAATTCAAATACAAAAAATGCTTTAATGTCCCCTATTTACTTGAGAAACTAAATAATTTATCATGCCAAAATTTAAAGTCCTGTCTTATTTCTCCAAGTGCAATGTACCACTTACATCCTCATCAACGAGTGCCAGTTCCAATCATGAAACTATCACTTTGTGTCAGATTAAACCTCCAGATGATAATAACTATAAAACTTGTTATAAGGTAAGGGTAAGGGAAATATTTAAAGGAATGAAGAACAAGCAAAGCAGACAAAAACTAGATGGGACATGACCTTTGAAAGAAGGGACCCAAACGAGGCAAGTGCCATATTTACCCACATTTCCTCCTAAGAGAAATTTCCAATATTTGCCAAGTCTGGGAATAGAACCTAAGAAGAAAATAGCAATGTTACTGAAATTTGGGAGACAGAGGTCCAAGTTCAAGGCTTCAGTAGTGGCTGGAAATTAATTCTGGAGAGGAGGAAACCACAAAATGTTAGCTCCAAAATCTGCACAAAAATGCCAAACAGGAAGACCCAACTGCCAATCCCGAGTGAGGATTCCCTCTGCATGGAATAGCACGGATCACAGCAGTGCCAACCACTAGGAGTAGGAGGCCAAGGCATCTTCTATGGGTTCAGAGCCGGGGGATCCTGTGTCAGGTACAACTGCTGCAGGACCACAAACCACCCTCGGAAGAGCATTCCAGAGGGGAAAAAAATAAGGAGTGATTGTGTATACTGGGGTTCCTCAGGTTCCTAACTGGGCAACTTCCAGGTCTTCCACCCCTGCCAAGCTCAATATTCCAAAACATGTTGGAAGGGCATGCTTCCCTTTCACAGGAATGAAGTACTGAACATCCAAATGATCCTAGTGAGGCAGACAGCATCTTGCTGACAATGCTGTCTGGTGTCCCTTCTTTAATTCTTTTAGTCTTCCATTCCACTGTTCAAGGGCTCCATTAGTGTGTGGGTGGTATGGAGCATGATAGGTTCAGCCTATGCCATGGGATTGTGCCCATCGTTGTGTGTTGTGCTGTAAAGGAAGTGCCCTGGTCTGATTGGAGTCTGCTAGGGGACTCAAACATATGGTAGAGATCTTTCTCTGAGATGACTGTGGTGGCACCAGCATCCTCGTGCTGTAAGGGGTTGGCAGTTTCATATTAACAGTAAGTGTCAACAGCCATGAAGCACCAGCAGAAACCACAGCTGGGCGTTAAAGGCCCAATATGATCAATCTGCCAAATCCAAGCCAGGTCAGTGCTCCTGCTAATATGTTCTAATTCTCTGTGCATTGTACTGCTTGGGCTCCCTGGCAAGAATTGCAAAACTGATTGCATAGCATCCTTGGCTTCTGTGTCTTTGAAATTCACGTTCCTGGATTTGATTGCTGCACACGAGGCCATCTTCCATGACCACTTTGCTGATGCACCTGAGGACTGAGGGTGGCCATTTCAACTTGCACACAAGCCCCATTGGTTGGGGAATTCCATTTGTGTTCTCATTTGAAAAGCTGGTTGGCATGAGCATCCACATGAGTGACAAAGATTTGTCCATTCTGTGCAACAATTTGTTGCTATAGTCCTTGTCCCCACACAGGGGATTCCTTAAAAGTCCAATCATGGCCAGGCTCAGTGGCTCACGCCTATAGTCCCAGCACTTTGGGAGACTGAGGCGGGAGAATCATGAGGTCAGGAGATCAAGACCATCTTGGCTAACATGGTGAAACCCTGTCTCTACTAAAAATACAAAAAATTAGTCAGGCGTGGTGGCAGGCACCTGTAGTCCCAGCTACTCGGGAGGCTGAGGCAGGAGAATGGCATGAACCCTGGAGGCAGAGCTTGCAGTGAGCCGAGATTGCGTCACTGCACTCCAGCCTGGGCGACAGAGCGAGACTCCGTCTCAAAAAAAAAAAAAAAAAAGTCCAATCATTTAGCTGCCTATCTCCTGATTGATGGCTAGACCACTTGCCACATCTCAAGAATCCCTAAAGATGTAGTGAAGATATTCAGGTGGGGAGGCTTGGCCCACTGGATTAATTCTTCCATTTTTAGTACATTCCACTCATTTTTATTAAGAGGCAGCCATCCACTCGGAGAATAACTCAGAGTGGAGTCTGCAGCCTCTTAGTTTCACAGAAGTTAGACCACACGTTTATCTGGATCCTCTAGGTGTTCACGGAGTTGGTTCTTTCTGAGGTTGGTGAGTGAGAATCTGTTCCATGCCTCTCTGGTGGTTTGCTGGCAGTGTCTGGTGTCCTTGGCTTGTGGAGTTCTGCCTTCATCTTCACATGGCTTTCTTCCTGTATATGTGTCTGTGTTCAAATGTTTCCTTTTATAAGGACCCCAGTCGAACCATATTAGGGGGCTACCCTACTCCAGTATGACCTCATCCCAACTTAACTAATTACATCTGCATCAACCCTGTTTCCAAATAAGGTCAGATTCTGAGGTACTGAGGGTTGGGACTTCAGCATATGAGTTTTGGGGGCTGTACACAGTTCAACCCACAATAGGATCTGTCTTAGTGGGTCCATTTGTCTCTCTCTGCCTCAAAGCAACAGTTCCCAATTTATCTTTTCTCAGTAATGAAGGTGTTATTTTGGTCTCTACTGGCTTCTCTCTTGTTTTGCTTCTAAATTTCTTTCAAAGCCAGTCAGAGAGGAAGTGTGATTTCTAGGGAGGTGGGTGAGGATTTCCCTTTGGAGATCCTAAAAGGGTACACAGAAGAATGTTCTACAGCCACACTTTCAGTGTCATGAATAATAAGCTTCAGAAATGGTTGAGCAATTGAGAGTGATTAGGATAGCTCGTGCTCTCTTCTTTAAGCATAAGATCCTCCTGTTAGCCTCTCCTTCATGGTTTTGTCTTATTGCCTCAACTTCTTCTTGCTGGTATTGCCTTTTTTCTGTGTGCCTCACATTCAAAACTTTTCTAGAGAGTCATATACTGAGACAGTTTCTCCATATCCAGTATGGAGTTCCCTTATTCTTCAGAGCTCTGAGGTCAAGCTCCTGTCTAAGGTCGTTGGCCTCTCTTATGTCCAGGTTACAAATGTGTGCCTTTAAGCCATGGTGCTGATGATGAGACAATGAACTGTGGTCAGAATAATAAAGTCACAGAGAAAGCCACAAAGCTTATCCTATACTGGGGGTATTTACTCAAAAGAAGGTGTTAGCATCTCAGATAGGATATTTATGGACTTGCCATTGCAAAGTTACAGCATAGTAGTACATTCACTTAGCCAATGCCATTATGATGTTGAAAATAAGAAACGTATGTTTTCCTGATACTAGTAAACATTATCTGATTCTATGCACTGAAGATCTGGTTTTTAAGACAAATGCATGAAAATTGGAAGTTAATTAAGAAGTATATCCTCTATTTCCCAAAGAATAAATAATTAATTGACATGGATATATTATTTCAACATTTTGTTCAGTAAAAAGAGATACACTGTCAGTTAAATATTAAAAATTATCTCTATACTTTTGTAGTATTTATGACTTCAACACAGTAACGGAATAGGCAAATATAGTCACCAGAGTAAATCTTACCCATTTATGACTATATTTAGGTAAAAATTTTTCTTCATAAACTATCATTTCTTGATTTATTCTGCTATAAATAAATTGGTAAGTCTTTATTTTCATTTATTTATTTTTATTTATTTTGAGACAGGGTCTTACTCTCATCGCCCAGGCTGGAGGGCAGTGATGTGATCTTGGTTCACTGCAACCTCCACCCCACCAGGCTCAAGCAATCCTCCCATCTCAACCTCCCAAGTAGCTGGGACCACAGGCACACACCACCATACCCAGCTATTCTTTTGTATTTTTGGTAGAGGTGGGCCCTCACCATGATGCCCAGGCTGGTTTTGAACTCCTGAACTCAAGCAATCCACCCTCCTCGACCTCCCAAAGTGCTGGGGTTACCGGAGTGAGCAACCACGCCCAGCCCCAAGTCTTATTTTTTAAAGGCTCCTTAGAAGGAGGTGTTCTAATAACAACTTCCGTGTTTTGTCTACCAGCTAAAACATTTTGTTGCCAAAAGTATTTTTGTAGGGTTCAAACACTGAACTATATTGTAAATTCTCTCATCAATGTCAGTTACAGCCTCCTCCTTTTTTGCTCTTTTCTAGTACAGAAACTAGAAAGCTGCAGATTCTCTTGCAGCCAGAACTGTCCATGGGACTTTGTGCTAACCAAAGAGAAAATCAGAAGTCTGTCATTGCTGCCTCTCTTATTCCTCCTTTTTCCTGCCTGGAATGGTTTAATGATTATGGGTGCAGCACCCATTGTTAAGGACAGAGGAGTAGGGAGAGCAAGGGATTGCTCCTTGGTGGCATTATTGAGCCCCGGTACAACTAAGGATTGTCTACTTCCAGATTTCCTGTAGTGTGAGACTAACATACGCCTTTCAGTCTAAGCTGCTCTGTCTTGTGCTTGAAGCTGAACATAATACTGTTACATCTTTTTATTACTAGCATTTTGGTCAGTGTCTCAAAATCATCTAATTGACAATAGTGTGTGCCAAGTATCAGGGCAGGATAAATGCTGTAGCATCTAACTGCAAAAATCAATGGCTTAACAAAATTGAGATTGATGTCATGTCACGGTCTTTGCAGGTGTTTGGTGCCCTTCTAAGCAGTGTTTCAGAACTTGGGCTCCTGCCTGACTCGTGGCTCCTCTGAGTGTCCTCTAAAAGCTCTGTACCATATTGAAACTGAGTATTTCAGCTTTGAAATGCATTTTAAAACATTTTTTGCCCTTTCTCCCTTGTCTCAGGGTGTAACCTTCAAGCAAATTGTAAAAAACTTTTTCCCTCTCAGTCTTAAAATATGGCCTTGAAATGTACTTTAGAATACAGTCTCTCCCTCCCTTTTCCCACCACACCATGAACACTTATCTCACTATATGCTTGTTAAGAAATTCCAGGGGCTAATTTTTTTTTAAATTTATTTATTATTATTATACTTTAAGTTGTAGGGTACATGTGCATAACGTGCAGGTTTGTTACATATGTATACTTGTGCCATGTTGGTGTGCTGCACCCATAAACTCGTCATTTACATCAGGTATAACTCCCAATGCAATCCCTCCCCCCTCCCCCCTCCCCATGATAGGCCCCGGTGTGTGATGTTCCCCTTCCTGAGTCCAAGTGATCTCATTGTTCAGTTCCCACCTATGAGTGAGAACATGCGGTGTTTGGTTTTCTGTTCTTGTGATAGTTTGCTAAGAATGATGGTTTCCAGCTGCATCCATGTCCCTACAAAGGACACAAACTCATGCTTTTTTATGGCTGCATAGTATTCCATGGTGTATATGTGCCACATTTTCTTAATCCAGTCTGTCACTGATGGACATTTGGGTTGATTCCAAGTCTTTGCTATTGTGAATAGTGCTGCAATAAACATACGTGTGCATGTGTCTTTATAGCAGCATAATTTATAATCCTTTGGGTATATACCCAGTAATGGGATGGCTGGGTCATATGGTACATCTAGTTCTAGATCCTTGAGGAATCGCCATACCGTTTTCCATAATGGTTGAACTAGTTTACAATCCCACCAACAGTGTAAAAGTGTTCCTATTTCTCCACATCCTCTCCAGCACCTGTTGTTTCCTGACTTTTTAATGATCGCCATTCTAACTGGTGTGAGATGGTATCTCATTGTGGTTTTGATTTGCATTTCTCTAATGGCCAGTGATGATGAGCATTTTTTCATGTGTCTGTTGGCTGTATGAATGTCTTCTTTTGAGAAATGTCTGTTCATATCCTTTGCCCACTTTTTGATGGGGTTGTTTGTTTTTTTCTTGTAAATTTGTTTGAGTTCTTTGTAGGTTCTGGATATTAGCCCTTTGTCAGATGAGTAGATTGCAAAAATTTTCTCCCATTCTGTAGGTTGCCTGTTCACTCTGATGGTAGTTTCTTTTGCTGTGCAGAAGCTCTTTAGTTTAATGAGATCCCATTTGTCAATTTTGGCTTTTGCTGCCGTTGCTTTTGGTGTTTTAGACACCTGACTTCAACTATACTACAAGGCTACAGTAACCAAAACAGCATGGTACTGGTACCAAAACAGAGATATAGACCAATGGAACAGAACAGAGTCCTCAGAAATAATACCACACATCTACAGCCATCTGATCTTTGACAAACCTGAGAGAAACAAGAAATGGGGAAAGGATTCCCTATTTAATAAATGGTGCTGGGAAAATTGGCTAGCCATAAGTAGAAAGCTGAAACTGGATCCTTTCCTTACTCCTTATACGAAAATTAATTCAAGATGGATTAGAGACTTAAATGTTAGACCTAATACCATAAAAATCCTAGAGGAAATCCAGGGGCTAATTTTAAAACAAACTGGGTATGGCGGAATTCCCTTCTCCCAACTTCGGAGTGGATAATCTACAGCCCAGCTGCAACTGAGATAATCTACAGCCCAGCTGCAACACCAGGTTGACAGTAAGTGAAGATAGCCATCAGAGCAAGACATGTGGACCTGCACCCTACATTACTCTTGCATATCCACACCAAACTTCCCCTTTTTGTTGTTGTTGGTTTGTTTTGGAGTCTTGTTTTTTGCTTTTGTTTTTGTTTATTGAGACAGTATCTTGCTCTGTTACCCAGGCTGGAGTGCAATGGTGTGATCTCAGCTCACTACAAACCCCCGCCTCCTGGGGCTCAAGCAATTCTCCTGCCTCAGCCTCCCGAATAGCTGGGGCTATAGATGTACACCACCACACCCAGCTGATTTTTGTATTTTTAGTAGAGACAGAGTTTGGCCATGTTGGCCAGGCTGGTCTCAAACTCCTGACCTCAAGTGATCCACCCACCGGCCTCCCAGAGTGTCGGGATTACAGGCGTGAGCCACTGCACCTGACCTGGACTTCCCCTTTCTAAACCTGCCCTCAGCCCAGAATCTGAGATGGTTCATTTGAGGCTTAAGCCTGGGACATTCTCCCATGTGTTAGCATTGGAATAAGCTGCTTTCCTTTGACCACACCTCGCTTCTCATGCTTTGACTTCCCAGTGGGGAGCCTAACTTGAGTCGGTTACAATATTAGGAACAGGTGATGGAGAAACTATAGAGATTCTTCAGGGATGATTTAGGGGCCAGAACCAGAAACTGTGTATGTCGCATTCTTCTGTATTCCATTAGCCAGACCCCAATCCCACGACACATCTAACTAACTACAAGGGAGAGTGGAAAAATGTAGTTTAGCTGCATATCCAGGAGAGCAATGAAGTGGATCTCATGACCACAAGGCATCTAGATTACAGTTTCATAAAATTCTAGGTCAGGAATTGGCAAACTATATGGGCTATGGCCCATCAACTGGTTTTTATAAATAAAGTTTTATTGGAGCATGGCCACACTTATTAACGTCTATGGCTGTTTTCAAACTACAGTAGCACAGTTAAGTATCTGTACCAGAGACAATATTGCCCACAAAGCCTAAAATAGTCACTATCTTGGTCCTTGGTAGAACAAGTTTGCTAACTCCTATTATAGAGTAGTGAGTAACTTTAAGAAATTTTTTTACTCCTTTTGTTTCTGGCAACACTACTATGGAAAAAAAATTGTTTGCTAAAATTATGTCTCCATAGAAATAAAGTATTTTGTCCTTGAAAATATTCAAGGCTTTTTCAAATATTCATGTAAACATTTTTATACATTCCACCCTTTCAGTTTTGACAACAATATATAATTGCTTACCTTTAACAGAAAACAGAACAAAATATCAAATAATTATTTCATCAGATATGTATTATACAAACATTTCTCTTTTTTGCAAACTCCCCTTTTCTTTCTTTTTTTTCCAATTAAGTGATTTACTATCAATATTAAATCTCCAGATTATTCAGTACTTTTACATATGTTTTCTACGTAATATTCACCATTCTACTACTACCTTCTTTTCTCTCTTTTATTTCTTAGTTTTATACATCCTTTATTGGAGCTATGACTTCTAATTAACTTATTTTCCAAGCATTTAGCCAACTATTTTCCAAACTATTTTGCAATTTTAATCTCTTGGGCAAGTGATTTTTCTGATTTCTCCAACTTTTCTTTTGCTCTTGACCAAGTGTAATGTATTGAACTGAATTGTATTTTCCTATTTTTTCTCTTCCCTCACACGTGGTTACAAAATTGTTAGCTGTATCATTCTCTCTGGGAGGTCTGCTACTCAGTCTTCTTGGAAGAATGTTAGCAAAGAAGTGGGAGATGAGGAAATGATGGAAATGAAAACAAGATTAACTATGATAAACTTGACTGTTAAAGGAAGAAGCGTGATAGCATAATCATTGCAAGATGCAGGAAAAATCTCATAAAATGTTGTTGCTTATGTTGTTGTTATCATTGTCGTCCTTGTTCTTGTCCCCTGGGAGTTTGCATGGCTAGCTGGTGACTTCATGATCTCCTTCACTCACTTATATCAACAACATACTTCACCACCACTGATCAAAACACGTTTTCTTATCATAATGGCCAAGCGATCCCAACACAACATTATACATATATAAAATATTATCTATAAAATGTTATGTATAAAATGGTATTAGCAAAAGAACATGCTCATTACAGAATACAGCAGTTTCTTATAGAAGTTATCATATTACTACATCAATAATCTATTTTGTTTCACACACATATATATTAAATGATATTAGCAAAAGAACACTCTCATTACAGAATGTGACAGCCTCTTACAGAAATGTTATGAACAAATGATGCAAAAGAAGCCACAGAATTTTATTTATTTCTTTTATTTTTCATTTATTGATTGATTTATTTATTTTTGAGATGGAGTCTCGCTCTGTTGCCCATGCTGGAGTTCAGGGGCGCAATCTCGGCTCACTGCAACCTCTGCCTCCCGGGTTCAAGTGATTCTCCTGCCTCAGCCTCCTGAGTAGCTGGGATTACAGGCAATCACCACCACACCTAGATAATTTTTTTTTTTTTTGAAACGGAGTCTAGCTCTGTCGCCCAGGCTGGAGTGCAGTGGCCGGATCTCAGCTCACTGCAATCTCCGCCTCCCGGGTTCACGCCATTCTCCTGCCTCAGCCTCCCAAGTAGCTGGGACTATAGGCGCCCGCCACCTCGCCCGCCTCGGCCTCCCAAAGTGCTGGGATTACAGGCTTGATAATTTTTTTTGTATTTTTAGTAGAGATGGGGTTTTGCCTGTTGGTCAGGCTGGTCTCGAACTCCTGACCTCTTGATCCACCCACCGTAGCCTCCCAAAGTACTGGAATTACAGGCGTGAGCCACCACACCCAGCCAAGAAAGCACAGAATTTTTAAAGATTTCCGTGGAAAACAGAGATTACAAAACCACTTAAATACGGACCTAATGACAACATCTAGCAAATTCAGTATATCTTATTCTAGCAACTGAAGTGAAAGGTGGGAAAGGCCTTGGATAAAGGAAAAATCATGCGACAAAGTTCCAGAAAAAAACGCAAAAGATTTTAAAGTGGGGAAAAACGTAAAAGATGGCTGGGTGTCCTGTTTACTGCAGCCTTCTGGATTATCTTTGCCTTTCATCATCTTGGAGTTTTTATCACTTTAATATCCTTATATGTGAAATAAAAGTGCTTACCTCATTGGGTTTTAGTGATAACTGAATGAGACATCTTTGTACATACTTAGCACTCCATAATAAGCATTCAGTAAATACTAACGTAACAATACTACTAAAAGACCTCTACACTCCAGCCTCAGTGACAGAGTGAGACTCTATCTCTAAAATAAAAATAAAAATAAATTTAAAAAATTTTAAAAACAGAGGACAGTTAATCTAGTTCATCTAGAGGCAGTCTGAGCCTGTGATCTGGCAGCCAATAGAAATTATTTCTGAGGCAGACTCTGTCACCTGCCAGCTGGGGGATATTGAATGCAATGATGTATTAATCATGTCTTTTTTTCTGATGCTTTGACATCTGGACCTTTGCTGACCTTGTAAGGATTGCCCCTCCTGGGTAAGCCAAATCCTAGAGATAGTGAAGCATTGGTCAACTGGTACACCTTTCAAATACAAATCAACCAATTTAGACCTACATCCAACCACCTCTTTTATGGAGCTCTCACACTTCAGGTCACAGTCCACCTGCCCTAATCACTCCACAACCAAGTGCCAGGCCACTGGGGACAACCACCATGCCCCGGAGATGGCTAAAATGATTCAAAATGGCCAACTCGAAGCCTGCTGTTTCCTGTTTCTTCCCACAGAGACCACAGTAAAGGCTCTTGCCCGTGTTTCCCCTACCTCTTCTGGGCTCTGACCCTGGTTGCTCTTCATGTGGCCTCCCCAAGGCGTAGTATGACCTAGTCTGTTGGAATCTGTGAGAATTAAAAACTATCCTATCTTTTCAACGGTAATTGATTCCTGATCTGTTGAGCTCACTATACCTACGTAATAATAAAACTTGTATTTTAAAGCAAATGGGTTGAATTGTGGTCTCCCCCAAAAATATGTTCAAGCGCTTACCCCTGGTACCTGAGAATGTGACCTTATTTGAAAATAGAGTATTTGCAGATGTAATGAAATTAAGATGCGGTTATACTGCGTTGGTATGGACCCTAAATTCAATGACTCCTGTCTTTACAAAAGGAGGAGGGGGACACAGGGACGCACAGAGGGAAGAAGGCCATGTGAAGACTGAGCCCAAGATTGGGGTGATGCTGCTATAAGCTGAGGAATATCAAGGATTGCTGGGAGCCCCCGGAAGCTGGAAGGAGCAAGGATTTTTCCTAAGAGACTTCAAAGGGAACACGGCTCTGCTGATGCCTTGATTTCAGACGTCTATCCTCCAGAAAGTACAGCCACCCAGTCTGTGATACTTTGGTGTGTCAGCCCTGGGAAACTCAGCGATTGGGTAAGTTATTTCACCCATTTGCAAAAAAGAGCATGATTAAATGCTTTTGTTGAAAAGATTGCTGTGAGAATTATGTGAGACGAGGCCTGTGGAGAACAAAACCTTTTAAACATGAAATAACCATCAGTCAGTTTTTTTCTTACCATCTTATTGTAAGAAGTAACATGTCATTTTTCCTTCCTAGGTTGACTGGGCACACAACAGAGGGATTTTAATAAAGGATTAGGGGAAGGGAAACAGACACACACACACACGGATACAGTAATAGCTAATGCTTGTTAGAGGCTTTTTATTTTGTTTTATTTTATTTATATTTTGGGGCAGTGTCTCACTCTGTCACTAGGCTGGAGTGCCGTGGCACGATCTAGGCTCACTGCAACCTCCGCCTCCCAGGTTCAAGTGATTCTCCTGCCTCAGCCTCTCGAGTTGCTGTGACTATGGGCACAAGCCACCACGCCCAGATCACTTTTTTGTATTTTTAGTAGAGACAGGATTTCACCATGTTGGCCAGGCTGGTCTGAAACTCCTGAGCTTAAATGATCTGCCCACCTTTGCCTCCAAAGGTGCTGGGATTACAGGCATGAGCCACCGCACCCAGCCACTTGCTAGAGAATTCTAATGAGTCGGGCCTTGTGCTAAGCAATTTATACTTGCCAACTTATTTTATCTCCATTAATAACCATATGAAGAAAAAAGACATCTATTGAGGTTTAGAGAGGTTAAGTGGAGCCTGGAATCAAATCCAAGCACTTTTCCTGCAGAGCCCTGGTCATTAAGTGCTGTGCTATAAAACAGATGTTGAATGCTACTATCTAAGTTCAGGGCAGCCAGGGAATAGCATGAAATCACTGAACTCTTAGAGTTAGCACTGAGATGATGGAAATGCCAAAATATGGATCATACCTGGGAAGAGAAAATGAAGGAACTCTGGAAACGATCTTGGACGTGTAAAATCTACTCAGATGGAGAAAGTCATGTGAGCTGCTTTAGAAGGTGGTTGTAGGAGCCTGGCTCTGCATTTCCGACCACTTGATATATTTAGTTAGGAAGAGGAGATACAGTCAGGCATAAGTTTTTTCCCTGAAAAATCATCAGAAATTGCTACAAAGTTGCCTTTTTCTATGAGATCTGTTGTTTTGTCTTGTAAGGAATCTTTCCACTCACAGTAAAGAATTTAAAACGGAATTGGAAATTAGTTCATCAACCCTCTTTCTTAGAACATCTCTCTCCTTCATTGTAATTTCACCTCAAGAGTTGAATTGAGCATCTCCATGTGCAAAGGGCATTAAAGGGAACGTCAGACTGACACCAAAATCCTGTTCTCAGGTTACTTCTGGCTTTGCCTTATGGCCCAGTCAAATAGAAAGTATACATGCAAACTGAGGGAAAATTATAGTTACTTGTGTTAAAAGATAACTTCACAAGGAGTTTATAATTATGACCCTTATATAGATATAAAATAACAGAATATCAAAAAATTATTTCAATCATTAATTTGTAAGGGAACTAGTAAGAGATTACAACCAATTCAAGAGAGAACTCAAGAGACTATACATACATAGGTAGATGAGGAAAACTGAGATGACTGTACAAAAGGACATGAGAAGGATAATAGTCATTTGCATTGGATAATAGTTATTTGCATTCCCCTGATACAACTCATTTTCATTTCTTTGGAATCATTTGCCTTTTTAAAAAATCCATTTTCTTCAATTTACAGAGATATTAAGGAAGAGAGCAGTTAAATAACTTGCCAAAAATTCTCAACAGGTGAGTACCAAGAGCTGAGATGAGAAATCAGTTTAGAAATCAATCTAGCTTCCCCCAGGAATAAGTCTCACAGCTCCCTTGTATCAACTTCTTTTTTTCTTTTCTTTTTTTTTTTTTTGGTAGGAACAAGGTCTTGCTATGTTGCCCAGCCTGGTCTCAAATTCCTGGGCTCAAGCAATCCTCCCCAATCCTCCCACCATAGCCTCCCAAAGCCCTGGGATTATAGACGTAAGCTGCAACAACTTCTTGAAAGGCAATTCTACACAGTGTTTAAGAGCATGCAGGAGCCCTGGGTTCAAATCTCCATTCCAGCTCTCTCCAGGTGTGTAAAACATGAATAATAGTGGAACCTGCACACAGCATTTTGTGAGGATTAAATAGATTAATATATAATTTCTTAGAACAGTACCGGACACATAGTTAGTTCTCAATAGGTTGTGATTATCATACTAAGAGCAAAAAATAAAATGAAAAAATCTGCGTGCACCTGGGGTTTCCATTGGTTGCAAACTTTGTAAACAATCAGAGAGTAATTTAGGCTTTGTAGGCTACAGATGGCCTAATGTTGCATATTCTTTCACCTTTTTTTTACAACCCTATAAAAATATAAAAACCACTCTTAGCTCATGGGCCATATGCAAACCGGCCACAGGCTGAGACATCTCCTTTATTACGATATTTACCAGAAAGAAGCTAGCTATTGTAATAACCAAACTGGTTAAAATCTACTGGTAACATGTATGATCTTTCTGCATACTCAGTACCCAACCTTGTCATTGTCAGGCCTCTGAGCCCAAGCTAAGCCATCATATTCCCTGTGACCTGCATGTATACATCCAGATGGCCTGAAGCAACTGAAGATCCACAAAAGAAGTGAAAATAGCCAATTCCTGCCTCAACTGATGACATTCCACCATTGGGATTTGTTCCTGCCCCACCCTAACTGATCAATTAACTTTGTGACAATACACCCTCCCCACCCTTGAGAAGGTACTTTGTAATATCCTCCTCTGCCCTTAAGAAGGTACTTTGTAATATTCTCCCCACCCTTGAGAACGTACTTTGTAAGAACTCCCACCTTGCCCCCCAAAAATTGCTCCTAACTCCACCGCCTATCCCAAGCCTGTAAGAACTAATGATAATCCCACCACCCTTTGCAGACTCTCTTTTTGGACTCTGCCCGCCTGCACCCAGGTGATTAAAAAGCTTTATTGCTCACACAAAGCGTGTTTGGTGGTCTCTTCACACGGACGCATGTGACAGTTATCTCACTGGCAATTATAGTGAATCAAACCATATAAAATTGCTATTTCTGTAGGTCAAGGGTTAATTTTTGGAAATTTTGTGTGGCTCAACCTGACCGTAAAGGCACGTGAGCCAAGACCTGGATCACTCCTTGTCTTACTTTCCCTTTCTGTTTGCATCTATAAGTTGTTTTGATGGGAAAGTAAAGCCCATCAAACCTAATGTTTTGCATAATGGAAAACAAAATATGTGAAAAGAGTTTAGGGGGAGGGGAAGATTGTTTTGCTGTTTTGTTTTGTGACTTTTCAGCCAATTATCTTCACTTCCTCTTCCTTGATCTCTAGCTTCTTCCCTGGTTACTTCTTTTCCTGCCTTCAGATTTACCAGCTCTTTACCTATTTCATTCACCTTCTTTCTAGCTTGTTTGTGTTTGTTTTTTCCTACCCTTAGGGGATTATACAGACTTTCAAGCCACATGGTGGTAAGAATAATGGATTGTTCTGTGTTTTAAAAAATTCGGAATGAGAGAAAGTAGGGCTGTGTTCTGGAAGCAATGAGAGCTTGGGGCCTTGGAGGACTTTCTATGCCCAAGCCTCACAAAGAGAACATCTGGTACATGCAGCTGGGAAAAGATCTAGTTTTTCAAAAGAGACAAAGCCCTATTATATAAAGGGAAAACCGTATCTATTTTGTTGTTATTTCAAAGTTACAAGTGCTCCCTCTTCCGTCAACCTTTAGAATTTGTGTTCTCTTGGGTCACTCTGCATATCCAAGAAAAAAATGGATAAATAAAAATAATGAAGCAGAATAAAGTTCTTTGCTCATGGAAACTTGAATGTTGTAAGCAGTGGAAGAATTCAGGGACACTACATGAGGAGTTGTCCGTCTGTATTAAATACAATGTCCCTGCCAGGCCTGTAATCCCAGCACTTTGGGAGGCTGAGGTGGGCGGATCACCTGAGGTCAGGAGTTCAAGACAAGCTGGACCAACATGACGAAACCCCATCTTTACTAAAAATACAAAAATTAGCCTGGCGTGGTGGCGCACGCCTGTAATCCTAGCTACTGGAGAGGCTGAGGCAGGAGAATCGTTTGAACCCAGGAGGCAGAGGTTGCAGTGAGCCAAGATCACACCGCTGCCATCCAGCCTGGGTGACAGAGCGAGACTCTGTCTCAAAAATTAATTAATTAATTAATAATTAATAAATGCAGTGTCCCCTGGTGCTGTGGCATGTGCTATTTGGTTGGTCAGCCACTTCAATGAAACATGCACCAGTTTCCTGGAGGTTAGTTGCTAATTCTAAAAGGCTTCAAATAATTCACTGTGTATTGAGTCATGGCTTGACGATGACCTTGCTTACAAAGCTCTGAAGCTTCTCATTCACACAGCCCAGTTCCTGCCCATTTGCTCCTTGACCCTGACCGAAATCCACCAGAAGGCAAGTGACTTACAATGGGATTATTCACATTTCTGATTGTTGTTGCATTATTCACTACAAAATTTAAAAAAAAATCAAGGAGCAATTACTTCCAAGATTTTTTCCAAACACATCACTGGGTGGGGGGGCCTTCACCCAGTGCCTTGGGGCAAGGCACTGGAAACTTCCAACATTAGGATCTCATCCATGAATCAGATAACCAACCTATCGATGGTGGCCTAGGCTCCAACCTTCTGGTCAATCTCAGCAACTTGGAAGCAAGAAACCAAAAATTATTACATTGGTTGATACTTCTTTTACAAAAGGGATGCTGTGTTCTCTTTTGCAGCCAAAATCCATAATGATCCACATCGTACTCAGGAATCATTCAGAAGAGATTTCTATCTGAAGGGAGAAAGAAGCTCTGGGGCATGAATATACGTTGTCTTATAAAAAAAAAATAAATAAATCAGTAATTCATGTGTGTACATTTTATACTCAATGGAAAAATTATTTTATTTTAAAAAGCACTCAATATTTTATATGACATTGTGAAAAGGCAGTGTGGAATTACTCATTTGCTTCCTTTTTTAAAGTTTTAGATAAAAAATAAACATTTAATCCCATCACTTGTTCTTAAATGTAATATTATTTTGTTGTCCTTTACACTCCAATTGTCACGGGTATGAGAGAAGCCACGATTGCTAAAATGAAACTTTACTTCTAGAAACAACCCCAGAATTAAATGTTTCTCCACTTGGCATGGGATTTGAAGATTGACTTTGAATGTCACCTTGGAATCTAGCATTAGCCAGTTTCTGCAGTAAAGAACAAGGGAAGGCTCAGAGGAAGTTGTAGGA
This sequence comes from Macaca fascicularis, assembly GCF_037993035.2. NCBI lineage: Eukaryota > Metazoa > Chordata > Mammalia > Primates > Cercopithecidae > Macaca > Macaca fascicularis. The sequence goes on along the minus strand of NC_088390.1, from coordinate 75,140,237 downwards.
AACCTCAGTGTGTCTGAGACTACCTGTAGCAGAGCCCATAACAAGGTCCCACCCCTGGGGACCTGGAGAGGTCACCTGATGATTATGGTTTTGGTGAATAGTGATAAAGATGCCAAAAAGAGTTTTACCAGCAAGCATGACTAGCTAGCAATAGGATTAGACCTATGGTAACTTTGTAACTTTGGTCTGATGTCATAGTTTTGTGTGTGTGTGTGTGTGTGCGTGTGTTTTTGGTGTGACTGGAGTTAGTAGAATCTGAGAAAAGTAGAAAGATGAAATAAAACAAAACAAATAGTCCAAGGTTACACTGTAAAAATGAACTCCAAACCTGAGAATCAGTAGGCAGAAAAAATAGCAATGCGTATAGTGTCAATTTCTTTTTGTCAGCTCCAGTTTATGAGAAGAAAATGATGGCAAAGAGTATGGCTAAAATTTTGGTCTTCTTTCAAGATTTGTTATGTAGATAAATGTGTCTAGTAGTTTAAACCACAAAATAAAAGGGAAACTTAATCCTCAAAGCCTTCCATTTACAAATGAAAGCCTTCTCTTTACAGGGCTTACAGCAATAACAATACAAAATTAGCCACTTACAGTTATTTATAACAACATGGAATATGGGGAAATAATTTTTGCTTGATTCTTATTCCTGTTTATACTGATAATCCCAACTGCCATATATTCGAATTCCAGATAGTTGAGACACTAGAGGTTTCATAGAGTCTCTTTCTCTCTTTTACTTTTTCTTAATCCAGTACTTTTTAACTCTTTCTCCTTGTAGTTCTGTGTGAAATATAAAACAATTTTTGAAAATGATGAGAAACCCTGCATAGTTAGATTTCATTATTTGTTCTCTCGCTTCTTTTGCCCTCATTGTATAACAATTGCAGATCCCTTTTTTTCCTGAAATCATTATGTTTTCCCCTACTCCCTTACGTTACTCAATAAACTTGGAGTGATATTAACATCTTGTTTTGAAATGAGGGAGAAAGAATACAAATAAAAATGTCAAGGGCTTTTGGCTTTCTTAATGCCTTGTAGAGCATTTAGTGTTGTTCAATGTCTCATTTGATTCTCAAAAATGTCAATCCAGTATAACAAATGAGATGCCTTACTCATAATGTAAGGACTAGCTCAAGAAACTGTCCAGCAACTGAAGTGAGTGCATTGGCTATGCACCTGATTACCAGGATCTTTGTGCTGAGCTTGGAATTCAGTGTTTTGCACATTTCTTCTAACCTGGACATCTTACATGAACGTGACTTTTAGTTCAGATTTAGGGAGGACATGTGCAGTTTTCTTACTTCGATATATTGTGTAATGCTGAAGTTTGGGATATGATTGATCTCGTCATGCAGGTGGTGAGCATAGTACCCAATAGTTAGGTTTTCAGCCCTTTCCCCTTACTCCCTCTCCACCTTTAGAGTTTCCAGTATCTATCATTCCCATCTTTGCATCCATGTGTGCATCCAGTGTTTAGCTCCCACTTATAAGTGAGAACATGCAGCATTTGTTTTCTGTTCCTGCATTAGTTTGCTTAAGATAGTGGCCTCTGGATGCATCCATGGTGCTGCAAAGGACATGATTCCATTCTTTTTATGGCTGCATAGTATTCCATGGTGTACATATACTGCATTTTCTTTATCCAGTCTACCGTGGATGGGCACCTAGCTTGATTCCATGTCTTTGCAGTTGTGAATAGTGTTGTGATGAATGTACAAGTGCGTGAGTCTTTTTGGCAGAAGTATTTATTTTCCTTTGGGTATGTACCCAGTAATGGGATCACTGGGTTGAATGGTATTAATAGTTCTGTTTTTAAGCTCTTTAGATGCTGATTTCTTGCAGCTGTTAATATATTTTTAGACTTTTGAAAACAATAGCCAAAAAGTACTTCCTCTTATCTCTTAATGACCATTGCAGTTTAGAGTCCAGTGGTCCACATGTTAATGTTACATAAGCTGATGGCTCTGGCCCATTTTGAGCTGTTGAGATGTCAGATAGGAGTAATATAACTATCTCTGCCAGAGGTCACTCTAGGATACCTGGCAGATTTAGTGATCAACCGTGCAGGGTGGTCCAAGACTGAAGAGGTTCCCAGGACAAAGGACTTTAACTTTTAAAACTAAAATGTTCCAGGCAAACCAGACAAGTCCGTCCTGACTCAACCCACAGTGGATGTCACAGTCTGGACCATATGATGGTGCCCTGGGTCTGACACAGCCTTGCCTTTTCCAGTTTCTCATCCCTTGTCACCCTTATTCCCACCTTTGGATATGAGCCCCTCTGGTTATTTATCCTCTCCTTTCACAAACTTTCAAATCCTCAACCCCAAACACAGGACTGAACTAGGATGTTAGCTAATCAAGTTGAAGGTCTGAGATGGATGGGGATGTCTCTACTTAACCACCTGCTGCTGCAGACCTCCCTCAGTTAACTGCAAATGCATCTCTTACCAGCATTGACTGGGCCTCGTTGCTGTCTGAGAGGCAGGTTTCCAAAAGCTGATTCACTTTTGAAACCTATGTGAGTTTCCTGTAGGGCCCTCCCCACTGCCCAGTTTCCTAACATAAGAGATAGAACTTCCTGCCCAGCTTCTGCCATTAGCAATCCATCCATCCCACGGCCTCTTGCTACTGGCAACCCCTCATCCTAAGGACAGCTCTTGTGGGAGTCAAGATGGCACAAGCACAGCTGACTTCCTTGGTGGCCCACCACATGACCTGTGGAAATACTGCAGACCTTTGGTACAAAATGGATGGGAGTGCAGCTGCTCTTCCCTCATGCCTCTCCCCACCCTACCAGTTTGTTCTAATCCTCTTCATCCTTAGGAACAGATCAGCAAATACAGTGTCTGAGCAGAAATCCAGTTAAGGAACGGGAGACAAGTGCTCCCTTCTGGTCATCACCCTCCCCACCATCTTTATTATGGATTCTCTTGGAAACTCTCTCCCTCTCCCATTCTTGGATGTAGTGAGGGGAGGGAAAAGGGGAAACCTCTCACTACAAACAAATGCTGCATTTCCCATGTGGCCAGTGACAGGATCCTTCCCCATCTCCTCAAGAGTGGGGGACTTAAATAAAACTAAACACCTAGGAATTAACCAAAGAAGTGAAGGATCTCTATAATGAAAACTATAAAACACTGATGAAAGAAACTGAAGAGGAAACAAAAAAAAAAATGGGAAAATATTCCATTTTCATGGATTGGAAGAATAAGTGTTGTTAAAGAATACTGTTGTTACTCAAAGAAATCTACAGATTCAATGCAATCCCCATCAAAATACCAATAACATTCTTCACAGAAATAAAAAAAATCCTAAAATTTACATGAAAGCAAAAATGACCCAGAATAACCAAAGCTATTCTAAGCAAACAGAAAAAAAACTGGAGAAATCACATTACCTGACTTCAAATTATACTACAGAGCTATAGTAACCCAAATGGCATGGTACTGACATAAAAACAGACACATAGACCAATGGAAAAGAATAGAGGACCCAGAAACAAATAAACACACGTACAGTGAACTCGTTTCCAACAAAGGTGCCAAGAACATACACTAGAGAAGAGACAGTCTCTTCAATAAATGGTGCTGGGAAAATGGGAATCCATATGCAGAAGAATGGAACTAGACCCCCATCTCTCACCATATAAAAAATCAGATGAAAATAGTTTAAAGATTTAAATCTAAAGCATCAAACTATGAAACTACTACAAGAAAACATTGGGGAAAATCTCTAGGACATTGGTCTGGGCAACAATTTCTTAAGCAATGCCCCACAAGCACAGGCAACAAAAGCAAACATGGACTAATGGGATCATATCAAGTTAAAAAGTTTCTGCACAGTAAAGCAAACTAGCAACACAGTGAAGAGACAACCCACATAATGGGAGAAAACATTTGCAAACTAACCCTCTGACAAGAGATGAATAACCAGAATATATAAGGAGTTTATACAACTCTATAGGAAAATAATCTAATAATCCTATCAAAAAATGGGCAACAAATTTGGATAGGCATTTCTAAAAAGAAGACATACAAGTAGCAAACAAACATATGAAAAGATGCTCAACATCACTGATCATCAGAGAAGTGCTAATCAAAACTACAATGAGGTATCCTCTCATCCCAGTTAAAATGGTTTATATTCAAAAGACAACAATAACAAATGCTGGAAAGAATGTGGAGAAAGAATAACCCTTTTACACTGTTGGTGGGAATGTAAATTTGTACAACCAATATGGAGATCAGTTTGAAGGTTCCTCAAAAACCTAAAACTTGAGCTATCATATGACCCAGCAATCCTACTGCTGGGTATATACCTAAAAGAAAGGAAATCAGTATATTGAAGAGATATCTGCACTCCTGTATTTGTTGCAGCACTGTTTATGATAACTAAGATTTGGAAGCAACCTAAGTGTCTATCAACAGAAGAATAGATAAAGAAAATGTAGTACATATTTACAATGGTGTAAGATGAATGGATAAGGAAAATGTAGTACATATACACAGTGGAGTACTATTCAGCCATAAAAAAGACTAAGATCCAGTCATTTGCAATGATATGGATGTAACTAGAGATGATCATGTTAAGTGAAATAAGCCAGACACAGAAAAACAAACGTCACATGTTCTCACCTATTTGTGGGATCTAAAAATGAAAACAATTGAACTCATGGACAAAGAGAGTAGAAGGGTGGTTGGTTACCAGAGGCTGGGAAGGGTAGTGGGGGACCTGCAGGGGTGGTGGGAATGGTGTATGGGTACAAAAAAATAGAATAAGATCATAAGACCTACTGTTTTATAGCACAACAGGTGGACTATAGTCAACAATAACTTAAGTGTACATTTTAAAATAGCTTAAAGAGTGTAATTGGATTATTTGTACAATAAAGGATAAATGCTTGAGGGTGTGGATACCTCATTCTGCATGATGCGCTTATTTCACATTGCATACCTGTATCAAATATTCTCATGTACCCCAAAAATATATACACCTACTATCTACCCACAAAAATTAAAACTTCAAAAATTGTTTAAAAGAGTAGGGGACTTACAGAATGGGTCTGGTTCTCCTATATCTTTGGACTCCCTGGGGCAGGAGTTTAGGATCTTTTTGGGTCTACTTCTAACCTGTTTGTTCATGCCAAGTTCTTCTTTACCAAAAAAAAAAAAAGAAAAGAAAAAAAATTATTGGTGAGAAATCTAAAGTAAATAGCATACTCTTTCAAACAAGGACCATCTTGTTAAACATGTAGTGACTGCCCACTGAGTGTCTGATGCTGGAGTTACAGAGAACCTGGTGGTTAACTGAGAGAGACACTGAGTCACAGAGTAGCTCAGATCACCTCCCCTGTGTGTGACATGCACTGAGCCCAGAAAGTGGGGCTGACTCGCCGCAGAGAGATCAAAGATTCCTTCCTCAGCTTGAACAACAGAGAACAACCTGGTATTGGCAGCAGAATGGGAAGTGGATGAAGATACATAAGAACAGCCAGTCATAATTGGCATGTTAGCACCAAAAATGCTAATCTCCATGTTGAAACATGACATTACAGACTGGACGTGCAACTGAAGATCATGAAACTTGATTTACTCAGCACCATAGTGACCATCATAATCAGGTGTTTCTTGGCCTCAGTGCCAGCTCCCATACCTGCAAACCTGCATGTCCTAAACCAAATATTTGACTTCATATGCATTCTGCTTATTTGTCTCTGATGAAGACTAACTTCATTTCTCACATCCCCCACTTTGGCTTTGAAGATCCCTCTTTGGGTGCTGTCTCTCCATTTATCTGCACTGTGTAATAATCTTTTGTCATTGTTTTGCTCTGAGTGTGGCATTTTCATGGTGGTATAGGAATATGATGCCTGGATGGAGCTTCAGTCTCAATTTCCCCCACACACAAGTTCTAGCCAAATGAAGCAGCCTCACCAAGGGTCCTCAAAGCATAATGAAGCTCTCCTATGCTCTGTTCCTGTTACTAACAAGAACATGATGCCCACATTAGCATAGATGAGCACAGAACTGTGAAGGAGATGTTGTAACATCTCTTGCTTCTTGTATTTCCAGCTTGACCTTTTAACCTATTCATGACAATGATGTTCATCTCCAGCCACCACAGTTTCCTGCACACAACATGCACCAGGGTGGCTTTTCTCATATATCTTCATCCACTTCCCATTCTCCTGCCAACACCAGGTTGTTCTCCGTGGTACACACTGAGGGAGGAATCTGTGATCTCCCTGGCAGGAGTCAGCCCCATTCTCTGGGGTCTCACTGCTTCACACACCAGGGAGATTACCTGAGCTACTCTGACTTGATGTCTCTCTCAGTTAACAGTCAGATTCTCTGCAACTCCAGCATCTGACGCTCAGTGAGTATTCACTAAATGTTTTTAAAAATGGTCCTCATTTTGAAGAGTATGCTATTTAACTTCAGATTTCTCACCAATAAAGTCCTTTTTTTAGGGAAAGAAGAAATAAAAACCAAACATCATTAATTAAGCAACTGCTTATATACCAGGAATCATCCTTTTCTATTCTTTGATGCCTTAGTGAAATGGTTGAGTAATTTCACATTTTTTAATAAAGAAACTGAGACTTAAAAAAGCAAGGTAGATACCTCATAAGTGTCTGAGCCTGATGTGCATAGTAGGCTATCTGGCTCCAAAGTCTTGGATCTTTCCACTATGCCTTTAAAAATATATAAAGGGAAAAAAGGAAGGAAGGAAGGAAGGAAGGAAGGAAGGAAGGAAGGAAGGAAGGAAGGAAGGAAGGGAGGGAGGGAGGGAGGGAGGGAGGGAGGGAGGGAGGGAGGGAGGGAGGGAGGGAAGGAAGGAAGGAAGGAAGGAAGGAAGGAAGGAAGGAAGGAAGGACAGGAGGGAGAGAGTGAGGAGAGAAAGGAAGGAGAGAGGGGAGGAGAGGAAGGAAGGAAGGAAGGAAGGAAGGAAAGAAGGAAGGAAGAAAGGAAGGAAGGAAGGAAGGAAGGAAGGAAGGAAGGAAGGAAAGAAGGAAGGAAGGAAGGAAAGAAGGAAGGAAAAGAAACAGCAAAGCCATACTTGTATATTAAAGCTGTTTTGCCCTGGTTTGGTTATGACAGGAATACCAAAAAGAATGTGGATTGGAAAATACAGCCACCTGATGGTTTCATTGGAGCTCTGCAGGAAATGATGGTTAAATCACCTTCAGGGTTGTGGAGACATCTTCCCCACTTGCTCGCATTCATGGCCCCATGAGACTGGCACTAGTGACTTCTCTAGATCCCTGGACACACTTCTGAACGTGAAACCAATGCTTAACTTAGCCCATTCTCACCATTCACTTCCTCATATGCAACTGCCATTGAATTTCATTAGGTTCCCCCAGAATATGGTTAATGAGCCAGTGTTGCTTTCACATTCTCCAGCTTTAGTCCAGCTTTAATTTCTGCCATCTCTGCAAAGGCAACTACTGTCTATTGGATGGATCCACATACTTTATCAGTGTGTTGCAAGGGCTGGCATGTGGTTCTATCATTGTCCACAGTCCCTCACAGACAAATCTCATCTAGAGGAGGACAGTTGATGGCTTCTTGAAATGATTCTTACTGTGCAATTGTTTGGATGGTAAATACTGATGTGGTTTCTGATCACCAATATTTGCTTACAAAATGCTAAACATCATCCCTTGCAAAGTACACAATAAAATAAAAGACCTGAGAGCATTTTATATGCTATAGAACCTGTTAAACATATAAGGAATTAGACGACAAGGGCAGATCTTGATGTCAGACCACTTGGTCCAGTCATTTACTCTTTAGGCAATTTGAGACAGGTTCCCAAGGTGCTCTGGCCTCCATTTCCTCACATGTGATATACAGCTGTAAGAGTTCCAGACCTTATCATCCAATCACAATGATTAAGTAAGGTAAGACCCAGAAAGCCTATTATTAGCATGTATTTGGCTCCTGGTCAGCACTCAATAAATGTTAGCCAAAGTATCACTATCATCATCACCTCTCTAGAGTTGAACAACAGTTTATGACAATTCATGGATACTTCAAGCTTCTACTATGGAAATTTCATTATTACTGACACACAGTCATAGACATTACTGTTTGCTAATTTTCTCAATTTTTCTTTCATTTTCAAGGGCTATTAATTTAATAAATGTATTCGAATTCAGTGGAGGAAAATAGAAAAAAAGGTAGAAAAGTATTTCAAACTGTAGGTAATAAGGTAGGCAAATTATGAACATTAAACCTAGCCCATGTGGTTTAAGAGCCATGAATTCTAGCACAAAGTATAAAATTCTAAAGCATAAAAAATGTAAATGAAGACATCTGACTACCTCCGTTTCATGTAACAAAAGTTGGTGGTAGTCAAGGTTTAAAATGTGATCAGGAAATAACAGACCTTGGGCTTTGTTTTTCAAAAAGGCTGGAGATGAGATTTTGATACTGCAAGTATTTCAGGTAGCTAAATGAGATTCCCGCCATCTCAACTGCAGTATTGGTCTGTGTTTTAGGTAAAATGAGAATCTTGTTTCTAAAATCATGTGCCACATGTTCAAAATATGTTTGTTTCCTTAGTAACCTCACTTGTGGGGGTAAAACTACATATTAACCCAAACTGTTTCTACATTTGTACTTAGCTGGACAATAGCAGAACTGTTAATCCCTGTTGCCGTAAACATCAGGTAGCAGGGGCGACTGCATGTGTTTATGTCTGCATGCCAGGACATGGTGTCTTACGATACCTTGAGTAAAGATAATAAATACTTCTTTCACAGTAGGAGTTTACTAAATCTGTAAGTCTGTGTTTTCTACCAGAAGTTTAAAACAGGAATCAGAATAAATTCCACTCAGATGTGTATTGTCCTTGAACTATTTGCAATGAACAAATAGGTGATCAGGAGAAATAGGCTGGGAAAAAAGTCTCAGAGCCAACAAGACAAGTTCTCAGAATAAAGGGCTTCCTTTGGTTTATGTGGAGGGAAAAAAAAAAGGCCCTGGCTCCTTCTCCCGTTGTCACCTTTCTATCCAATGTTTAAAGCCACTGTATTCTCAGAATGGCCACAGAACATGGGCAGCTGGTGCCTTAGATGATGTCCTACTGTGGCACACTGAAGTCCTCTCAGCCCTGCTAGAAACTGTCACACAATGCCACATAAACGTAGCATGGGCTTTATTCATGCCAAGGGAACAAGTGGTCCCTTCTCTAGGAAGGTTGTACCCTTACGACTGGCATTTGGTGGCAGATGGGCAGTCTTCATTTCATGGAAAAATAACTCCTATCACCCTAAGGGGTGACACAACATTCCATTCTAGACCCTTGGACATGGGCCAGGACAATTCACACTTGTTTCATACGAAACACAGCAGCTCAGAGGAATAAATAGCGCTTTAACCTTATTCAAAGGATCTTTCTGCGTGGGACCTTTTGGGCTGAGCCCCAGGGGTCAAGGAGGCCTCACATTTTAACTGCTCTCCAATGACAACTTTTTGTCAGTAGAGATGAAGGGGACTTGCCACAAATATTGATCCTAATTTAATTTTGGACACGTAATAGTAATCAAATTTAAGAGTAGTGAGATGGCTGTAAAAATGAGGCATCCCCACCAAAGCTCTCAGAGGCCTGACTTTTCATTGTGTTTTAAAAAGAGACAGTGGCCAGGCTTGGTGGCTCATGCCTGTAATCCCAGCACTTTGGGAGTCTGAGGTGGGCAGATCACCTGAGCTCAGGAGTTCAAGAACAGCCTGAGCAACATGGTGAAACCTTGTCTTTGCTAAAAATACAAAAAAATTAGCCGGGCATAGTGGCACATGCCTGTAATCCCAGTTACTTGGGAGGCTGAGGCATGAGAATTGCTTGAACCCAAGAGGCAGAGGTTGCAGTGAGCCAAGATCACGCCACTGCACTCCAGCCTGGGTGACAGAGCAAGACTCTGGCTCAAAAAAAAAAAAAAATTAATATTAAAAAATAAAATAAAATAAAAGAGAGAGATAGAGCACTTACCTATTACTGAATAAGAATAAAATCTCTTAACGTCACTCACTTTAATCTCTGCATCTCCTTTTCTGGAAATGTTGGAATTTTTGGCATGTTTCTGAGTCTGATATATCTCATATTTTTAAGTGCCTATGGCTTGCAGGAAAGAAGAGACACTCACCAGAGGAAAGCCTGCTGTCCTCCCTGAACTTGGGCCATGAACTGACCATGTCATCACATTATCCTTCTTCAGTCCCAGGACTCAATGTTGCAAGATCCCTGCAAGCCAAATTCCATTATTCAAATGCCATTTCAGCCAAAATCTCCATCTGCCTAAAAGATGTCTCTGTCCTAGCCAATGGTTCCTCCACTGGCACATCATCTGAAGCCTCCGAATTCTATACAGAAAAGCCATCATGATGATTCAAGAGTCCTTGGGGTTTGTTAGGATGAGAGTCTGTTTCATAACAATTGGCATCCAAATCATGGTTCCAGCTACACATGTTTAACACTGAATTTAAATAATGAGATTCCCAATTTGAAAATTGCTTAGTTGCTGAGACTCTAATAGACCTTTTCTCAACACAAAAGTACAAGACGAGAGGGCAGCTTAAGATATCTATATGAAAAAGAATAAAATTGGACCCCTACCTCACACCATATACAAAAGTTAACTCAAAATGGACCCAAAATTAAATGTAAGAGATAAAGCTAGAAATCTCTTAAAAAGGAATATAGGTGTAAATCTTAGTTACCTTGGATTAGGCAATGGTTTCTTAAACATTACACCAAAAACACAAACAAGGAGAAACTGATAAGCTGAACTTCATCAGAATTAAAAGCTTTTGTGTATCAGTGAACACTATCAAGGAAGTGAACAAAGAATGCACAGAATAAGAGAAAATATTCGTAAATCAAACATATGATAACAGTCTAATATCCAGAATATATTTTTTTAAAATTTGAAACTTGACATAAGAAGAGAAATGGCCCAATTTTAAAATACACAAAAGATTTGAATAGATATTAGTCTAAACAAGATATACAAATGTCCAATAAGCACATAAAAAGATGCTCAATATTATTAGACATTAGAGAAATGCATATCAAAACCACAATCAGTTACAACTTCATACCAACTAAGATGGCTATAAACAGCAACAATAATAAAAACAACAAACAAATAAAAACAGAAAATAACATTGGTGAATATGTGGACATATTGAAGTCTTCATGCCTTTCTGGTCAGAATGTAAAATGGTTCAACACTGTGGAAAACAGTCTGGTGCCTCCAGAAAATGTTAAGTGTTACCATGTGGTCCAGCAATTCCACTCCTAGATATGAATCCAAGAGAATTGAAAATGTGTGCTCAAACAAAAATTTGCACATAAATGTACATAACAGCATTATTCATAATAACCAAAAAGTACAAACAACACAAATATCTACTAACTGATGAAAGCATAAACAAACTATGGCATTGTGGCATTATCATTCAATGGAATATTTCTCCACCATAAAAAGGAATGAAGTGCTGGTACATGCTAAAATATAGATGAACCTTGAAAATCTTATGCTAAGTGAAAGAAGTCAAATACAAAGGCTATATATAGTGTGATTCCATTTATCTAAAATGTTCAAAATAGGCAAATCTATGGAACCAGAAAGATTAGTGGTTGTGAGATACTGGTAGGGGGACTGGTGGTGTGAGGGGAGAGTTGAGAGTTACTACTAACATTTGGAGGTGATGGAAAGGTTCAGTAATTAGACAATAACGATAGCTGTACAACATTTTGAATATACTAAAAACCACTCAATCGTGTACATTAAAATGGTGAGCTTTATGTTAAGAGAATTGTATCTTCAGTTTTTCAAAAAAAAATAAAAATAAGATAAAACCACACACAGAGAACAGTAAGTGCTCAACAAATCTCTAAATCAGCAGTCACCAGCTGGAACTTCCATAAGTAGGCATCAATAGAATGAACCAGAAAGCCCAGAAACAGACCAGGGAAACAGGAGATTTTTTTAATAGGATACAACGCCATTTCAAGTTAGCTAGCAAAACACAGGTTATTCAGCAAGTAGTGTTAAGACAAAGTTTAACCATCTAAAAAAAATAAATAAATAAGGCTGATCCAGACCTCACATTCTACACCAAAATAAATTACATAAAAGATTTAAATATAAAAAACAAAATAATAAAAATGCTTTTAAAAATTGATAATATTCTATAAGGGACTGTGTCTATTTTATAATTCCAGGATAAATTTACAATATAAAATATTTTAATAATTCTTATTCAACATTCACTTTTATTGTTATTATTAAGTATATATTTAATTGTTATGTTCATATGTAATGGCATGTTTTTCAGTATTGTGGCAATAGAGGGGACAAACAAAAAAACAAATAAATAATTGTAGTATTGATCTAGAAGCACATGAAGAGCTGAATATGTTACAATACGTTCAAGCCATGTTTCAGCAATCTGTTTCTGGTCTAATGGAGACATTCCCAGCCAGGAGGGATTTTGCCTCCCAGGAAACATTTGGCAATGTCTGGAAATATTTTTGATTGTCACAACTTGGGCAGCGCAGAGGGTGGTGCTACCGGTATGTGGTGTAGAAAGGCCAGCAACACTCTAAACAGGGCAGCTCCCCAGAGCAAAGAATTATCCAGCTCAAAATATCAAGAGTGTCTCTGTTCAGAAGCCCTGCCCTAGTGGAAAGACGGTGCTTGATGTTCTTAATAATAAACCTGTTTCCTGGGACCCATGGAAACTCCCAGGCATTGAGACACCAGAAGCCAGAAGCTCCTTCTTTGATGCTTCTCTTTTATTATTATTTATTGAGAACTTACTGTATGCCAGGCACTATGCTAAATTCTTTAAGTGCAGTATTTGATTTTAATCTTCACAATTATCCTATTCTACATACTACCTTATTGTACACATTTGTTATTTCTGATTCACAATGAGGAAACCAATGCTTTGGATAACTTGTCAGAGGTTCCTAAGTATTGAACAGAGAAGGTGGGACTGGAACAAAGAAGAATCTGACCCCAGAGTCCACGTATAAAACCTCCTTGCTTCACCATCTTATAAGACCCTGAGCCTATTCTGTGGGTCCAATTGCATGTCTCTGTCCTCCAGGGTAAAAGTTAAGGCAGGATCATGATCAAATAACCGAATGTGATTATCATTGATCATCACTGATTAGGAGAGACTCCTGGATCACACTGCCCACTGTTGAGGGACTAAGTGTTACAGAGCACTAGTGGACATCTCTCTACGAAGAGTAGCATTTCTTGTAAGGTTACACTCAGCCCATCAGGGGTACTGGCATAGCACCCTTGACCGTGGCTTAGGAGCAGGGAGACTCAGGGTCTGGCAATGTGCCAATGCTCAAGAAGAAGAAAATATGTTTTCTGGGAGCTAATGGGTAGAAGTGGGCTCTGAACCTGGAAGCATGAAGCAGTGATTCTGTGGCTCTGGATCTACTACACAACAGGAGGGATGAAAACCAGGGGAACTTAGAGAAAAAAAGGACTTTAAACTAAAATACATTGTGTGAGCACATAGTAGCTTTTAAGTAAACAATGAACCAATGAATCAATGAATGAATGGAGAGTTTTGCATTCCACGCAAATCAACAATATGATTTTTGATATGCAATGATTCTCTTGATAATGGCAGCAGCATGATATTTTAGCACGACAGAGTACTTTTACATGCATTGTGTTGTTTGTTTCACACAACAATCCTGTGAAAGAGGAAGAGAAGGTATAATAATTCCCATTTTGGAGATTCATTATTTCATCAATTAAACAGCTGCACCATGCTGGGAACCAAGCAAGGCTCTAGGGGTCTGTAATAAACAGAAAAGACCTGGCCTCCACCCTCACAGAGCAGGAGTCTAATGGGGAAGGCAAATGTCCAACGAGTAACTGCAAGTCTCAGAAAGTCACAGCAGGGACAACAAGACCGATAAATTAAAAAAAACAAAAAACAAAAAACGGTATCCCAAAGGGGTTAAGGGCTTACATGTTGGTCAAAAGTCATGTCTTGGGTCAGGCATGGTGGCTTGAGTTTATAATCCCAGCACTTTGGGAGGCTAAGGCAGAAGGATTGCTTGAGCCCAGGAGATCAAGACCAGCCTGGGCAACATGGCGAACCCCCGTGCTTACTAACTTCTGGTAAGTTACCCAAAACATTGGTTTCCTCATTGTGAAAGAGAAACAACAAATGTGTACAACAGGGTAATATGCAGAGACATGGGCAGCTGGGTCCAGCAGTCTTTCCTAATTACAAAAATTATCAGAGCATGGTGGTGCGTATCTATAGTCTCAGCTACTTGGGAGGCTGAGGTGGGAGGACTGCTTGAGCCCAGGAGGTCTCGAGGCTGCAGGAAGCTGTGTTTGTGCCAGTGCACTCTAGCCTGGGCAACAGAGCAAGACCCTGTCTCAAAAAAAAAAAAAAAAAAAAAAAAGTCATGTTTTTTAGGAGGGCAGTTGGAAAGCTGTGTCTGTTTAGCCTAAAAAAAGGGAGTTCACATCAAGACATGATCACAGCATTCAAACATTTGAAGGGATGTCATGTGGAGGAAGGAACAGACCTCAGACAGAGGAACTGAAGGGCACAGGATAGATCCTGGTGTCCTGGAAGACAGGTGCGTCTAATGACTTCAAATAAAAATGCTCAGGTGGCAGGTGAGAGAATTGGATCCCTACCAGGCCATCCACACACACTTCAGGAGACTCAAGAACACTGTGGTTCAGGGTATGAACTCTGGGTCAGACAAACACGGCTCAAAGCAAGCCCCCTGTCACCTACCACCACCGCTTTTGAGCTGTGTTGCCTTGGGCAATAATCATTGTCCTTAACCTTTGTGACTTAATCTTTCTTTTTTTTTTTTTTTTTAAGATGGAGTCTCACTCTGTCACCCAGGGTCACTGGAGTCACTGCACTGTCGCTACAGTGCAGTGGCATGATCTCAGCTCACTGCACGCTCCACCTCCCAGGTTCACACCATTCTCCTGCCTCAGCCTCCTGAGTAGCTGGGACTACAGGCACCCGCCACCATGCCCAGCTAATTTTTTTGTGGTTTTAGTAGAGACAGGGTTTCACTGTGTTAGCCAGGATGGTCTCGATCTCCTGACCTTGTGATCCACCCGCCTCAGCCTCCCAAAGTGCTGGGATTACAGGCGTGAGCCACTGCAACCGACCTGTTACTTAATCTTTCTAAGCACCACCTTCCTCATCTGCAAATGGAGGATAAAGACAGCACCTGTCTCAGGTATTGGTTGTAGGATTCAATAGGTAAGCCATGTAATCTGTTTCACTCATTGTTTGGCACATGAAGCCCCAGGTAAATAATCATTACATGAATATTCCTTTAATGAATGGGTTTAATAAACAAAGTACCCAATGAGCATCATTAGCAATGATGTCAGTAGCACAACTAAAACAACAATCTGGCCGTGCGCATCTGAGGATGACGTGAAAGATGGGTGAATGTACTATTGACGCCACCGAGGTTTGCAAATAGGTGCTGTTTCTCTTATCAGTCAGGGAGATAACAAGACCAACTTCTGCGCTGGGTAAAGTTTGGACCAAATGTCCTCAAAAATCATTTCCAATTGTTAAATTCCATGAGAAGCAGAAGTGTCTAATAGTCCAATTGTAGAAGTCAGGAAGTTTCTATTCCCTCAGGACAGCAAGAAAGGTCACGGAGCTGCAATCATAAAGCTGTTTCTTTCCAGAAAGGAAATTAAAAGTCCTTCTCCCAATCCCTATCCCAACTTGTTATTTACAACAACATAAAAGTGCTTTGTTTTTGTACCTTTGTCTAAAAGAACATGGCCAATTGTCTCTAAAATTCTCAGAGTGTACATACGAGATTTCTTTTGCTTGTTTATTTTTTTCCCAAGCCCTCCCAAAGAAATGCCCCCAAGGACTGCAAGAATCTTCAGGATATGAATTATAGTCTTTTACAATATTTGGTCTTCTTCCAGTTCTACTTGGGATCTTTGACCTGAATGTGAAAAACAGAAAACCCTTGTTTCCATTGAGATGCAGAAAAAGGTTTTCAGATTGTGCCATCTTCTGGCCAAATTTGGAAACCAAAGTGACAGATTTCCTTTATGCCTTCCCAGCAGTGATTCTGCCCCACCAGGGAAGTGGGGCAGGAAATATCTGCCTGCTGGGCCTCTCCGGAGGTATCATCTTGAACTAAATTCAAATTAAACCGTGGGACAGCTTCAAAAGCTCATTGTTTATGTATTTAGAAGCACATGTTTCTACTAAAGAGCAATTATTCATGGTGCTCTGATGTAGGTTCAGCCTCTAGAGTGGGAAATCAAATTGGGACCTTTCTCAAATGCTGTTAGCTGCCAACCTTCACAGATGTGTAAATCAGTTGTTGTTCAGATGCCTGAAACACTCACAACTCCTTTTGTAACCCTAATAAAGGGAGATTAAGAAAGAGAGAGAACCAAGATCCAGGATCTGAAATCCCTGTCTACTTATTATGACTGAAGATCGATACAGGATTCGTGCAAAGGAGCCACTCTAGAGAAACCCCTTCATCTATAAAACTCATCTGAGTTTTGGGCCCAGACCCCTATGCGGAACTCTTTCTATGAATGAGCCATGCCTCTGCTTTAGTCACAAAAAAACAGAAAATGGAATGATCTCCTCGATGTGTTTTCCCTAGAACCCACATCTTAGCCTAAGCCAATATCTGTGGGAAAGAAGAGGCAAGGAAAGACTAACCCAGGTTAAAGAGTCCCATAATTTAAAAAGTTTCAAAAGAACCTAGATTAAATCATCCATTCCAGGCCTTCTCAGAAATAGAGGAGAAAGAACACAGGTTTACCCAGGAAGGAAACAGCCCCATATCCACCTAAGTAGCGAAACTTCATGGAAAATCAAAACCTCAGGAGGCAGAGAATCCCAGACTCTGAGCCCCACAGTATCAGAGCAATGGCTCCAACCCCTAAATGTGTCTCAACAGCAGCTTCAACTCAGCTCTGGGGCCCTGGCAGGCCCTGAAACCTCCTTCTCTAAACAATGCCTCTCTTAACAAGAGCAGAGGAGAGAGGGATGCTTAAACATCCTTTATTCTTCCTGGAGCTGGCATATTTCACCAGAACAAAATTCACCAGCATTTGTTTAATCTGAAAGAGCTTGGGTTTATAACACACACTTACAACTAGTACCCAAAAGTTTGCCTTCCAGTTGGCTGAAACATCACTATGCTGGTGGTCTATTCTAGACATAGATAGCTGACATTAAACACACACCTCCAAATACACCTAAGATTTTTTTGAGAAAAATATTTTCAAAATCTATTAACCATTTCAAAAAAACAGGGAAATGTCATTGCAAATTAGCTATTCTCTATGAAACACATCAATACAGATCCTTTTTAAAGGAACATGATCTGAAGACACAAAGGCTTAAGTATATACCATGATTTGTTATGAGGTGAATCCTTGGACTCTATCTATTACTTGACAAATTTTTTTCATTAAAACCTTAATTTGTAGGCTTTTTGGGGACTAGATGTCTGCCGGGAGAAGTTGCTTTTAACGCACAGGTTGAAGTAACAGAGCACTTCCCAAAGTATGTTCTTTAGGACACTAGTCCATCAAGATATTTGACAAAAAGGGCATCTGTAACCAAAATTTGGAGAAATGCTTTGTGTTGTATATGTCTTCTGGGAGATTCACAATGCACATGAGCTTATAAAAAATCTGAGAAATTTGGAAGTAAAGGAATAACAGATTACATTTGCTTAACTTCAAAATGTTCAAACTTTATTGGCCAAGGAATACTTACATAGAGAAACATCTAATGAGATCTCAAAGAGCTGAACACATCACAGGAAATTCTGCTCATACAACAAGCAGATACATGAGGTTTTCATTGTTATTGATAACGACTTCCCAGAAGCAGGAGAAACAGGCCTCAACACTGAGACCAATGGACAGTTCTCTATGACACCAAAAACAACGCTCTATGGCAGGAGAACTGAGAGGGGACTGAACCAATAGGTCCTTGAACTGCTGAGGACTTTTATAGACCATTTTCCTAAGCCTTTGCCCATAAAAATTGAGTTCCAGGAAACAACAAGCACAGCTTGTAGTTATGACAACAGCAATGAAAAATCAGCTTCTTCATAAATCATTTAGGAATGAATCAACCAAGCCCTATTTGAAGAGCTGGATTCTAACACGAATCTTGTCTTCACCTAAATCTCATAGGATTATTCTTCCAGAAAGGGTTGGATTTCTATTTCTTCTCTATGAAATCAAAAAACACAGAGAGCAGTGTCTTAGAAAAACTCCTCTGCCTTAAGAAGTTGTAATGCTCATGAAGCGTAAAAAAGAAATCAATCATGTTTTCTTTTTTGCTGCCTTTCCTAGAACTTTAAAGTTGCAAGGAACCTCTTTGTATGTTCTCTGTACTAGATGTAACTTCTTTTTATTTCTGGGTTACTGTCATAGGACATTGTGTTTTCTGGTTTTAGAGAAAGAGGAAAATCTAGTGCTATAGGGACCAGCCCTACAGGGTTGGTGGGTTTTTCTCCTCGTGTGTGGAGATGAGAGATCGTAGAAATAAAGACACAAGACAAAGAGACAGAAGAAAAGACAGCTGGGCCCAGGGGACCACAACCGCCAAGATGCAGAGACCGGTAGTGGCCCCGAATGCCTGGCTGCGCTGTTATTTATTGGATACAAGGCAAAAGGGGCAGGGGAAGGACTGTGAGTCATCTCCAATGATTGATAAGGTCACGTGAGTCACGTGTCCACCAGACAGGGGACCCTTCTCTGTTTGGCAGCCAAGGCAGAGAGAGAGGACAGCTTACGCCATTATTTCTTCTACGCATTTCAAAGACTTTTAGTACTTTCGCTAATTCTGCTACTGCTGTCTAGAAGGCAAAGCCAGGTGTACAGGGTGGAACATGAAAGTGAAACAGGAGTGTGACCACTAAAGCACAGCATCACAGGGAGACATTTAGGCTTCCAGATGGCTGTGGACAGGTCTGAGTGATGTCAGGCCTTCCACAAGAGGTGGTGGAGCAGAGTCTTCTCTAACTCCCCCAGGGAAAGGATGACTCCGTTTCCTGGTCTGCTAAGTAATGGGTGCCTTCCCTAGGCACTGATGCTGCGGCTAGACCAAGGTCTGCTAAGTAACAGGCACCTTCCCAGGCACTGGCGTTACTGCTAGACCAGGTAGCCTTCTAGTGGCCCTGTCTGGGCATAACAGAGAGCTCACACTCTTTTCTTCTGGTCACTTCTCACCATGTCCCTTCAGCTTCTATCTCTGTATGGCCTGGTTTTTCCTAGATTATAATTGTAGGGCAAAGATTTTTATAATATTGGAATAAAGAGTAATGCTACAAACTAATGATTAATGATATTCATATATAATCATATCTATAATCTATTTCTAGCATAACGATTCTTATTCTACATATTTTCTTTATTATACTGGAAAAGCTGTGCCCTCGGTCTCTTGCCTTGGCACCTGGGTGGCTTGCCGCCCACATCTCCCCCCTTTTCATTGACTAGGATCGCTCTCGCCGTCATTTCTTGTTGTGGACTTCGGACTTGTCCTCAGACTCCTTGGAGACATCTGCAGACTAAAAGTAGACAACATAAACATACCAATATTAATAATGCCAATGACAACAATGATCCTCCAAGGGGTTTGATCCATTTAAGGGGATTAAGATCAGATAATCCTTTAGTTATTCTTTCATAAATGTCTGAGCCAGGAACAGTAGTTAAATGAGCCTATGAGGCCTCAAAAATTTGTTATTTAAGTTTTGAAATATCTAAGTTTAAGTTATCATCCCAGGCTTTTAAATGTCTTGAGACCTTTTCCCAGCTATGTTGATCTTTATTATAAGCATAAGGTGTTATGCAGTAATCACACTATAATTGCATATGGTGTTCCGAATTCATAACTCTATCACCCAACCAGACTACACTTTGGTGGAGATCATTAATTCGATTAGCTAACTTTTAATCAACTTGAGTCTGAGAATTCCAGAGTCTGGAGGAGTTTTTCTGCCATGCTTCAATATATTGAGCAGTTTGAACAGAACTGTGGATCGTTGGCCAACTCCAGCGGTTGCCGCTGTTGCAGTAACTACAATTAGACCTGCAATGACTGCAATAAGAGTAAAAATGAATCTCTTAGTTCTTTTGAGGAGACCTTTAAGAACTTCATTAACTATGCGTATAGAGGTGGAAGACTCCCATGGATGATGTAAAGAAACAGGTATCCATACCCCCTCCCTAGCCCTCACCAAGAGAATATTTGTCCTGGGATTAAAAGTAGCATTGATACACGTGGACAGCTTACAATGATCACATTCTGTAGTTTGTGTATTGGGAATGATACTAATATTTCCAACTAACAGCATATAGGCGGGTTTGACACAGCTCCTGTTAGGTATCACCTGTCCTGACATCAAGGTGATCTTGAATATAGGTGTCTTGGTATTAGTAGGAGAGAGTTGATAGGTAGCTTTCTATATCCTTATTCCTGTCATGACTGCAGATAATTTCCGTAACTCAGGATGTTCTGGGGTAACAATTGGATGAATCATTTTTGGTCTAGGAGGAACGATACCTGCGTCCATCCATTTAAATGGGTAAGGAGACACCCATTCCCTCAACCTGTAAGACTGCCATCCGTCCTCTACATAATCTAACAAATAATTAAACTCTGAGGATTTTGTATTTTGGCCACAGCAATTCTGCCAATAATACCCTCTTGTAGCCCAGTCAATAACAACACCCATAGCTGGACTTTGGAACGCTATGGCCTTTGGAACACTATGGCCTTTGGAGCATTACAATCATTCCATACAATTGAATTTACTTTAAAAAAAAAAAAAAAAAGTCCCTTTGTAGATTCCTTGGAGCAGTCTGGCAGTCCTTGTATTTCTGATAGCCCTTCATCCTTGGAGTTATGATGCAATTTCAGTTGCTGGGAGGGAACCCACACGGATTGTTGTCCTTCTCCTGGGGGAACACAAGCGAAACCCCTACCTCATGTTACCACAGTGCCTAATTCCCATTTGTCAGTTTTTGCATCCCTCCACCATACCCGCTTTCCTTTTTGTGGATCAAACTTATTTCCAGTGAAATGTTGTTCTGCTGCTATAAAAGGTTGATTTCTTACTAGGTTTAAGGAATTTAGTGTAAAAAGAGCCAGATTTAACTGAGCATGAGGAGTAGCAGCATCTCTCTTCGCTTTAGTGTCCTGTTTTCGAAGTTGATCTTTGAGTGTTTTATTAGCTCGTTCTACCAATGCCTGTCCTTGAGAGTTACAGGGGATGCCAGTTGTGTGAGTAATTGCCCATGTCTGAGTGAACTTTTTAAAAGTGGCACTAGTGTAGCCAGGACCATTGTCAGCTTTTAGTTTCTCAGGACAGCCCATAACCGAGAAACATAAAAGTATGTGCCATTTAACATGAGCCGTATTTTCCCTTGTTTGACATGTGGCCCAGATAAAATGAGAAAAAGTGTCAATAGTTACATGTATAAAGGAGAGTTTGCTGAAAGCTGGATAATGAGTCAGGTCCATTTGCCAAAGAGCATTCTGTGAAAGTCCTCTAGGATTAACTCCTAAGGAAAGTGGCTGTAAAATTAATACTTGGCAAGTAGGACAGTGACATACAACGGTCTCAGCTTGTTTCCATGTGAAGGGGAAATTCTTTCGGAGTCCTGCAGCATTGACATGAGTTAAAGCATGAAAATTTTCTGCTGTCTGTGAAAACAGGAGCAACTCATGTATCTGCTCTGGCATTTGCTGCTGAGAGGGGTCCGGAGAGGGGCCTGTGAGCCTGAATGTGAGTAATGTAGAAAGGAGAAGACCTTGTTCTGACTGCAACCTTTGAAAAAGAAAAAGTAGGTTATCTTCAAGCAGAAACTGGATTAAGGCAGTTTCAATGTTGCGAGCATCATGTACTACATATGCCGAATCAGAAACAATGTTAACTGGTTCAGGAAAAGCTTCAAGAACAGCCATGACAGCGATCAGCTCAGCTGGTTGTGCTGAAGTAGCTCGTGTGTTAAGGACACGTTCTCTTGGCCCTGTATATGTTGCTTGGCCATTACAGGAAGCATCAGTAAAAATAGTGACAGCTTCAGCTAATGCGGTGTTTCTAGTAATGTTAGGTAAGATCCAGAAGTGAGTTTAAGGAACGAGAATAGTTTTACATTAAAATAATTGTCAGTTATACCTGGAAAACCAGCCAAATGTACTTGCCAAGCAATACAGGTTGCAAAAGCCTGTTAGACTTGTAATCAGGTGAGGGGAACAATGATTTTGGGGGCTTAATAACCTTGTCTTCTAGCTGCACTCCTAAATAGTGACAAGGAGAGAAGTTTGGATTTTTTCTGGGGCAATAATCAAACTGGCTGTTACAACTGCTTGTTGTACTGCAGAAAAATAACATATTAACACGGAGCGTGAAGGTGCCGCGCGATCAGCAGGCTGTGACTGATTTTGTGCCACAGGGACGGCAGGTATTGGAGGTTGTAAAATTACAGGAAATTACCAGGTTTCGGGATCCCCATATTCTCTTGCCTGTGCTATAGCCCTCATAAGAGGAGTATCATTTTGAGGAATGTATGTAACTTATTGCTTGTGAGCGGCAAGGGTAGTGGTGGCAACCACAGTAGCGACCGGACCAGAAGCAGAAAAAAGATTGGAACTTTGAATGGAGGAAGAGTTGAGAACCTGTAAACCAGGATGAGACAAGATTACCTGCTGAGCAGGTCTTTCGTGGGCCTGAAATCCAGGCTGCCGCGGTAACTGCGGACCAGGCTTCGAGGGAGCCCGATTTGTCAAAAGAGACCCAGGCTTCAAGGGAGTCTGATTTTCCCAGAGAGACCCAGGCTTCAAGGGAGCCTGATTTACTGAGAGAGAACCGGGCTTCAAGGGAGGCTGAGGCTTCAAGGGAGCCTGATTTGTCGAAAGAGAACCAGGCTTCAAGGGAGCACAATTTTCCAAAAGAGAAACAGGCATGAGAAATGGAAAACTAGGCTGGGAGGGGGAATAGGGTTGAGGGCCTCATTACCAGCCAAACCCAGCCAAACAGGCGAGGTTGAAAGCCTTATGGCAGGGCTGAACAGGGACAGGGTTGCGATAGTACAGGAGGGTTTTTATAAAGTTTCAATAAGCCGAGTACTTAGTACTGGCTTGTCCCATGGTGTCCCCGGGATACTCTGAGTGCCCAAGCTTACCACCAAGCTTACTGACCGCAATCCTCAGGAGTCTGTCATCGAAATCCTCCACTGAATCCCACGCTTAAGCCGCAACTTCACATAGTGAGGGAGAAACCCACTTTGGAGCGCCAGATATAGGGTCCAGCCCTACAGGGTCTGTGGGTTTTTGTCCTCGTGTGTGTAGATGAGAAATCATAGAAATAAAGACACAAGACAAAGAGATAGAAGAAAAGACAGCTGGGCCCCGGGGAACCGCTGCCACCAAGACACAGAGACCAGTAGTGGCTCCGAATGTCTGGCTGTGATATTATTTATTGGATACAAGGCAAAAGGGGCAGGGTAAGGACTATGAGTCATCTCCAATGATTGATAAGGTCACATGAGTCATGTGTCCACCAGACAGGGGGCCCTTCCCTGTTTA
The DNA here is from genome assembly GCF_037993035.2 of Macaca fascicularis. Lineage (NCBI taxonomy): Eukaryota > Metazoa > Chordata > Mammalia > Primates > Cercopithecidae > Macaca > Macaca fascicularis. The sequence continues at coordinate 75,116,590 of NC_088390.1, read as the reverse complement.
ACAGCCAAGGCAGAGAGAAAACAGCTTATGCCATTATTTCTTCTACACATTTCAAAGACTTTTAGTACTTTCGCTAATTCTACTACTGCTGTCTAGAAGGCAAAGCCAGGTGTACAGTGTGGAACATGAAGGTGAAACAGGAGCATGACCACTAAAGCACAGCATCACAGAGAGACATTTAGGCCTCCAGATGGCTGTGGGCAGGGCTGACTGATGTCAGGCCTTCCACAAGAGGTGGTGGAGCAGAGTCTTCTCTAACTCCACTGGGGAACAAGAGACTCCCTTTCCCTGTCTGCTAAGTAACAGGTGCCTTCCCTAGGCACTGACTCTACCGCTAGACCAAGGTCCGCTAGGTAATGGGTGCCTTCCCAGGTGCTGGCGTTACCGCTAGACCAGGGAGCCCTCTAGTGGCCCTGTCCGGGTGTAACAGAGGGCTCACACTTGTCTTCTGGTCACTTCTTACCATCTCCCTTCAGCTTCTATCTCTGTATGGCCTGGTTTTTCCTAGGTTATAATTGTAGAGCAATGATTATTATAATATTGGAATAAAGAGTAATGCTACAAACTAATGATTAATGATATTCATATATAATATCTATAATCTATTTCTAGCATAACTATTCTTATTCTGAGTATTTTCTTTATTATAGTGGAACAGCTCGTGCCCTTGGTCTCTTGCCTTGGCGCCTGAGTGGTTTGCCACCCACAGAGTGCCATAATAATCTTCTAGGAATTCACAAATGGTTTTCTCTGGCTGAAACTTGTTAAGGGTTAATCTAATCACCCTGGAGAAATTCAATTTGCTTCACCTCTCAAGAGTAAAGTTAATCATAAACTGGCTACATTTTCCCTTTTGCTTGACCTTCATCTCCCACAGAGAACTCCTCTGCAAGGATTTGTTTCTCCTTTATTTTTCAACTTCAAGCAAAAGAAGATTAAGCACCATGTTCTGAAAACCTACTCTTATTGGTCTTCTTTCTTAAATACTTACAAATGCACTAAAAGTCATCATTAACCCCTGAGAAGTTTTTTTGTTTTGTTGTTTTGCTTTTTCATTTTAAGTTCTGGGATACATGTGCAGAATGTGCAGGTTTGTTACATAGGTATACATGTGCCATGGTGGTTTGTTACACCCGTCAACCAGTCATCTAGGTTTTAAGCCCCGCATGCATTAGGTATTTGTCCTAATGCTCTCCCTCCCTCCCCTTGCCCCCCACCCCCCACCAGGTCCGTGTGTGTGATGTTCCCCTCCCTGTGTCCATGTGTTCTCATTGTTCAACTCCCACTTATGAGTGAGGACATGTGGTATTTGGTTTTCTGTTCCTGTGTTAGTTTGTTGAGGATGATGGCTTGCAGCTTCAACCATGTCCCTGCAAAGGACATGAACTCATTCTTTTTTCATGGCTGCATAATATTCCATGGTGTACATGTGCCACGTTCTCTTTATCCAGTCTATCATTGATGGGCATTTGGGTTGGTTCCAAGTCTTTGCTATTGTAAATAGTGCTGCAATAAACATACTGTGCATGTGTTTCTATAGCAGAATGATAGTCAAATGCTATTGGAAGCAGAGATCCCATATGCTTTCTACCATTTTTGGCCCAACCTGAAGTGCCATCTATGGGGGTTAAGTTCTGACTGAGAAGTGTTTATTTCAAGAGATGTCAGAGAGAAGCTATACTTTTGGTTTCACGGGAAGTCTTTACTTCCATGCAAGGATGCTGGAACAAAGTTTTCCAATCTTTTTTCACTGTTCTATGGAAAAATCTACATGCAACCAAGGAGGTGTTCATGGTCTTTTCTGTCCACGCTGAACAAAGGATGAGATGCCCTCTGCTCACAAATTGCTACAAACACAAAGCATGACAAAATAAGGCATTTGAAAAGTAAAAGGGCCAAGATGAAAAATTCGAAGAACTTTTCTTGGGCTCCCTTTGAAAATAAGAGTCATTGCTTTCTGTGCCTCAGTAAGTCTTGTACTTTTGTACATTTCTAAGATACTTTTTGACTTTCACAAAGAAGTTTCTGCCCCACCTGCCTCTAGGGACTTGTGTAATCACAAGTAGTCTAAAGGTAGACACACTCATTGAATTTGTGGGGCCACGTCCTTCTCTTCATCTGGCTATGATTATGGAGAAGAGAAAAGTCTCAGAGGAGTTCAGTCTGAAGCTTGAACACACCATTTATGCCTCTCTTTGGGATCCTGGAAAAAAAAAAAAACAAAAACCAAGGATCAGAAAGCTGAGGTGACACCCTGGGCAGGATTCCCCCAGGTAAATTTCCTACCTCATCCCCCTAGAAGTCTGCTCTCCAAAAGTTGAAGAAGGCTCTACTTTCTATGTCACTGGGCTCTAAGCACTGGGATTACCAAAGTTTATTTTCAACAAGCCTTAAAATCTAACTCCTTATTGGCCTTGTGAGCAGGGCAGGCCTCTTACAGAGTGTAGAAGGGGAACGGAGCGACACACATTCAGCCTATACTGGAGATCGTGGTAGCCACTCGGCCTCATGAGCAAATTCCCAACTCTCACCGTTAACATCCTCCCACTTCCTCTTATAAGCTTCTCTCTTGCTTTCAGTCTGTCTCGATCTTTCTTAAAGTGAAATCCTCAACTCCAGCCCCAGGAATCTAAAGGAACAGATTGTAGCAATAATCAAGGGTATCATCAATGATTACTCCTTTCCAGTGGGCATTTACAGTCAATACTGAACCCAGAAGGCCTTCTTAATTTCTGCCCTCTTGGGATGTCGCTCCTTGGACTTACTGATGCATTTTGAATAGTGAAAACATTTTAGGCAAGGGGAAAGATTGCCCTCTGCAGGGCATATGAATCTCAACGTTTTAAAGGCAATCACTCACCGGCACAGTACATGTGATTTTCAGGGATTCTTCATTCTTCCTCTACTTTTAGGTTAATACAGCTGGTGACAATCTTGTTGGCTGGAATGACTTCCACACACATTTATTGCTCAAGTATAAAGAGAAAGAGAATGCCAAGAAAACCATTTAAAGTTCCATTCTTTTTGCAAAAATGTGTTGATGCAATACTTCCCAAAATCAGGTGAACATGAGGACAGTTTGAACTTGAAGTTGGTGAGTCCTTCAGTGTTGCTGGGAAAGCTAAGTCCTGCCAGTCCATATCATAACACCACACAGCTAGCAGGAAAGGGAGTGTCACGGGTATTTCAGGTTTTCCTTCCAGATCCTGTACAGAAAATAAGAAGCTATGTATCCCCTAATGTGTAGCCTCACACATCAGCTACAATAGAACTCTTTAAAAATGCAAGGTTAGGCCTGGATCAGTGGTTCACCCCTGTAATCCCAGCACTTTGAGAAGCCAAGGTGGGCAAATGACTTGAAATCAGGAGTTTGAGACCAGCCTGGCCAACATGGTGAAACCCCGTCTCTACTAAAAACACAAAAATTAGCCGGGCGTGGTGGCACACTCCTGTAATCCCAGCTACTCGGGAGGCTGAGGCAGGAAAATCACTTGAACTTGGGAGGCAGAGGTTGCAGTGAGCCGAGATCACACCACTGCACTCCAGCGCCTGAATGACAGAGCAAGACTATGTCTCAAAAGAGAAAAAAAAAAAAATGCAAGGTTAAATTAAGAGAATGTCATGATGTGAGTCTCTATGACTTCAGTTAAGTAAAATCACTATGAAGGTGAAAATAAATACTTACCTCCATGGTCATACAGTCCTAATCAACAGAAGTTTTGGAGAAAATATAAGAAATAATACATGGTTTTTTTCTTAAAAGAAAAAAAATGAAGGGAATTATCAAAAGCTAAAGATAGCCTGAAAAACAGTGGATCGATTAGAAAATATTGAGGCAAAGTAATTAGTGCTAAACTCTATGTAGAGCAGCCTCTGTTAGCCAGCAGGGAAGGCTGGACTGAAGTCAAAAACTAGAAGGCAAAAGCTTCAGGAGTCCTTGAGACATAATTACCAAATGCATGGAGTTTAATTCTGTATCTTAAATTACAAATATCTAAATGTGGATGTAAATCTTCACCTAGGTCAGGGCTTCTGAGAAAAGGCTTCTCATGCATATTCTGTGAATATAAAAGAGATTTTTAGAGGGTTCTCTAAGTATTTTACATCTGAGCCCCTTAAAAAAAAAAAAAGTCTGCTTTAGGCCAGGAGCAGTGGCTCACGCCTGTAATCCCAACACTTTGGGAGGCCGAGGTGGGCGGATCACTTGAGATCAAGAATTCGAGACCAGCCTAGGCAACATGGTAAAGCCCTGTTTCTACTAAAAATACAAAAAATTAGATGGGTGCAGTCAGTGGTGGGCACCTGAAATCCCAGCTACTCGGGAAGCTGAGGCAGAAGAACCGCTTAAACGCGTGAGGTGGAGGTTGCAGTGAGCTGAGATCATGCCACGGCACTTTAGCCTGGGCAACAGAGCTAGACTCTGTCTCAAAATAAATAAAAACTAAAAAGTCTGCCTTAGAGGGCCAGCTCCTCCTCCCACTTTTCCTTTATCTGTAAACAGTACTATTGTTTCCAAGACTCAGCGTTGTCACCCACACCCAGCAATTCACCCAATCCAATGGCTCATCCTGCTTGATGTCATGTTTTTCTAGGGATATGTCCCTTCCTTCTTAGAGCCAACACTCTTGAAGTGTGGGGCAGAGAAAGGATTAAAAGGGAAAGGGGATAGGTATTTAGTGAGTTTAATTAAATTATGCATTAAAATTTAATGAATTTTTCATAACGTCATTCAATCGCCACAAAAAAAAAAAATTCCTCACAATAATCCTGTAAGGAAACTGAGGCTAGGAAAGTTTAAGGAACTTTCCCAGGGCTTCCTGGCCCATCAGATGTGGAGGAACAATCTTGCACCCCGGTCTGCGTTACCCCAGTCCCATGCTTTTCCCACCGTCTCATTCTGCCCCCCAGGCAAGTGCCTACATAGAGCCGTGCATGGATCACAATGCAAATGGGACCTCTGTGTTTTTGCACTATCTACTCAATCCGTTACTGCAGCCCAGCCTCAAAGTTAGGCTAGGATTTCCAGTTGACAGAAATAGCCCCATAGTTAATCTGTCTACCTCTTCTTGTACTCTCTTTCAAGCTATTCAGATAATCCCTTTTCTTTCCTTCTTTCTCTTTCTTTCTTTCTTCTCTCTCTCTCTCTTTCTTTCTTTTTTTTTTCTTTTTTTTTCTTTTCAGACGGAGTTTCACACTTGCTGCCCAGGCTGGAGTGCAATGGTGCGGTCTCGGCTCACTGCAACCTCTGCCTCCCGGGTTTACGTGATTCTCCTGCCTCAGCCTCCCAAGTAAGTGAGATTGCAGGCGCTCACCAACATGCCCAGCTAATTTTTGTATTTTTGTAGAGATGGAGTTTCACCACGTTGGCAAGGCTGATCTCAAACTCCTGACCTCAGGTGATCCACCCGTCTCGGCCTCCCAAAGTGCTGAGATTGCAGGCAGGTGTGAGACACCATGCCTGCCCCAGATAATCCCTTTCAAATTAATCCTACAGCAACACAAGTCTGTGCCGCCCATTAGCCATAAAATTAAGGCCAAATGTGTTGATGTTGAACCGAAAGCCCTCTACAATCTGGCATAACCCATGATTATCCCTATACAAACGCCTCTCCAAGGCAAATGAGAATCTTCACATTCCCTAGGCATATTTTTATGTCCTTTCCAGTTTTGAACAAATGCTCAGTACTAACAGAAGTATCCTCTTCCCCTCTGCTTCCTTCAGGAATGATTTCAAGGCCGGGCAAGGTGGCTCACCCCTGTAATCCCAGCACTTTGGGAGGCCAAGGCCAACGGATCATGAGGTCAGGAGATCAAAACCATCCTGGCTAACATGGTGAAACCCCGTCTCTACTAAAACTACAAAAAAAAATTAGCCGGGCATGGTGGCAGGTGCCTGTAGTCCCAGCTCCCCGGGAGACTGAGGCAGGAGAATGGTGTGAACCCGGGAGGTAGAGCTTGCAGTGAGCTGAGATTGCGTCACTTCACTCCAGCCTGGGCAACAGAGTGAGACTCCGTCCAAAAAAAAAAAAAAAAAGAATGATTTCAAATGCCAAGATTCATCCTTGTCCTTCCCCAGACACTGGAGTCACATTGCCTTCCTTCCACCCCACCTCTGCTACTTACTAGTTGGGGGACCTTGGACAAGTCACATAACCTCTCTGTGTCTCATTGTCTTCTACTGTAACATGAGGATACCTACCTCATAGAGTTGTTGTGAGGCTTCAATTAGTGAATGTGTGATACTTCAAACAGTGTCTGACACATTGTAAATGCTCTGTAAATTTAGTTATCGAAATCTTCATCATTTCCATCATCATCATCATCCCCATCATTTCTTGTTCAAAATTTTCATAGACCTTTTAGTACCTGAATATATTTGACATGAATACATCCATTACTGTGGGCAGGGTTTTCTTCAAAGAGTTTGTGGTTTTGTCCTATATCTGTTCCATCTATTTTTGTTACGGCCTATAGAAATTGAAACAGAATAAACCTCGCTAAGACAGAATCTACAAGGCAACTCTGTTCTTGGTGTCTCCCACACTGAACAGCAGAATCTTGACTCAAATTTACTAAAATCTATTTTATTGAGCTAACATTTGTTGAACATGTATTTTTTTTCCAGGAACTGTACTAAACGCTCTTTTTACACATTCTTATTTAATCCTTGCAATAACTTTATGAGTTATAATTAACCCCGTTGTATAGATAGGAAAAACTGAGATTTAAGGAAGTAAGCTATACATGGCCAAGGAAATATCCCAAACTCAGGTGATTAAGTCATCTGTATACGTTCCACTTACAGTCACAAGCACAAATAATACAACTGACTCTAACAGGCTGCTATAGCTTGGATGGGTACCCCTCTTCCCTGGGTTTATTGTTGAAATGTAATCTGCAATGTGGTTGTGTTGGGAGGTGAGGCCTAGTGAAAGGTTCTTGAGTCAACAAGGATGGATCCTTTGTTATTACAGTAATTCCCTACCTTGGGGGTAAGTGAGTTCACTCTCTTGATTATTAGGTTGGCACAAAAGTAATTGTGGTTTATGCCATTACTTTTAATGGCAAAAATCGCAACTACTTTTGCACCAGCCTAATAGTTCCCACGACAGCTGGTTGTGAAAAAGTGTGGCACCTCCCCTTTTCTCTGTTGCTTCCTTTCTCGCCTTGTGACCTCTGCACACACCAGCTCCCCTTCACTTTCTGCCAGGAGTGGAAGCAGCCTATGGCTGTCACCAAATGCACATGCCCAATCTTGAACTTTTCCAGACATCAGAATTTCTAAGCCAAGTAAGTCTTTTTTCTTTATAAGTTATCCAGTTTCTGGTATGTCTTTATAGCAACACTTAATGGACTAAGACACATGCCATACTTACGTTCTCCTGTGAAAATTCAGATCCTCTTCATTAAGGGACTAGTGAGAACCCTTGGCCAATGTGGCCAAGAACCTCTGCTCCAGAATCTTCTTTTTCTTATGTTGCCTCTCCTCACGGTTTTAAATACCATCTACATGCTGATTTCTCCTCAAGTTTTATTTCTAAGTCAGACTTCCCCTAAACTCCAGAATAATATAGCGAGCCACCTTATCAAGATCTCTGCTTATATTATATCTCAAATATAATAGGTAAAAATCTAAATTTCTGATTTGGCTCCCTCAGATTTCTCTAACCATAGCCATCTCCATTTCAGTTAAAGGAAGTGTAATTCTTCAGGAATTTGGTCCCAAATCCTTGGAATCATACTCAACTCTGCTTTTTACTTTTTTATTTTTATTATTATTTATTTATTTATTATTTTATTTTTTTGAAAGAGAATCTCACTCTGTCACCCAGGCTGGAGTGCAGTGGAGAGATCTCGGCTCACTGCAAGCTCTGCCTCCTGGGTTCAAGTGATTCTGCTGACTCAGCCTCCCAAGTAGCTGGGATTACAGGCGCCTACCATGATGCCCAGCTAATTTTTGCATTTTAGTAGAGATGGGGTTTCACCATGTTAGTCAGACGGGTCTCAAACCCCTGACCTCAAATGATCTGCCCACTTCGGCCTTCCAAAGTGCTGGGATTACAGGCATGAGCCACCATGCCCCGACCCCTGACCTCAAATGATCTGCCTGCCTCGGCCTTCCAAAGTGCTGGGATTACAGGCATGAGCTACTGCGCCCTGCCTCAACTCTGCTTTTTCTCTCATCTTCCGTATTCAGTGTTTCAGAGATATGGGTGGCTCTACTTCCAAGATTTTTCTAGAGTATAAGCACTTCCCACTACTTCTGCAGTCATCACCTTGGTCTGAGACACCATCATCTCTTACCTGGTTGTAATACCTGCCTCTGACGGAATTGTTCTCTGCACCTGGAAGGCTTTTCCACTGTGTATCTCACAGCTTGCATTGTCACCTCCTCAAGTCTTTGTCCAAATGTTATCTTCTTAGGGGCCTACCCTGTCCACCCTAAAGCCCAGGTAAGGGGGAGAAAATGAGGGGAGAAAACTGCAACCTCATTTTCTCCCCCTTACCTGGGCTTTTTTTCCCACATAGATCCATTGCTTCCAAATATAATAATTTCCTCATTGTTAACACCTGTGGTTAGCCTTCTGCTAGAAAGGAAGTTCCATGAGGATTTAGATTTTTGTCTTTTTTATTCACTGATAAATCCCCAGCACAAAGAACAATATCTAAAATGTGGCAGGTGCTCAGTAAACACTTACTGAATGAATCAATTAGTAAAGCTGAGATTCAATCCCTGGCTGTCTCAGCTCTTGACAACGTGATTGCTGTGGTGCCCTCCAGAAGAAGAGAAGGTCTTTTTAACTAGATCAGAGACCCTCTGATGCAAGCCCAGATTAAACACAAATACCCTGTAGCTGACATTCCTGGGTAATACCATTGCACATCCACTGGCTGGCATTGCTTGGACACATCACAAACTAATAATGTATTGCCCAGTGTTATCTAGTCCGTATCAGGACAGTCTTTGGTATAGAATGTACACAAGCAAACATTTATGTGGCTTCACAGTATTGTGGGCAAAGCTAGAGGCTGAGTTTGGGGATAATGTGGAGAAAAGGCAAGAGGCAAGACAGGGACCAGTCACCAGGAACAGAAGTCACCACCTGGCAAGAAGCCCCAGGAGAGAACGCCACAAATGTGATCTGGGTTGACCCAGAGGCTGGCCCTCAGCTGTGGAGTACAAGCTCAGGAACCCCATCTGTTTATGTATTTGGAGAAAATATGAGCCTCAAGAGTGGAAAACATTAACTGGGAGCTCCAAAGTGATGATGACAATCAAAATGGTAATCTAGAATTTAAAATTTCCAATGAGTACTGCAACTTCCGGGGGCACTAGGTACCCATTTCACTAGCCAGTGAGTTTTCTCCTGTAAGTGAGATACTCAGGGGGCCAAAGCATAATCCATTGTCAACATATTAATTTGCCATGAAAAAAAAATGAAATTATAGGCTGGGTGGGGTGGTTCATGTCTGTAGTCCCAGCACTTTGAGAGGCTGACGTGGGTGGATCACTTGAGCTGGGCAACATGGCAAAACCCCATCTCTACCAAAAAATCAAAAAATTAGCAGGATGTGGTGGCATGTGCCTGTAGTTCCAGTTACTCAGGAGGCTGAGATGGGAGGATCGCTTGAGCCTGGGAGGTCAAGGATGCAGTGAGATGTGATTGCGCCACTGCACTCCAGCCTGGGTGACAGAGTGAGACCCTGTCTCAACAACAACAACAAAGTAAAAGAAAAAAATGAAATTGGCATGGACAAAGATAAAACCATCTTGAAAACGTGCCGCCACCCCAGGTTGGCCTAAATCTGTGATGAACAAATTCATACCTGCAGCTGACCCAGCAGAAAATGAAAGTGAATGACACAATGTCTCCTAGAAAACCCTAGAAGTGGCTGCACATTTGTGTTCAATGGTCCATGAACAGCTAAAAGTGTAGAATGAGTCATCAAAGGAATGAGCACAGCATGCAAGGAGGATGATGAATAGGGTTGGTCAGACAGAAGGATATGGTCCGCCTTGAGGAACTGTGAGATGTCAGCCTGGAGCCTGGGTTTGGGAGGTCTTATGGGAGTCGACAGAGCATCATCATAAAAGTTCTTGAGTAGAAGTCTGAAATGATGAGCCAGGATGTATTCTGTGACTCAGCATCAGTTAGAATTTTCCTGTTGCTTGTAACAGGAGATCCAGTTGCAACAATAAAGCATATTTATTGGTTCTTAGGACTTGAGGTATGAAATGTTTCAGGTACAGTTGGAACATGGCTCTGCTTTAATTCCTCCACAGTTCCATCAGCTTTGTCCTTCTGTCTGTATCCGTTCCACGTTCGGGGTAACAAACACCCCTCGTGATAATGATAGCCTGCAGAATTTCTAGTTTTCATTTTTACATATTGGACAGCAGTGTCACCCAATAAGAATGTAATGTGAGCACATTTCTAATTCTTAATTTTCTAGTAGTCTCATTTAAAAAAAAAGTTTTAAAGGGCTGGGCACAGTGGCTCATGCCTTGTAATCCCAGCACTTTGGGAGACCAAAGCAGGAAGATTGTTTGAGGCCAGGAGTTCAAGACCAGCCTGGGCAACATAGCAAGACCCGATCTCTACAAAAAATTAAAAAATTACCCAGGCATGGTGGAGTGCCCCTGTAGTCCCGGCTACTCAGGAGGCTGAGGTGGGGGAGGATTGCTTGAGCCTGGATCAAGGTTGCAGTAAGCTGATTGTGCCACTGTACTCCAGCTTGGGTAACAAAGCAAGGCCCTGTCTCTTAAAAATAAAAAAATAAACAGGTAAAATTGATTTAATAACATTTTATTTCTCCCATATGTCCAAAATTTTATTCCAAGATGCAATTGATATGAAAACCAATTATTATTGATGAAACATTTTACATTCTGGGGCAAGCGTGGTGGTTCACACCTGTAAATCCAGCACTTTGGAAGGCTAAGGTAGGAGGATTGCTTGTATCCAGGAGTTTGAGACCAGCCTGGGCAATATAGCGAGACTCTGTCTCTACAAAAAATAACAAATGAAAAAATTAGCCAGGCATGGTGGTGCATGCCTGTATTCCCAGCTACTCAGGAGACAGGCAGGATTGCTTAAGCTTGGGAGGTTGAGGCTGCAGTGGGTTGTGACTGTGCCACTGTACTCCAGCCTGGGCAACAGAGTGAGACCTTGCCTCAAAAAAGAAAAAAAATTACATTCTAGTTTTAATGAGACTTTCATTCCTATTACATCTGTGAATATGTATGCATTTATGAATAAATAAAATAAATTTGTTACTACAGGCATTTCAAAAAGTTTGCAAGCCACTGCTGCCTTAAGGAGAGCGAGTCTTTACTACACATGCAAACTCAGACCTATTAAATGACATTAATCTTAATAATCTTAAAAAACTAAGAGAAAAGAGAATTTTAGAGTGTCACATCATTCTAATTCTCATGAATTATACAACAATTCTACACACATAACATTTTGAATTAACCATATGCATCTGATTAGAGTTTTTCAAACAGATGAGTTATGATGTGAACCACTGTAATATGCAAGACTATGCCACACGGTACATAGGATAATTTTTAAAATTTTGTGTTTATATTAGGAAAATATACCTAGCACATTCAATAGCAATGGAAATGGACAGTGAACAGTTGGGGTTTGGGTAATATTGAAATATCTGGCTGGATGAGTTACAGAAACTAGAGATACACACCAATACATATATCCCCTCTGCTGTCTATCGAGATGACATAGCTTCTACTTCCTTCCTTAGCAGACTCCCTGGGACTTTCCCTCCTTTGCCATCTGAACAGAGAATCCCAGAGAAATCCAGTTTCTCTTTTTTCTTTCCAGCAAGAGCAAACACCAAAAGACTTGGCCATTTCTTATCCTCCTTTTCTGTGCTTTCTGAGTGTCTATAAAAGAGAGTTTCTCAGTGTTTGAAAACCACAGATGCCTCCTTCAAAAGTCACATGAAGGACTGGGCCTGTGGGCCTCGTGGCTCATGCCTATAATCCTGGTGCTTTAGGAGCCCATGGTGGGAGGATCCCTTGAACCCAGGAGTTACCCAGGAGTTTGAGGTTGCAGTGAGCTATAATCATGCCATTGCACTCCAGCCTGAGCAACAGAGCAAGATTGTGTCCAAAAAAAAAAAAAAAAAAAAGTTACATGAGGTGAAACCTTAGAAAATTCATCAAAATATCAAAACAGTGTGGAATCTTATGGAGTCTTTTTTTTAAAACAGATTCAAATAGGACAATTATCCAGACTACCTGCTTCTAACTTCTGTCAGAAGTACTGGACAGAAAAATACCAATGTCAGAGGACAAAGGGGGTCACGCCTGGGGAGGAGCTCTGACCAGTCTTTTAAATTTTGCCTTACCTTGCATGGCAAAGAGTTCTGATGAGAGAATTGCAAACACTTGTAGGCAAATATCCTGAAATAGCAACAACAGCAACCCTGGGAAACCACCCTATTTACTATGAAACATGATCTACATGTCTTTGTTATGATGGTATTGGGGGAAGTCATACAATGCATATGGTAGGGTGGTAACAACACATCAGAATCTAACCTAATGTTACAAGGAATATAACTAGAAATGGTAATGCACCTGGTACAACCTGAAGTGTTGTTGAATCCATATTAATGAATCAAATGAAAAACTATTTATATCTGGTAATGTTCAAAAATATTTTTTTCACTTATGCTAATGTTGCTATTAGTGATGGTTAGATTTTTTGTTGTTTGTTTGTTTGTTTTTTGAGACGGAGTCTTGCTCTGTTGCCGAGGCTGGAGTGCAGTGGGGTGATCTTGGCTCACTGCAAGCTACGCCTCCTGGGTTCACGCCATTCTCCTGCCTCAGCCTCCCGAGTAGCTGGGTCTACAGATGCCCGCCACTACGCCTGGCTAACTTTTTGTATTTTCAGTAGAGATGAGGTTTCACCGTGTTAACCAGATGGCCTTGATCTCCTGACCTCGTGATCCGCCCGCCTTGGCCTCCCAAAGTGCTGGGATTACAGGCGTGAGCCACCGCACCCGGCCAAGAGTGATGGTTTATGTGTCGACTTGGGCTAGTACCAGTTATTTAACCAAACACTGGTCTAGATGTTTCGGTGAAGGTATTTTGCAGATATGATTAACATCTAAAATCAGTTGACTTAAAGTAAAGGAGACTATCCTAGATAAAATTTGTCAACCTCATTAGGTCAATTGGAGACCTAAAGAGAAAAAAACTAAGACTTCCCAGGGAAGAAATTTTGCCTCAAGATGGCAACATCAACTCCTGCCTGAGTCTGCAGCCTGTGACTTGGCCTACAAATTTCCAACTTTCCAGCCCCTACATTTGCACTAGCCAATTCCTTAAAATAAATCTCTCCACCTTATGCACGCATATACTCTTGGTTCTGTTCTCTTGGGAACTCTGATTGATTTATTCCATTTTGCTAAAAAATAATTCAGGGTGTCAAGACACAACCCAGGCCTGATCGCGCTGCTTTTTGTTGCAAAAGGAAACCAGTCCCATTTGCTCCATCCCTCGGGAATCCATTGGCCTAATAGGGCTCGGCAGTGCTCACACATAACTCAAGGTGGCGTTCATGCTCTACTCGAAAGAGCCAGGCTTCCTAGTTGCCGGCCACGCCTCACAGACTTTTTCCCTGAGATTTCAAGACAGCCCAATGACTCAGCAACGGGAAAGGGAAAGCATAAAATTTGGACCGTGCATACTGCAAACATATCCAATGTACACAAGTTTGCCATCACTATCAACAGGAAAATTCACTTTGGGGATGAATGCTTTCTTGGGAGCCCTATTTCTTTGGTAGGATTTAACTTACTCTAAGCAAATAATCACTTGGACAGTCCTACAAAATCCCCCACATAATAGGAACATGGTTGACTCGCCATTTTGTCTTGTTTCTGCCTGCCACAAAAGCTAGGCCACCTATTCATTGTTCTAGATTTTCTTACTTTTCAAGTTTTCAGGGGTGTCTTTTGGAAATTTAAGCTCCTGGAGCCCGAGGGTGCTGCATGCATGTCGGCATGTTTATGCACACAGGGCATGACTCACCCTGACCCCAGGATGTCAGCTGCCCTACCCGCGGTCCTAGAGAGACAGACTCTGCCTGTGCCTGCTCTGCAAACCCCTTGGTTAATCCTGCTGGTGGCCAGGACCATAACCTGCCATTAGGCCGTGTCCTTGACCACAGAGTGCAAAACATTTTAATGGTACAGGCTTGTTTAATCCCTGCATTATTTTGCAAGATAAGTTTGAGATGTCTTTACTTTTTAAATTTCTGCTTTGCATATGGGGAAACAGGACCAGACACACTGAACATAATGCAGTGATTCAGAATTAGAATGAAGTACTCCTACCTTCAGTTAAAGGTGCTAACCTCCCTAAATGTCTCCCATGAAAGTCTTCCCTCTTCCCTGCCACTGCCGACCTTCACTTTATACATATAGTGTTTGTTTATTTTTTAGAGTGTACACATTTACGTAAGTACACGGATCAATGTCTGTGTTCCTGCAGTTTTAAACCTTGTGCCAATGGTGCAGTGCTACTGCCATGACCCAAAATTAGCATCTTTTACATTAGAATCTGATTTTTAGAATATACACACAGTCTCCCTCTTAAAGACACATAATTCCAAATAGCAGGTAGAAAGCCCTGAGAAGTCCTATCCAAAATAAAAAATGTAATTCTATTTAATCACATAATTTCCTAATTTACTTGAACAGAGATCACTTTTTTGCACTGTACTCTTTACTTTAACATCAGTAAAAGTAATGTAGCACCCTTTTGGAAATGCTGAATAAAATTAGAGTTTTTTAATAGCATAAAGTTGGGTATGTAGACCGTGACTACCCCTCCCCTCCAATAGTCCACCTTACTATGCAGAGGAATTTCGGAGTTCACAGAATTAGTCTTAGAGACACCTTGAGCTATGTGCGAGCACTGCCGAGCCCTACTTGGCCCATCAGCAGTTCCGAGGGATGGAGCAAAGTTGGATTTCTGTGGCTTCCCAAGGCATCCCAGTAGTTGACAAAAGCCAAATCCCATAGCAGTTTTCTAATCCTGAAATTAAGGAGCAGAGATCAGCTTACATGGGTTAAATAGTACTCTCTTCTACTTTGGATGGGCCCTTCCCTTCCTAAGCACACAGGCATCTCCCAAGGTCCCCTTGAGCCCCCTCCAGCTGTTCCAGTCTTGGCACCAACAGGTGCCTCCTACTCCTAATCCTTTGGAAATGTCCTTCAGTCATTTTCAGTCCCTTAATTCTTGAAAGGTGACTTGATTAATGGGATATTCCTTAAAAACCACTACAATTTTTGCTTTTTTTTAATTTTTATTTTCAATTCTAGGGTACATGTGCAGGATGTGCAGGTTTGTTACATAGGTAAACAAGTGCTATGGTGGTTTGCTGCACCTGCCAGCCCGTCATCTGGGTATTAAGCCCAGCATGCATGAGCTATTTTTCCTAATGCTCTCCCTCCCCGCATCCCACTCCCTGACAGGCCCTAGTGTATGTTGTTCTGCTCCCTGTGTCCATCTGTTCTCATTGTTCAGCTCCCACTTATGAGTGAGAACATGTGGTGTTTGGTTTTCTGTTCCTACATTAGTTTGCTTAGGATAATGACTTCCAGCTCCATCCATGTCCCTGCAAAGGACATGATCTTGTTCCTTTTCATGGTTGCATAGTATTCCATGGAGTATATGTACCACATTTTCTTTATCCAGTCTATCATTGATGAGCACTTGGGTTGATTCCATGTCTTTGCTATTTTGAATAGTGCTGCAATAAACATATGCATGCATGCATCTTTGTAATAGAACAATTTATATTTCTTTGGGTATATACCCAGTAATGAGATTTCTGGGTCAAATGGTATTTCTGGTTCTAGATCTTTGAGGAATCGCCACACTGTGTTCCACAATGGTTGAACTAATTTACATTCCCACCAACAGTGTAAAAGCGCTCCTATTTCTCTGCAACCTCACCAGCATCTGTTATTTCTTGACTTTTTAATAATTTGCCATTCTGACTGATGTGAGGTGGCATCTCATTGTGGTTTTGATTTGCATTGTTCTAATGATCAGTGATATTGAGCTTTTTTTTTTTAATCTATCCCCAAATGAAAGCCAACTCCAGGCAATGACTTTTCTGAAAATCACTGAAAATCACTCATGCAAAAGTTTGTCTGTCTTCTGTTACCAAACTCCACTGCTATCATAGAAGATATATTAAAATGTGAAATTGAAATACAAAAGGAAGAGGTGGAGAAGGCAGAGGACAAAGAGGGAAAGAAAAAGAAGGGAGAGTGATATGGTTTGTCTGTGTCCCCAAACAAATCTCATCTTGAATTCCCACATGTGTGGGAGGGACCCGGTGGGAGGTAATTGAATCATGGGGGCAGGTCTTTCCCATGCTTTTCTTGTGATAGTGAATAAATAAGCCTCACAAGATCTGATGGTTTTTAAAACTGGAGTTTCCCTGCACAAGCTCTCTTCTCTTGTCTGCTGCCATTTGAGATGTGCCTTTCACCTTCCACCATGATTGTGAAGCCTCCCCAACCACAGGGAATTGTGTGAGTGCATTAACCCTCTTTCTTTTGTAAATTTCCCAGTCTCAAGTATGTCTTTATCAGCAGTGTGAAAACGGACTAATACAGAGAGGAAAGGAAGAATAAACTGGATAATTTTTTTAAATTAATTCCTTTGAAAGAAATTAAGGACAGAACTTTTAATTTGAGTGATGCTGGTAGAAGTGATGCAGGTTAAATCTTACTATAAAAGACAAAATACTTATCTTAAAAATAAGTAACTTCCTGCATTAATTATCTATTTCTGTGTATCAAACGATCCCAACACTTAGCCACTTAAAACAACCAATATATACTACCTCACAGTTTCTGGGTGTCAGTAATTCAGGAACCACTTAGTTGGATGGTTTTGGCCCAGGGTTTCTCATGAAGCTGTGTCAAGCTGTCAGCCAAGGCTGCAGTCATCTGGAGGCTTCACTGGGGGCCTGAAGGATCTGCTTCCAAATTCATACCCATGGCTGTTTTTAGGAGGCTTTTATCCTTGCTACATGGGACTTTCTATAGGTTGGCTTGTGACTTAGCAGATGACTTCCCACAGAGAGAATAATTCAAGATAGAGAGTATGACCATGACAGAAGTCACAATGACTTTTATAACTTAATCTTGGAAGTGATATGCCATTGCTTCTGCCATGTTCTGTGTGGTGCAGAGAAGACAGCACAGGATGTAAATACTAGGCAGAGTCCATTGGGGATCATCTTGCAGGCTAGCTTCTACCCTCTCCAAGGTACAACCTCACAGAAAATTGCATTGCCTCTGCATGGGCCTACTGCTGAACATTCAGCTAATGAAGTTCAAATGTTCAGTAGGCAAAAGCCACAAAAATGGGCATGTCGGTGGCACTTTCAGACAGAAGGCAGATGTTTAGCATCATCCATGAAAAAGGAGAGCATCAAACAGGTCATTTGTATGCATAGATGGAGGCAAGAGAATCTCAGACAGACTTCAGTACAGGGTGTAGAGGAATGAGTGGAGACTACTTTATCGGAGACCACTCAGACCACTTCAAGAGAGACGATTGTATGCATCTCTTTTCTACCCATCTTCAGTAGAGTTGAAATCATCCATGGAGGAATTTCATCATGCAAACCAGCCAATGCTACAAACCAGGACTTTTTTTGTTTTTAGGAGAGTGATTTGATTAAACTTTGCCAGGACACCAGTGAAAGAAACACACTTTCATCCTTTTTTTTTTTTTTTTTTTTTTTTTGAGAGGGAGTACAGTGACACGATCTTGGCTCACTGCAATCTCCACCTCCCAAATTCAAGTGATTCTCCTGCCTCAGCCTCCTGAGTAGCTGGGGTTACAGGTGCCTGCCACCATGCCCCACTAATTTTTATATTTTTAGTAGAGACAGGGTTTCACCATGTTGGACAGGCTGGTGTTGAACTCCCGAGCTCAGGTGACCCACCTGCCTCAGCCTCCCAAAGTGCTGGGATTACAGCCGTGAGCCCGGCCTCCCATTTACATCTTGATCAGGGCCCACTGAAGCTCACACAGTCATAGATAAAGGTCTGAGTTTGGTACCAATCAACTCTAGGTCTTGATAATAACAGGATAATTGCCTGACCGTAACAACCACATTAAACAGATTAATTCCCTCATATTGCATTGGTGGCAACCAATGCTGTCTTTTTACATATGTAAGTCAAGCTTTGCAAGGAGTACATTCATTTTTCAACAAGTATTTTTAAGTTGTAGTTTTATCTTATCATCTAAACTCACACCAGGCACCTTGACCAAAGAAAGTTTACAGTTTATGGCAAATACCTGGAAAGAATGACAATGTTTCTAACTTTGATCCCTTGCCAGTGCAGCATAGTTAGTAACTAACTGACTAAATAAATATTTTTAATTGCATTGGATTCCAATCTTGAGGAAGGTTAGTGATTTTAGTTTGTTTGCAAGAATGTAAGATAACAATGTCTCTTAATTTTTTAAGTCTAACTTTCAAAACCTGTCACATAGCATGTAATAAATCCAGGGGCCCATCCACACTGGATCAAATAAACAAAATATATGGTGGGTATGCACCATGGAATATTACGTAGTCATAAAAAGGAATGAGATCATATTCTTTGCAACAATGAGAATCAGCTAGAGGTCATTCTCCTAAATGAGCTAACACAGAAACAGAAAACCAAATACCACACATTCTCACTTATAAGTGGGAACTGGCTGGGCACAGTGGCTCATGCCTGTAATCCCAGCACTGTGGGAGGCTGAGGCAAGCAGATCACCTGAGGTTGGGAGTTTGAGACCAGCCTGACCAACATAAAGAAACCCTGTTTCTACTAAAAATACAAAATTAGCTGGGCATGGCGGCACATGCCTGTAATCCCAGCTACTCAGGAGGCTGAGGCAGGAGAATTGCTTGAACCCAGGAGGCAGAGGTTACAGTGAGCCGAAATCGCACCATTGCACTCCAGCCTGGGAGACAAGAGCAAAACTCTGTCTCGAAAAAAAATAAATAAATAAGTGGGAGGTAGGGGGAGGGATAGCATTAGGAGATATACCTAATGTAAATGATGAGTTAATGGGTGCAGCACACCAACATGGCACATGTATACATATGTAACAAACCTGCACGTTGTGCACATGTACCCTAGAACTTAAAGTATAAGAAAAAAAAAGAAAAAAAATATTGAGTGCAAAAGGTCACCCAACTTCCTATGATGAAATTTTAAATTAATGGGCACTTTTCAACATAATTTGCTTCCTTATCTACACTTGATTCAGAAATCTGCATTTTTTATTCTTTTTTATGACTTTTAAGTAAAAGATTTATATGGACTTGAAAAAAAAATAAGTGGGAGGATATCAAGTGCACATGAATATAAAGATGGAGAATATAAGAGCGGGAGGGAGGGAGATGGACAGAGGCTGAAAAGCTGCCTATTGAGTACTATGCTCACTACCTGGGAGATGGACTCATTAATATTCCAAACCTCAGCATCATGCAATATATCTTTGTAACAAATCTGCACATGTACCCCCGAACCTATAATAAAAATGGAATTACAAAAACAAAACAAAACAAAACAAAAAACTGTTACATAGAACCTGTCAATTCAATTCAACTGACAAACACTGATTGGTTACCAACTGTTGGCCAACCCCTTGGGGCAGGTACATTCTAAGAAGACATAGTCCCTGTCCTTTGGTAGTTTAATCAGAGTCAAGGACATTCAAAGATGTAGGTGCTGCTCTTAAAAAAAAAAAAAAAAAAGTGTAAATTAAGTTTAGCCTACAGTTGCCTCCCTGCATATTTTAAGCCCAGCCTAAAGGTTTCTCTGTACACAGTGAACTGTAACCTCACTGGATGTATAAATAGACCGTAACCTAGTCTTACATCAATCACCAAATTTTGGCCAATAACAGACAGTCAACTATTCAAACCATGTCCAAATAGGACAAACACTGAGCTGTTGCCAATCCAGCTATCTTGTACCTCACTTTCTTTTGCTGAATGTCATTTTCCTTTTTCTGTCCACAAATCGTCTCCAGTCACACAGCAGTGCTGGAGGATCTCTGAACCTATTCTAGTTTGGGCAGCTGCCCGAGTCATAAATTGTTATTTGCTCAGTAAACTCTGTTAAATTTAATTTGTCTAAATTTTGTTCTTTTATCACACACTTGGGCCAATATTTCCCTAAGTAAACAGCTACAAGATTTTTAGCCCAGTCATTAAGAAGAGTACAGCCTCTATATTAGAGTCCCAGTTCAAGCTCCAGTTCCACCATGTAATAACTGCATGACCACAGTCAAATTATTTAACCTCTTTAAGTTTTAGTTTCCTCATCCATGAAATGGAATAAGCATAGTCCCTGTCTCTAAGCTTATCATGAGGATTAGATAAGATAATGCAAACAAAATACGTTGTAACATATCTAACAGATACTAAACTCTCTATTAAAAATAGTATTTACTATTCTTCTTCTCCCTGCCAACCCCTGCTCAGGATTGTAAAAAAGCACAGCCACTTTCTCAGCTTTAACTACATCTCTAGTCTCTACCATAAAGCCATTTCCCAACCTGTACATTCAAAAAATGCAGGTCATTTCATTCTCCACCAGTCCCCAAATATCCATTGTAATCATAGACATCAACCAAAAGAGAAAAACCTACAAGTGAAGTATTAAAAGGGTGAGATCAAGATCTATCCCAGATACCGTGAAAGGGGCAGGAGGAGAGTGCCACACTTTTGTGGTATATCCCTTACACATTCTTATGTTACTGTTGTTTACTCTCCAAGAAGTCACATACTTTGACTATTGCAAGTCTCTGAACCTCCCTGGGAGGAGTACATAGGTCTGTACAACCGTGAAGTTCCTGCATCATCAATCACCCAACAGCCATTCTCCAAGGATGTTGCAGAGAGATTCTAGGAGTCACCATCTATGAAGCTCAAGGGCACAAGCTCAGCGATTCCCAGGGTGCAGTGAGTAGGCTATGCTTTCACGGACTCTCACTGTCCATGGCACACGCCTGGTGCTCTCCCAATGCTCCAGGGAGAGTAAGATGGTTTCTCCTGGCTGCTTTCCCTTAGTAGAGAAAATCCTGCACCTCCCTCCTTTAGGGAGCGGGCCACTACTAGATCATCTGGAGATTCACAGCTGCTTATACCAGCAGCAGCAGCCCTTGGACAGCTCTAGTGCCAGGATTTCCAGACCTGTGGCTCATCACATGTAACACCAGTGCAGTCTGATAAGTTTATTAGGATATGGCGCTAGTGTAGAAAAGATCCTGGTTCATTTTCTTAACAATGTTCTACATTCAAATACCTTTAAAGAGGGATAGAATAGTTTCAAATGAAACCAAACCAACAAGACTTTTTAAAGAAGTTGAAGGGTGACCGAGTGCAGTGGCTCACGCCTGTGGTTCCCACACTTTGGGAGGCGGAGGCGGGCGGATCACAAGGTCAGGAGTTCGAGGCCAGTCTGGACAACACAGTGAAACCCCGTCTCTACTAAAAATACCAAAAATGAGCCGGGCATGGTGGTGTGTGCCTGTAATCTCAGCTACTTGGGAGGCTGAGGCGGGAGAATCATGTGAACCCAGGAGGCGGAGGTTGCAGTGAGCCAAGATCGCACCACTGCACTCCAGCCTGGGCAACAGTGTGAGACTCTGTCTCAAAAAGATAAATAAATAAATAAATAAGTTGAAGGGTACAGGATCAAAGAATCACAACTAATTGATAAAGATTCAAAAACAACAAACAAACTTCCATAATAGTTCATCATTGATCAAGTTATTGCTGTATTCCAGGCAGCATACTAAGTGACTTACATAGATTTTCTCATCAAATCCTCTCAAAAAACTCTTTAAGAGGATGCAATATTATTCCCGATTAAAACTGAGAAGACACCGCGGCTTAGTGGTGTTAAGCAACTTGCACAAGGTCATGTGATAAGTTTTCAATGCCTCCTCATTTCTAAAAACTTGTATTTAGAGAGTTTCAAAAGTCCTGGAGAAGAAGAGAGAAAACATAATTTCAACATTTCTTGGGTTGCATTTGTAATGGGTCGGGGTAGGGAGTGGTTGAATGAGTAAGATCGTCAATGCCTTTAGGTGTTTGCTGGTTGAGCCATCTTCCCTCGCAAACAACTATTGCCCAAGCGTGAACTGACGTCATCACCCAATTCTGAAAGTAAATACATGGTCTAAGTGGTTTTACAGTTGTTCTTAGCCTCACTTCAGGCTGGGACAATCTTCTGCTAGAATGGAGGAGGGCCAGGAGTTCTAAACAGAACAGAAAAACTCAGTAACCTTCCCTTCTTAAGCCCTCATGGACTTGTTTTCTTGTTTGAGGCATAGACACAGTTAATTCCGGCAATTAGAGCCCTCAGAGTACTGCTGATTCCAAATGAGAGAGTCGTATTTTTATTATATTATATTCACAGATGCCCCCTCAAGCCCTCCATTTCTGTTCATCTGCTGAAGATCACTTACTGAGTTTAAGATTATCCTTGAGTTTATGTACATTCTAATGCAAATTAAAATGGTGATGAAGAACAAACAAGTGTTACAGGAAAGAATCTGCCTTCTTTAATCTCAGAAAGTGGAAATACACTGTTGAAAGAGATTCCAAAGTTAACAAACTTTACAATTTTAAAAAATGTCCTAAATTTGACTTGGAAACGCAGCATGTGAACTCACTGGCTGATGAGAAGCAGCTTGTAGAGGCTCAGCTTTGACAGCAAGGAGGCCAGCGTTCTGATTCTAGCTGTGCCACCAACTAAGAGGGTAGCTTTAGAAAAGCTAATCCACTCAAGAAACAACAGATGCTGGTGAGGTTGCAGAGAAATAGGAGCACATTTACACTGTTGGTGGGAATGTAAATTAGTTCAACCAGTGTGGAAAGACAGTGTGGCGATTCCTCAAAGACCTAGAACCAGAAATACCATTTGACCCAGAAATCCCATTACTGGGTATATATCCAAAGGAATAGAAATCATTCTATTACAAAGATACATGCATGTGTATGTTCATTGCAGCACTATTCACAATAGCAAAGACATGGAATCAACCCAAATGCCCATCAATGATAGACTGGATAAAGAAAATGTGGTACATATACTTCATGGAATACTATGCAGCCATGAAAAGAAACAAGATCATGTCCTTTGCAGGGACATGGATGGAAATGGAAGCCAATATCCTCAGCAAACTAAGGCAGGAACGAAAACCAAGCACCGCATGTTCTGGAAGCTGAACAATGAGATCACATGGACATGAGGAGAACAACACACACTGGGGCCTGTCAGGGGGTGCGATGGGGGGAGGGAGAGCATTAGGAAAAATAGCTCATGCATGCTGGGCTTAATACCTAGGTGATGGGTTGATAGGTGCAGCAAACCACCAGGACACAGATTTACCTTTGTGACAAACCTGTGCATCCTGCACATGTGCCTTGGAACTTAAAATAAAAATAAAAATAAATTAAAAAAAAGAAAAGCTAATCCATGTCCTAACCTTCTTATAGAGAGGAGCAAAGTCACATGAAACACATTTGATAAATGTTGCATTTTGCTTTCATTATTATAATATTAATCATAGTTTGAAATACCATGACTTTTCACCATATCAAGTGTGCTGGTAGCTCTCTCCCAACTGATGACCTCACTTTGCATTTCTCTAACTGGAAACACTCAGCCAAGAACTATCTCATCTTTCCAGTTGTCTCCCACCTGGCCTCCCTAATTCTGCCTTGTTGCCCTGGGCCCTTTCTCTGACCAATAACTAAAATCAGACTTTCAAGTCCTAAGTCAGGTCATGTTGCTCTCCTACCAGAATCTACCAGTGGCTCCCCTTCATTCTTGGTGTAAAATCTAAACTCTTTCTCTTGACCTACAAGGGCCACAGGATCTGATCTCACCTCTGACCCCTTCTCTTCCTGTTCTCTGTCTCTTGCTCTCTATGCTCCAATCCTGCTGATCTTGGACACACAAATTTCTGGGCTTATATTGTTCTAAATTTAGGTTCTAAATGTTTGCATGGGTGGCTACTTCTCATTAGTTACCATCTGTCTAAAACTGACCTCCCATTTCTACGGCCTACTACCCTGGTTTATTCTTAAAGTATGTTATTTCTTCATTTGTTTACTTTTTCTTGTAGCCCTCACAATTCCCAAGTGTCCACCACAATAATGACATGTTGTAGGTATTCAATAAACGTTTATTGAAACAGATGGAGAGATGGATAGATTCTGTTCCAAAGCCTACGTGTGTGTGTGTGTGTTCATTTATTTACTATTCTGGAAGATTGACACTTTGCTCTCCAACACTAGAGCAGCTAATTGATCGTTGATGCTGTGTTTCTCAACAGTGACCTCAAACGGATTATTGACTGACCACCTGCAGAGGAAATTATCATCACTTCCCTTGTGGGATTCAGGATCAGAAACAACGAGAATTAAGGAGTATCTGTGATACAGACAAGTAAACCAGAAATCAAAAGACATATGTCTAAACAGAATAACTTAGGACCCAAACTAGTAAAATACAGAAATGAGCAAAGGAGCCCTGAACCTAGATGAGAAAAATCACAGTCTCTGTTGGAGAAGAAATTTCTTCACGTCCACCATGTTCCAAATTAGGGATGCCTTATGTCTTCTCTTCTGCCCAGTCTAGCCCTGCTCCTCCTTACCTATGTCCTAGTTTAATCAATGTTCTCATCATTCACCCACCCACCCTCCCATGCATACAACCTTGATGTCAGCCTATGATTCCTTCCTCAGCTTCATGAATGTTCCTTGTATTCAATCGATTTGCAGATCAGGTCAGTTTGATCTCACCTTCTCCTTGCAACCACAATCTTAGTTCATGAGCTCTCATCTCTAAGTCAACCTCCACATTACTTCTCAAAGGATCTTTCTAAGTAGTAAATCTGATTATATAACCTCCATACTTAAAACCTCTTGAAAGGATAAAGTCCAAATTCTGTAATATGGTTTTTAAGGGTCTTCTGCTCATCTTTCTGGCTTCAATATCTGCTTCACTCTATCACTTTTACCACCGTGAGCTACACATACACAGTCACTCTCTTTAATCTCTCACACATTCTCTCTGCCTGTAACATTCTGTTTTTGTTTTGGGGGGTTTTTGGTTTTGTTTCTGCTTTGGAGATGGGAGTCTCTCTATGCTGCCCAGGCTAGGCTCAAACTCCTGGCCTCAAGTGGTCCTCCCACCTCAGCCTCCTGAGTTGCTAGGATTACAGGCATGAGACACCACATCCACTGTCAAGCATTTTTGCTGCCTTGCCTTCCTTAATTTCTTGAAGCTCCCTAAACTCATCTTGGTCTTTCTAGTCTTTCATTTGCACATCTTGTTTCCTCTACTCATCTTACTGGACTCAGTTTAAGCATCTTTATGTTCAGAAAAAAAAACTAGTATTTTCCCTAATGTATAAGAAGACACTTTTTGTTTGGGGTTTTTTGTTTTTTGTTTTTTGTTTTTTTGAGGCAGAGTCTTGCTCTGTCACCCAGGCTGGAGTGCAGTGGCATGATCTTGGTTCACTGCAAGCTCTGCCTCCCAGGTTCACTCCATCCTTCTGCCTCAGCCTCCCGAGTAGCTGGGACTACAGGCACCTGCCACCACTCCCAGCTAATCTTTTTGTATTTTTAGAAAAGATGGAGTTTCACCATGTTAGCCAGGATGCACTCAATATCCTTACCTCATGACCCACCCACCTCAGCCTACCGAAGTGCTGGGATTACAGGAGTGAACTACCATCCCCTGCCTTTGTTTGCATTTTTAAAATAAACCCTTTTTACATGATATTTTAATTATTTGTTTACAGGTCTGTTTTTCTAGCTACATTGAGTATTTCTTGAGGGCAAGGATTATATTTTATGTTTGTTTCTCCCAGAACCTAGTTCATAGTCAGTACCAATAAATGTTTATTAAATGATACAGACAAAAGTAAGATTAAAATGTATTATTGATTTATGTCTTTCTCTGGCTGCTGGAGACAAGCAATTGCCATCCTTCTTAAACAGATAACATCAGCATAAGGCTCTTTTCCTTTTCTATACATATATCTTGGCCATCAAATTAAACGGGTTGTCATTGAATGAATCACAGCCAACACACTACTATATATTTAACGTTCAGGATGTTGTGGGTACATAAGCCTCTTAGAAGTGAGTTAGGATCTTCAAGTAAAAGAACTTAAATGCAAGAGCCACAAGCACAGGGAATTTAGATGGATTTCCTGATCTGCATAAGAATGACTGACATAGGATTCTTTAACATTAAGGCAATCCAGAAACTCACGGAAACGTTGACTTTTATTCTTTCTTTTACGATGAAGGTTTAGGGCATCCTCTCCTACAAGTGTCTGCAGACCATGATGCTGAAGGATCACATTGCCCACATCTGAATGACCCTCCAGAGGAGCAAGGCAACTTCTCCCTTCTGCTTGTCCAGCAGCCTGTTCCCCACTTCTGATCTGTGCTGACCCAGCCAATCTGCTCAAATTGATGCAAGAATCCACCTGCACGAAGGCCCTACTGTGTGAGTCTTGTGCAACCATAGTTACCACCAAGTTAGACACTATTGAAATGGGAGAAGTTTCCTTATCCCCCTTGCAGAGCGTGAAACAGGAGCACGGCTCACTTCTTCAGTGCCCCACTGCTCAAACCCCTAGGGGGAGCATGAAGATGGGCAGGTCATAGGGAGTGTTTTTGCTGCTCCAACCCCACAGCAGCATCTAGGGTTGAGTGTTTACAACTCCCAAAGCCCCAGTGAGCGTGTGTTACATTGCACTCCTTCAGCTTTGCCATCTGCAGGCAGCTTGTGTTAATCAGCTCAATTAGACCTTCTGCCTTATTACAAGGACAGAGGGCTTTCTGTATCCTGGGTTCTTGCCCTAGTGTACAGGAAAAATTGGACCACTCATGGGCTTGGAGAATGAGTGCAAGGTTTTATTGAGTGGTGGAAGTAGCTCTCAGTAAGGTGGATGGGGGGCTAGAAGGGGGAATGGAGCTGGAAGGTGGTCTAACCCTGGAGTTGGTCTGCCCAGCAGCCAGACTCTCCTCTGACCATCACTGGCCAAATTCCCCTTGGCATCCACGTTGTTCCACCATCGATGGCTTGCTGGTGTCTGCTGGTGTCTGTCAGTGTGTTCTGGATGTTGTGCACCTCCCAATATCCAGCCACTTGTGTCCATGCCTGCTATGATCTCGGATTTTTATGAGCACAGGATGGGGGGCATGGTGGGCAAGAGTAGTCTTGGAAAATGCAACATTTGGGTTCAAAAACAGGAGTGCCTGTTCTTACTTAGGTCCATGGGCTTAAGCCCAAGGGTAGAGCCCTTGCCAGGGACCCCACCCTTCTCTACCCAGCACTTCCCTGCCCCCTTCCCATATCATTACGATTAAAAACTCTTAGGGTCTAGAGCCATGCTAGTGAACCATGCAGAGGATAAGACAAAGGTAGATTTGGCCTCTAGTCTGCTCCTCAGTTATGCTGGCCATTTCTGATCTAAATGGTGAAAGTAGGGATGTATAACGTGAAAGAAAAGGAAATACGACCCTCGTATGAGTTCAAAAATGCCCAAATGCAGGTGATCTGGAGTAGATATCTGCTCTTCAAAACACTTAGCCATTTGTGATAACTGGTGGTTATCTTGCTTCCACTTCATCTGCAGACCTCAAACAATAGCCCCTGGAATCATATGTGGTTCAAACACTTCTTCAGTTGTGATTCCTAAATAGAAAACATTATCCTCTGGCAGAAACAAAGCTATGGAGCTGCGAAAAGGAGATCCAAGTACAGCCAATGTCTCAAAGAGTGTTTTTAAAATGAAGGAAAAAGAAGTTTTCAAATACACCATTGCTTCTCAACTGCACAATTGCTCCTTCAATGTTGAAAACACTCTCTCTAGTATCAGGAAATAAATTACCTTCACGCTAAGTCAAAGGACAGGCTGGAGAACTGGGTGGGAAATTTATCCCATTTTCCCCACCTCCCACCCCTCACCACTTTTCCAGGAGAAATTCTAAAGTTATACCCCTTCTCAACCAGGGATCCTACAGGGAATTAAGCCCTCATTGTATTAACTAGGGAATTCATTGTATCATCTTCTCTTATTTGCATCGGAAATGCTCCTAACTCTGTACTCTCTATGGGATAATTGAGAAAATAGTCATTCAAAGCATTTTCTGTAGGATTTAATTCTCTCAAGGAACACAGGTTGAATAAGTCTGTAGGTAGGAGACTAGATTTTGTTTATTAGCAAGCAGAGCTGAACATCTAAGTGAATATTGTCTCTTATAAAGCAAATATCTTCCTCTGATTCTCATATCTCAAAACAGCTTCGGAACTACTTTTTGGGAACGAACTTCATGGCCCAAAGCAGCATTCCTTTGACTCTTCAGCACTGGCAAATTTTCATCTTTTCTATGAATTGTATTGAATTAAACATACATACAGTGGAATGCGCAAGCCTTAAGTATCCAGCTCAAGAAACTTTTACAGTGGCAAGACATTCACTCAATGGCCTCCAAGAACCTCCTACATTTTTTATTTTATTTTATTTTATTTTTTACAGACAGGGTCTCATTATGTTGCCCAGGCTGGTCTTGAACACCTGGACTCAAGTGATCCTCCCACCTTGGCCTCCCAAAGTGCTGGGATTATAGACATGAGCCACTGCACCGAACCTCCCACTTTTTTTTTTCCAGTCATAGCCTTCCTCCCAAAGAAAACCACAATTCTGACTTCTATTACTATAAATTAGTTTTCCTGTTTTGGCACTTTATATTAATGAAATTTAACAATATATAAAAATTTTAGTCTAGTTTCTTATTGTCACGCATAGCCCTCACTTGTGTTTTTATTTTTCATTACCATATGATATGCCACTGCTTGAATACATCATAACTTATCCATCATAATTTGAAGCATATTTGGGTTTTTCTCACTTTCTGGCTATGGTGATAATGCTTTCATAAATATTTCTCATACACTCGTTTGGCAGACAAAATGCTTTATTTCTATTGTTTATATATCAAATAATGTAATTGTTGGGGAGTAGGGCATACATATATTCGTAGTTTTAATAGATATAGACAAACATCTTTTCAAAGTAGTTATATAAATTTACACTGACTAGTACTGTATGAACATTCCATTTACTCCAAGTTCTCAACACTGCTTAGTGTTTGTGTAACCGAAACACAGGTGTTCAGTCACTCACCACCAGCAGAGTCTAACTAACAAGAGTGAGGTTTGGTATAAAGAAAGTGACTTTTTATTCCTAAAGTAGTTTAGGGGAAGTACAGGCTTCCTGCCTTAAGTACCCGTAAGTGTACTGCTTCACTTTTGCAGCAGAAAGTGGGTGCTTTTAAAGAGGGAGTCTACGCAGAGGTGGAAATGAACAGGTCGGGGCCTGCATCACATTGGTGCCTTACCTACCGGTCAGTCAAGTTGGCATTTTCATGGGCAGAAATAGGTTGTAAAGGTGGCCGAAAACTCTCCAGGTGGGAGAAAGTTTTGTAGCAAACATACTTTGGGTTACAAATTGACTATTATCTCTCAAGGTAGTCTCCTGGTGGGTGAGAGTTCCTCTCTGGAGCTTCTAAGCACATAATTAGATGAACTTGATCTGCAGCAAGTATCTGGTGAGGGAGGGTAAGATGCTATAATTGCATTTCTAAAGGGCTAAGTAGGAAGTGAGAAACAGGGGGAAATAGAGTAAACAAAAATGAAGAGAAAATAATTTTTAAAAATAGTAACTCATTCTCTTTTTCTTAGAAAAAATAATGTTGCATTTTGTACTAGGTTGCAGTAATGATGGTTAAATAATAATGTTGCATGTTGTACTAGGTTACATTCTCAGTTTTTTTAAATTTGGGCCATTTGGGAGTCTAGTAGTATCTCATGTAGTTTTAATTTGCATTTTCCTGATGACTAATAACATTGAACATTTGTTCTTTGCTGAATGTCCAATTAAATAGTCTCTTTGGGAAGTAACTTTGTTTACCCTTTTTTTGAGTTTTTTCTTAATGATTTGTAGAAATTCTTTATAGGTACTAGATATAAGTCCTTTGTTGATACATATTTCAAATTTCTTTTCCTAGTAAATGAGTTTTGTTTCTTACTCTTTTATTATAGCATCTTTTGAAAAACAGAAATATTTTATTTTCATGAAGTCCAATTTATCAAATATTCTTTCCTTTCACTTATTGTGAATCCTGTTTAAAAATTATCCATCCTAAGTTTAAGTATTTTCTCTTTTTTATAGAAGTTTATTATTTTACCTTTTACATTTTCTAGAATCGATTTTCCTATTTGATGTGAGTAAACAATCGAGATTATTATTCCTGTGTGAATATCCAATTGATACAGCAACATTTATTAAAAATGCCGTCTGTCTGTGATGCTGTAACATTGTTGTTGTAAATTAGGTGACTGTATATGTATGGAATTGGTTTTGCACACTCTTCTCCTCTACCATTGGTATACCCTTAAGTCAATAACATTCTTCTATATTTACTATAACCTCATAATAATGGTATCTGTAGTGTAGAGCCTCCAACTCTATTCTTCAAGATTATCTTTGACATTGTTGGTCACTTGCTTGTCTATATAAATTTTAAAATTAGTTTGTCAATTAAAAAAATATTCAAAGATTTGATAGGATATTGGATGTATAAGTTGGTTTGGTGAGAATTACCATCTTTACAATATTTAATCTATGACTATAATATGTTTTTCCATTTACTTAGGGCATTACTAATTTCTCTTGATAATTGTAGTGTGTTAGAATTGGGGGTCCCCAAGCCCAAAAGATATTTCCACCCAAAAATCTGAGAATGTGACCTTGAAACAGGAGAGTTCCCTGATTCCCCTCGCAAGACATACAACAGGGGTGTGGCTCCCCTCTCTGGTTTCTGCCGCTGCTCACACCCCTGACAGGAGCAGGAGCATACAAACAGGTAGGTGCAAGAGCTGGGGTGAGTGTTTTGGGCTCCGGCCCCACAGTGGCATCTAGGGGTGGGTCCCTTATGCCCCAGTGTTACAGTGCTCTTATAGCCTTACCATCCACAGATGGCTTAAATGTTAACCAGCTCAATGGACCCCTCTGCCTTTTCACGAGAGCAGAGGGCCATTGTGACAGCTTTCTTTATCCTCAGCTCTTGCCCAGCATCCCAGAAGAATCAGGTCACACACAGGTTTGAAGGATGAATGTGGGGTTTTACTGAGTGCTGGAGGTGGCTTTCAGTGAGATGGATAGGGAGCTGAAAGGGGGATGGAGTGGGAAGATGATCTTCCCCTGAAGTTTGGCCATCTAGTGGCCAAACTCTTCTTCGACCGCCCCCATCCAGACTCCTCTTGGTGTTCAGACGTTCCTTCTCTTCTCTACCTCTCTGTCATGCCATTCCACCATTCATCTGCTTGTCTCCTCATCTCCTTTTCTCCTCGTCTGCTCGTCTGTCTGCTTGTCTGCTTGTGGAGCCTGGGATTCGGAGTTTATGTGGGTACAGGATAGGGCATGTGGTGGGCCAAAAGGCAACTTTTTGGGTGTGGAAACAGAAATGCCTGTTCTCACTTAGGGCCACGGGTCTCCAGGCTTGAGGGTGGGGCCTTTGCCAGGGAAATGCATTCTTCTACCCAGTGTTTCCCTGTCTCCTGTTCATATCATCCTTATTGGGAAAAAAGGTCTTTGTAGATATAATTAACGTTAAGGATCTTGACATTTAAAAATTTTTGAGATCATTCTGGATCTAGCATAGGTCTTAAATCTAATGTCAGGTGTCCTGATAAGAGAAAGGCAGAAGGAGATTTCACACACACACACACACACACACACACACACGGGAAAAGGCTATGTGAAGATGGAGGAAGAGATTAAAGTCATGCAACCAAGGAATGCCTGGAGCCACCAGAAGCTGGAAGAGGCAGGGAAAGAGTTGCCCCTGGAGACTCCAGAAGGTGGATGTCCCTGCCAACATGTTGGTTCAGACTTCTGACCTCCATAACTGTGAGAGAATAAATTTCTATTGTTTTAAGGCACCCAATTTGTGGTAATTTGTTACAGCAGACCTATGAAACTAATACAATAATTTTCATAGTGTTCTATGCAAAGATAAAATCTCATCTAGACATATTTCTAGATTGTTTAAGTTATTGGTGTGACTGTAAGAGGTGTCATCTAAAAATTTTTAATTTCTAATTATTGGCACTGGTGAAAATACAGTTGATTTTTCTATGCTGACCTTTTACCCACCAACCTCGCTAAATTTACTTATTAATTCTGTTTGCTAGCATATTCTTTTGAATTTTGTACATGCACAAAACAGTGTTTATATGTGTGGCTTCCTCAAATAGTAATTGTTTCATTTATTCATTTGCCATTTTAAGGGATTTTTTTTTTCATTGCTTTATTGCACTGACCTCCTATACCATACTGAAAATAGGTGGTATTAGGAAGTATCCTTATCTTGCCCCTGATCTCAGCGGGAAAGCTTTCAATATTTCACCATTAATTAGGATATTTGCTATAAGTCCTTTTTAAATAACATTTATCAAATTTAAAAAGTTCCCTTTGTATGTTTTTTAGTCTTTATTCTGTTAACATGGTGACTTACATTATTTGATTATCAAATGCTAAACCAAATTTGCATTCCAGGAGGAAAATTTGCATGATGTGTTACCCTTATACATCACTGGGTTTGATTTGCTAGTATTTTGTTTACATTTTTATGTATTTTTGTAAGAGAGATTGGCCTATAGTGTTCCTTTCTAGTCAAGTTTTTGGTATCATTCTTTTATAAAATGAAAATGAATAACCTCCAATTTTTTTAATCTACAAAATTCTTTCTCAAAATGTCTATATTTCCTCTTCATTTATTAAGGGATAGTTTTTCTGGGTGTAGTTTTCTACATTAGCACCTTTTTTCCTTCAGCACTTTAAATGTATAATTTTATTATATTCTGGCTTCTAGAGTTTCTGTTGGAAGACAGCTTTTGGCCGTATAATTTCTCCTTTGAATATAATGTGTCTTTTTTCTCCAGCTGCTTCTAATATTTTTTTTACTTTCTTGGCCTTTCTGCAATTTTAATAGGATGGGCTTTGGTGAGGTTTTCTTTACATCTACTTTGCTTAGTGTAAGAGATTCTTCAGTTTGTTAATTGACACCTTTTGTCAACTTGGAAATTATCAACGAGCATCTTTTCAAATACTGTTTCCCCCTAACACCATTTGTCCTCTTTTTCTGGTACTCCAATTACACATGCTAGCCAATTTCAGAAATTTTCGTATGCTGCTTATACTTTTTCTATATTTTCCATTCTTTATTTTAGTATCTGTGTTCCAATCTGGATATTTTAAAAGACAATATACTAACCATTTCTTCTTCTGTGTCTAATCTGCTATTAAATCCATTTATTAAATTCTTAATTTCTTATGTTATTTTTTAATCTATAAATTTCCACTTCTTTTTATCTATGATAAAATCATTTCCAATTCTCTAGTGAAATTCTCTATATTTTCATCTGGTTTTAACATATTTATAGTATTTATTTTCAAGTCTGTGTCTCACTACTGTCTGTTTTTCCTCTCAGGATTGGGTCAATTGGCCCTGTTTCCCGGTATATTGGTCATTTTTAATTGACTGTCAGGCATTGTATGTAAAAACTACAGTTGTTCTAGGCGATGTTATCTTTCTCCAGAGATGATTAATTTTCTTCTGGCAAGCAAATATGGTTAGTCACATCACCTTGATCCAACAAGGGATGAAAATCATGTGTTTTCATCCAACAACGGATGAAAACTCTGTTTCAGGCTTTGTGAGAGCTGGTCAATTTCCGGTCACCTTAATCCTAGTGCATAGCACTTGATGAGGCTCAACTAAAAACCTAGGATATTTGCCAGGCACCCCCTTCTTGGAAAGCTCTGAATTTCAACATTTATCTCTCCAGCAATGAGACTGCTGAAATCTCTGCTTAGCTTTTTATCCTCTAAGCTACTATTTTCTGCTTGGTTTTTTTAGATCAGTGCTCTAGGCATGTGGAGTTTAGTAATCAGTAACTGCTTCAAGGAGAAATAGCACTTAGAATGTGAGGTTTATTTCTCTCCAGTTTACTATTCTCTGGGACATTGGTACCTCACATCCTGGCTGCCTTGGTAATCCTGAACTCAAGTTTTACCCTTAGTCCAGTATAACTGCTATAAGCTCCAAGCAGCCTCATTTTGTTCTCTATGACCCATGATGTACATTTGCAAATTCCCCGAAGGGAGGATAACACGTAAAGCTCACTTCAAGGTATTATCCTTCTCACTTGAATCTGGGGCCCTCTTGTTCAACTGCTTTGGCTGCCTTCCAATACCTTCACAGAAATGTTTATGCATTCTATCCATCTTTCCTAGTTATTTTCAGCAGTATTTGTTAATCTGCTATAAGTCATTCCATAGTTGTTGGAAGCAGAATCTTTATTTTAAATTTCAAATTCTTGAAAATGAGCAAATTAGCCACAAACAATTTCAGCAAAAATGTTATATATATATATACACACACACACACACACACACACATATATATATATACACACACACACACATCTAGGGTTGTATTTTGTAGCTTAAGGAGAAGGATGGCTATAAAACAATTTTGCAAGTATGTGCAAGAGTTAAATGAAAATACAGATGATTCATACTGACCAGATGTAAGACACTAAGAAATGGAAGACCTCTGCTAACTACTGGAGACCGTGTATCCCTTGTAAAGGGGTCAATAGCTTTTCAGCACTAGATCTAATCAGCCAAGCTTTTCTGTAACAGCCAGATATTAAATGTGTTAGGCTTCGTGGGCCATACGGCCTATCAAAACCACTCAGCTCGGTCATTGAAGTGTGAAAGCAGCCATTAGACAATAAGTAAACAGTGGGTCCAGCTGTGTTCCAAAAAAATTTTATCTACAAAAACAGATGGTGGCTATATTCATGAGAGACATTGGCTTGTTGTTTTCTTTCTTTGTATTGTCATTTTCTGTTTTGGAAATCAGGGTAATACTGGCCTTAAAAAATGAGTTGGGAAGTGTTTGCTCTTCTGTGTTTCTGGA
Organism: Macaca fascicularis; assembly: GCF_037993035.2. Lineage (NCBI taxonomy): Eukaryota > Metazoa > Chordata > Mammalia > Primates > Cercopithecidae > Macaca > Macaca fascicularis. The sequence goes on along the minus strand of NC_088390.1, from coordinate 75,081,419 downwards.
AGAGATTTTATAGAATTAGTGTTAATTCTTCCTTAGACATTTGGTAGAAATCTCCAGAAAACCATCTGAGCTTGGAGATTTCTTTTTATGAAGTTTTTAAATTAAAAAATTCAATTTCTTAAAAAAAAAAAAAATTCAATTCCTTTTGTAGTTACAAGGCTATTCAAATTACCTGTTTCATCTTTTGTAGTAGATTGTGCCTTTTGGAGAATTGGCCCATTTCATTTAAATTGTCAGTTTTATGTGTGTAGTGCTGTTTGTAGTATTCTCTTATTAGCCTTTTGATGCCTGCAGAGTCTGTAGTGATATCTTCTGTTTCGTTTCTGGTGTTGGTAATAGGTGTTTCTTTTTTTTTTTTTTTTTTTTTCTTTGTAAATTTTGAAATTGAGGATTCTTAATTTCATTGATCTTTCTGAAGAATCAGATTTTTGTTTCATTTATTTTTACCTATTTTAGATTTTTTTTTTAAATCACTCTGCCACTCTCTTACTTTTCTTTCATCTGAAATGTCTTGCTCTTCCTTTTATTTCTGGAGGATATTTTCACTGGATGTAGAATTGTGAGTTGACAGCTCTTCTCCTGAGCACATTATGCCATGTCCTTCTGGCTTTCATGGGTTCCAAGAAGAAATTATAGTGAAAGCGTTATTTTTCTCTCAATCCTTTGCAGACTTTTTCTTTGTTCTAAGTTTCTGGATTTCGTTTATGAAGTGTGTTGGCATCAGTTTCCTTGGTGTGGATTTCTTCAGGTGGGGGGCTAGATTTGGCCCACAGGCCCTGGCTTGCTATACTCTGCCTGGATGATTGATGCTACGTGAAAATCCAGGCCCAGTATTGTCTGACTTTCTGATTTTTTAAGAGAAACTGGAAATCCAGAGTTCTTTAAAACTTGAAATCACCTGAGTTTTTAAGTCTTCCAATAAATTCTATTTTTTTCACCAAAAAAACTGAACAAAAAATGAAAACAAAAAAAAAAATCTTCATACCCTCAAAGGCCATGAGACATATTTGTTAGATATTAATGTGGTACTCTTTAAAATTGTAAAGTGTCATTCTTTGTTTCATTTAATGCTTTTTTTTTGTGCCTTTACTTTAACTTTGATATAAAAACAGAGATTCATACTTTTTTTTTTTTTCAAGACAGGGTCTCACTTTGTTGCCCAGGCTGGAGCGCAGTGGTGCAATCGCAGCTCACTGCAGCCTCAACCTCTCAGGCATAAGCGATCCTCCAACCTCAGCCTCTGGAGTAGCTGCACCAACCACCAAGCCCAGCTAATTTTAAAAAATTTTTTTGTGGAGACAGGATCTCACTATGTTGTGTAGGATGGTCTTGAACTGGGATCAAGCAATCCTCCTGCCTTGGCCGCTCAAAGTGCTGGGATTATAGATGTGAGCCACCAAGCCTGGCCCATACTTTCTCTTAACTTATATTTGCCTGTCATGCATTTTCCCATCCTTTTATATTCAATTTCTATGAGTCACTTTGTCTTAAACATGTTTTTTTCTCAGCTTATAGTTGGATTTTGAGTTGGGAAGTGTTTCCTCTTCTATGTTTCATATTTTTAAGTCATATTTTTAAATTATGGGTTTTAGCTCATTTACAGTAATTGACATGCTAGATACAATTAGTCTTAATTTGTTTCTTCTCTGATGAATGCATGGGCTTTTATGCATGGCTTCTGAAGACAAAGAAGTAATGATTATAGAAAAGGCCTACTCCAGCAAAGATTTGGAATAAGCATGCCATCAAGATGACTACATTGATAGGGTTTAATGATGTTTAATGCTCCCGGGGATGTACAGCTTTTAACACAGCAAATATTTAGAAGGCCATTCTCATTTATTTATAGTTAAATCACAGATTCCTTTCAAAGAAAATCATTGGAGAATAAAGCAATTATACTTCCCTCCTTTCTTTCTGCTTCCAATGCCCAAAGGAGCCACAAACCAGTTAGGGTGGTGGGTTTTTAATGTTTCCCATACACCAACTGGCACCTCCACATCCCTTAGCTGCTGGCTGTCAAGCAGCTGGCCCTAATTTCAAGAAGTGGAAGAGTTCAGGCATGTGACATTTGGGACTCACTCTGCTGCCCAAAGCAATTGGAAAAACCTGTTCTGTTTTTGCATTCCTAAAACTCAAGCTGCCAAAAGCTTGAGAAAGGAATCATGAGAAAATTACTTTTTCATCTCATGCCTTCTTTTTCGTCCTAAATAGGGAAGATTGGTAAGGGAGAGCTATGTCATCCCTTGGTCCAGTGGCCCTTCTCCTATATCACGGACCCTGGATTTACTTCCTTCCTCCCTTGTGCCCTATGCTTTTTGGATCCCATGTTTAGACTGAGAGAGGCAGGAATCAAGGGGGTTGAGGGCAGAGGGCTGCTGCCAGGAAATATTGAGAAGGAACAGAAAAGCAGAGCATCTCTTTGGCACGTGGTTGATGAGATAATGGACTCTCCAGGTGAACTCCCAGGCACCTGGGATGGAAAAAAATCACCTCTCCTTCCACTGAAACTGAAGGGTTCAGAAGAATCAGGTCATACTGATCCCAGCCAACCTGAGCTGGCAAGAACCTGAGATTGTGTTTTCTCAGCCTTGAACACCAGCTGTGTTTTCTACAGCACAGCACAGTGAAGCAGCAACCCCAGTTACTTGATTCTCCATTAGTTCCTCACACAAACAAGAGTATCTATGATCCAAGTTATAGTGAAAAGGCCTTATTGCCTGGGGTGGCACCCGAAGTTCTTGGTCTCACAGCCAAGGAAATCAAGGATGCAGACACACCAAGGGTGAGGTTAGAGCAGAAGTTTACTGGGCAAAAGAAAGAGAACAACTCTCTGCTGCAAAGAGGGATCCCACAAAGGGTTGCCATTCTGCAGTGAAATGCAGGGGTTTTTATAAACGAGCTAGTGGGGAGTGGGTACCTTATCTACATAGGGTACAAAAACCAGTTAAAACTAGGTGTGTCATCTGCATAGAGCATGAATCTCTGGCAGTCCCCATTCCAATCTTTTATTATGCAGGCAGGTCCTTAGCCTGAGCTACTCTGTGTTGTTTATCTCTTTCCTACTGTGCATGTGCTAAAGGAGAGGGGACGGAGCTCCCACAATAAGCGTGCCTGGTCCAAGGTAATCCTTTCTATCAGTGCAGCTGCAGGCATTCCCCATGCAAGTTTCCAACTTCCTTATCTGAGTATGCCTAAAAAAGGAAAGGAATGTGCTTACTAAGCCCCACTGTGCTTGCTGGGACTCACCGTATGTAATCAGCTAGCTGATTACCCAGGAAGCTCCCTCTCTGTGCCAGAGTGCACTTCCTTATCTGTTTGCAGCCCAATCTTCCAGGCGGCTCTTTGTTAGAAGTGATTTCTTGGGCTGCTTTTCATTAGAAGGGAAGTTCTGCCGAGGACTCTGCCTTAACTATTTGTCTTGCTAGTTTCTTTCTACCTTCTCTCTCACTAGTTTTTCAAAAGCCCTTTTCTGGGCCCCAAGGAGGGTTATTTGATGAGCAGAACATGAGACTTGATGTGGATTTGAATTTTGTCTCTACCACTATTTGTAGCTATTTGACCTTCAACAATCAATACCCTTAAGAATGCAGAGAGATATGCACAGAGTGCCTATGACATCACTGTATTGGTCCAAACTCTCCAGAGAAACAGAATAAAGCAGATATGGAAAGAGAGAAAGAGATTTATCCTAAGTCATTGGCTTACACAATTGTATAAACGTGGTGAATCTAAAATCTGATTGGGGATGTCAACAGACTGAGGAAGAAGTTGAAATTCAAGTCTGAAGACAGTCTGCTGGTGAGCCGGGAAGAGCCAATGTTGCAAATGAAGTTGGAAAGCAGTCTGTTGGCAGAACTTCCTCTTGCTCAGGGGAGGTTAGTCCTTGTTCTATTCAGTCCTTGAACTGACTGGATAAGGACAAGTCATATTTTGGAGGGCAATATGCTTTACTCAAACTCTGCTGACTTAAGTGTAAATCTCATTCAAAAACACCCTCACAGAAACATCCAAAATAATGTTGGCCAAATATCTCAGTGCCTTGGCCTAGCCAACTTGACATTACCACTGCCAACAAACTCTGGAGATCCAGTAAATATAATTCCTTCTTTCTCATTTCCCTAGTTCCTGAGCTATTAACTCCTCTTTCTCTCAGCTCCTTTAATTTTTTCTCTGTCTTGGGCCCTTTGGTCACTGACAGTCTCTGTCACTGTAACCGCCCAATGGGTTCTTCCTTACTGCTGCACAAACGCATACCATGGCATTGCAGTGAGGAACTCCCAATCTCAAGTGATCTGCCCACCTCGGCCTCCCAAAGTGCTGGGATTACAGGCATGAGCCACTGCACCCGGCCCTACCCTTGCTGCTCCTCCTCTTTTGGTCAAGGCAGTGGAGCTCATTTTGCAAATCTCTTCAGGGATTTTCTTTTAACAGATTCAGAGTGAATGAAGATTTTCTCTAGGCCATCAGTGACCCACTGATATGGTTTGGCTGTGTCCCCATCAAAGTCTCATCTTGAATTGTAGTTCCCATAATTCCCACATGTCGTGGGAGGGACCCAGTGGGAGGTAACTGAATCATGGGAGTGGTTACTCCATACTGCTGTTCTCGTGATAGTGAGTGAGTTCTCATGAGATTTGATGGTTGTATAAGGGGCTTTTTCCCGTTTTGCTCAGCACTTCTCTTTCCTGTCATCATGTGAATAAGGGCATGTCTGCTTCCCCTTCCGCCATGATTGTAAGTTTCCTGAAGCCTCCTTACTCTTGCTCAACTGTCAGTCAATTAAACCTCTTTCCTTTATAAGTGACCCAGTCTCAGGTACTTCTTCATAGTAGCATGAGAACAGACTAATACACCCATAGACCAATTAACAGAAAAATTAATTTGGGTAGAGAAAAACTTTCTCAAAACTAGAAAATATGCAAACATTTGTAAATGCATATTAATCTGTAATCTGTCTCTAAGAGATAAATGTAATGGTCATATATATAAATTACAGAAATGGAAAAGAAAGATCATTTCTTGAATATACAATTGTATAGAGCTTGACTGGGAAGGCACTCTAAAGATAAAGAAGGCACAAGAGGCCAGTCACAGTGGCTCATGCCTGTAATTCCAGCACTTTGGGAGGCAAAGGCAGGCAGATCACTTGCGGCCAGGTGTTCAATACCAGCCTGGCCAACATGATGAAACTCCATCTCTACAAAAAATACAAACATTAGCCAGGTGTGGTGGTGCAGGCCTGTAGTCCTAGCTACTTGGGAGGCTAGGGCATGAGAATCACTTGAACCTGGAGGCAAAGGTTGCAATGAACTGAGATCATGCCACTGCACTCCAACCTGGGTGACAATGTGAGACCCTATCTCAAAAACAAAAAAAGGCACAAGAAGCAGTAGACAATGAAGATGGAGAAAATTTAGAAAATACCTTAAGTGGCAACCAGTGCATAACTGAAAGAGTGCAAAGAGTAACAAGCACTCCTAGATTCAATAAATACCCAGAAGAGCATCAGAAGCACTTTGTCCTCTTCTCCAGACAGCTAATTTCTACCCAACTTAAATTCCCAGATCAAAACTCTCCTCATTTTTAAAGATTTCCTAAAGCACTCTAACCCACAGGTTACCACTTTCTTCTCCAAACTCTAGAGAAGTGTGTTGTCATAAGCTTTGTTCAGCACCAGATTGTGATGTCTAATAAACTGCAACAGCTTTGCTTTGCTGTTGATTGACTTTTTCACCCTTGTATGTCTTGCTTTTCTCATTAGACTGGAACATACTTGAGGACTGTGCACATGACTTGCTTCTCAGTGTCACTCAAAGAACTGCACTCAGTTCTCAGTGTCACTCAGTGACTGCAATGGTCACTAAACACATATGAGTTGTTTGTTAAAATGTGTCCTATTTTACCCACACTATCAGGAAATGACCCAAGAACCCCCACCTAGTATAGTGAATTCTTATAATTTTATATTGCCTTGGTATTCATTTTGAATATAAATTTAACTTTCTCATACCAAAGCAGGGCTCAGTCACCCTTAACACAGTTTCTTGTTCTATACCTCCTTCCAGTATCTCACTGAGGTTGATCCAGTTGTTTGCCTGTAACAGGAATGACAAAGCAGAGGTTACTGCCCAGATATCATAAGTAAAAAACACCACAACCAAATGGCCCAAACCTGTGGCCAGAGATAAGAACTTAGCGGCACTCTTCCTGCCTACCACACTGGGCTCCCACTTTTCAGCTGCTTTCTTTAAACTGATCAGTCATTTACCCAGGAACGTAAATGTGATCCACACCCTATTATTCTATATTCACTGCTAGTTGAATATATATTCTCTCTCAGCCTCGATTTTTATTGTTGTTTTTTTTTTCTTTTTTTTTTCTTTTCTTTTTTTTTTTGAGATAATGTCTCACTCCATCACCCAGGCTGGAGTGCAGTGGTGTGATCTCAGCTCACTACAACCTCCACCTCATGGGTTCAAGTGATTCTCCTGCCTCAGCCTCCTGAGTAGCTGGGACTACAGGCACGTGCCACCATGCCCAGCTAATTTTTTGTGTTTCCAGTAGAGAGGGGTTTCACTGTGTTAGCCAGACTGGTCTCCATTTCTTGATCTCGTGATCTGCCTGCCTTGGCCTGCCAAAGTGCTGGGATTACAGGCGTGAGCCACCATGCCTGGCCTCAGCCTTACTCTCTATTTCTGCCTTGCCTGACCTGGAGATGGAGGACTGCCCTTCTGACTTATTTCTCTAATGATTAGTGATGTTGAGCATTGTTTCTTATGCTTGTTGGCCACAAGTACATCTTCTTTTGAAAAGTGTGCCCTCCCTACCCAGGATCTGTAAGTAATAAATCTTTCAACTTATTTCCTACTGCAGTGGTGGATTGAATTTGTGCCTTCTATCTGAGGAACCCAGGCTGAGTTTTCCCTAGGAGGCTGGGAGGAACACAAGGCAGCGCTCCCAGTACCAGAGCAATGGTGATGTGGGTATAAACTGGACATGGCTCATACAAGAGCTATCAAGATATCTGCCAGTACAAACAAGTTTCCTGTGTGAGGGTCACCTGGTCATAGGTTGGGCAACTAGGCATTAGGCTGTTCACGAGGTAAAAGAAGGATCCCATGAAAGGCAACTATAGACACCCACTCCCAGCTCCCTTTTATTTACTACTAGCACAGGGCTGCTAGCCACTTTAGTACTGGAACCCCAATTTAGCTAGGAGCTCTCAAGTCACCTGGTCTCCCCTAGCTAAACTTAGCTCTTTAGTTTAATTTAGTTAATTTAGTTTAATTTAGTTTAGTTTAGCTCATTAGCATTTTTCATGGCTGCATAGAATTCCATGGTATATATGTATCACATTTTCTTTATCCAGTCTACTAGTGATGGCATTTATTATTCTATCTTTGCTATTGTGAATAGTGCTGCAATGAACATAGACACACATGTTTCTTCATGGCAGAACGATTTATATTCCTTTGAGGATATATCCAATAATGAGATTGATGGGTCAAATGGTAATTCTGTTTTAAGTTCTTTGAGGAATCACCACACTGCTTTTCACAATAGCTGAATTTACATTCCCACCAGGAGTATATAAGCGTTCCTTTTCTCTGCAACCTTGCCAGCATCTGTCTTTTTTTGACTTTTTAATAATAGCCATTCTGACTAGTGTTAGATGGTATCTCATTCAGGTTTTCCTTCTCATTTCTCTAAGGATAAGTGATGTTGAGCATTTTTTCTTATGCTTGTTGGTCACATGTGTGTCTTCTTTTGAAAGGTGTTTGGTTCGTGTCCTTTGCCCACTTTTTAGAGGGGTTGTTTGTTTTTGCTTGTAAATTTGTTTAAGTTCTTTATAGATACTGGATATTAGATCTTTGTTGCATGCATAGTTTGCAAACATTTTCTCTCATTCTTTAGGTTGTCTGTTTCCCCTGTTGATAGTTTCCTTTGCTGTGCAGAAGCTCTTTAGTTTCATCAGATCTCATTTGTCTATTTTTTTGTAGCAATCGTTTTTGGTGTCTTCATCATGAAATCTTTGCCAAGTCTTATGTTCAGAATGGTATTTCCTAGGTTATCATCCAGGGTTTTTATAGTTTCAGGTTTTACATTTAAGTCTTTAATACACCTTGAGTTGATTTTTGTATGTGGTGTAGGGCAGGAGTCCAGTTTCAATCTTCTGCATATGGCTAGCCAGTTATCCCAGCACCATTTATTGAATGGGGAGCCCTTTTCCCATCACTTGTTTTTGTCAGCTTTGTCAAAGATCAGATGATAGTAGGTGTGTGGCCTTATTCCTGGACTCTGTATTCTGTTCTATTGGTCTATGTGTCTGTTTCTGTACCAGTACCATGTTGTTTTGGTTATGGTAGCCCTGTAGTATAGTTTGAAGTTGAGTAACGTGATGCCTCCAGCTTTGTTCTTTTTGCTTAGAATTGCCTTTTCTATTTGGGCTCTTTTGCAGTTTCACGTGAATTTTAAAATAGTTTTTTTCTAGTTCTATAAAGAATGTCATTGGCAGTTTGATAGAAATAGCATTAAATCTGTAAACTGCTTTGAGAAGTAAGACCTTTTTAACAATACTGATTCTTCCTGTCCATGAGCATGAAATATTTTCCATTTGCTTGTGCCATCTCTGATTTTTTTTAGCAGTGTTTTGTAATTTTCATTGTAGAGTTCTTTCACCTCCATAGTTAGCTGTATTCTGAGATATTTTACTCTTTTCATGGCAATTGTGAATGGGATTGTGTTCTTGATTTGGCTCTCAGCTTGGATGTTGCTGGTGTATAAGAATGCAACTGACTTTTGTATGTCAATTTTGTATACTGAACTTTTGCTGAAGTAGTTTATCAGATCAAGGAGCTTTTGGACAGAGACTGTGGGGTTATGGGGTTTTCTTGGAGTGCAATGGCACAATCTCAGCTCACTGCAACTTCCGCCTCCCAGCTTCAAGCGATTCTCCTGCCTCAGACTCCTGAGTAGCTGGGATTACAGGCATGCACCCCACACCCGGCTGATTTTGTATTTTTAGTAGAGATGGGGTTTCTCCATGTTGGTCAGGTTGGTCTCAAACTCCTGACCTCAGGTGATCTGCCCACCTCGGCCTCCCAAAGTGCTGGGATTATAGGCCTGAGCCACCACACCCAGCCAGGGTTTTCTAGATATAGAATCATGTCATCTGCAAACAGGAATAACTTTACTTCCTCTCTTCCTATTTGGATGTCATTTGTTTCCTTCTCTTGCCTAATCACTCTGGCCAGGACTTCCAATACTATGTTGAATAGGAGTGATGAGACAGAGCATCCTTGTCTTGTGCTGGTTTTCAAGGGGAATGCTTCCAGCTTTTGCCCATTCAGTATGATGTTGGTGGTGGGTTTGTCAGAGATGGCTCTTCCTACTTTGAAGTATATCTCTTCAGTGCCTAGTTTATTGAGGGTTTTGTTGTTGTTGTTGTTTTAACATGAATGGATGTTGAATTTTATCGAAATCCTTTTCTGCATGGCCCAAACTTTCTTACTACTGCTGACCCCTATACTCCAGAGCTCTGTCAACATTCCATCCACTTTTCAAGGCCCAGCTTAGACTTGCCCCACCCAGGAAACTTAGCCTTCTATTTCTTTCCTCATCAGAATTTATCCTCTTCTCCCCCTAAAAGATGACATTTGTAATAATTTCACCACTGATGACTTGCATTCAGATAAGCTTCCTTACACAGATAAGAGGCATGAAGCCAGAGCTGGTAAGCTGGTTGGCACA